>NW_028168611.1:0-336000 GCF_964237585.1 Gallinula chloropus | reverse complement strand
AAGCACTCTCCGGCCAACATGCCCAACTGCAGCAACAGCTCCCAAACCGAAGGAGCCAGGACCCAAAGACCTAGCTGGCCTGAAGGGCCCCCAGGGGGCCCCCAAGCAGCCCCTCTCCATTTGGGTCTGGGGGTTTTCGTGGGGCCGGGAACCTGAGAGGTACCTGCAAGGCTGCAGTTCGCGGCCGGAGAAGCACTCTCCGGCCAACATGCCCAACTGCAGCAACAGCTCCCAAAGCGAAGGAGCCAGGACCCAAAGACCTAGCTGGCCTGAAGGGCCCCCAGGGGGGCCCCAAGCAGCACCTCTCAATTTGGGTCTGGGGGCTTTCGTTGAGCCGGGAACCTGGGAGAATCCTGCAAGGTTGCAGTTCGCGGCCCGAGAAGCACTCTCCGGCCAGCATGCCCAACTGCAGCAACAGCTCCCAAAGCGAAGGAGCCAGGACCCAAAGACCTAGCTGGCCTGAAGGGCCCCCAGGGGGCCCCCAAGCAGCCCCTCTCAATTTGGGTCTGAGGGCTTTCGTTGGGTCGGGAACCTAGGAGAATCCTGCAAGGTTGCAGTTCGCGGCCCGAGAAGCACTCTCCGGCCAACATGCTCAACTGCAGCAACAGCTCCCAAAGCGAAGGAGCCAGGACCCAAAGACCTAGCTGGCCTGAAGGGCCCCCAGGGGGCCCCAAGCAGCCCCTCTCCATTTGGGTCTGGGGGCTTTCGTTGGGCCAGGAACCTGGGAGAATCCTGCAAGGTTGCAGTTCGCGGCCCGAGAAGCACTCTGCGGCCAACATGCCCAACTGCAGCAACAGCTCCCAAAGCGAAGGAGCCAGGACCCAAAGACCTAGCTGGCCTGAAGGGCCCCCAGGGGGCCCCCAAGCAGCCCCTCTCAATTTGGGTCTGGGGGCTTTCGTTGGGCATGGATACCTGGGAGATTCCTGCAAGGTTGCAGTTCGCGGCCCGAGAAGCACTCTCCGGCCAACATGCGCAACTGCAGCAACAGCTCCCAAACCGAAGGAGCCAGGACCCAAAGACCTAGCTGGCCTGAAGGGCCCCCAGGGGGGCCTCAAGGAGCCCCTCTCAATTTGGGTCTGGGGGCTTTCGTTGGGCGGGGAACCTGGGAGATTCATGCAAGGTTGCAGTTCGCGGCCCGAGAAGCACTCTCCGGCCAACATGCCCAACTGCAGCAACAGCTCCCAAAGCGAAGGAGCCAGGACCCAAAGACCTAGCTGGCCTGAAGGGCCCCCAGGGGGCCCCCAAGCAGCCCCTCTCAATTTGGGTCTGGGGGCTTTCGTTGGGCATGTATACCTGAGAGGTACCTGCAAGGTTACAGTTCGTGGGCCGAGAAGCACTCTCCGGCCAACATGCCCAACTGCAGCAACAGCTCCCAAACCGAAGGAGCCAGGACCCAAAGACCTAGCTGGCCTGAAGGGCCCCCAGGGGGGCCCCAAGCAGCCCCTCTCATTTGGGTCTGGGGGCTTTCGTTGGGCGGGGAACCTGGGAGAATCATGCAAGGTTACAGTTCGCGGCCCGAGAAGCACTCTCCGGCCAACATGCTCAACTGCAGCAACAGCTCCCAAACCGAAGGAGCCAGGACACAAAGACCTAGCTGGCCTGAAGGGCCCCCAGGGGGCCCCCAAGCAGCCCCTCTCAATTTGGGTCTGGGGGCTTTCTTTAGGCTGAGAACCTGGGAGATACCAGCAAGGTTGCAGTTCGCGGCCCGAGAAGCACTCTCCGGCCAACATGCCCAACTGCAGCAACAGCTCCCAAACCGAAGGAGCCAGGACCCAAAGACTTAGCTGGCCTGAAGGGCCCCCAGAAGGCCACCAAGCAGCCCCTCTCCATTTGGGTCTGGGGGCTTTCGTTGAGCTTGTATACCTGAGATGTACCTGCAAGTTACAGTTCGCGGCCCGAGAAGCACTCTCCGGCCAACATGCCCAACTGCAGCAACAGCTCCCAAAGCGAAGGAGCCAGGACCCAAAGACCTAGCTGGCCTGAAGGGCCCCCAGGGGGCCCCCAAGCAGCCCCTCTCCATTTGGGTCTGGGGGTTTTCGTTGGGCCTGGGACTTGGGAGCTACCTGCAAGTTTGCAGTTCGCGGCCCGAGAAGCACTCTCCGGCCAACATGCCCAACTGCAGCAACAGCTCCCAAAGCGAAGGAGCCAGGACCCAAAGACCTAGCTGGCCTGAAGGGCCCCCAGGTTGGGGCCCCAAGCAGCCCCTCTCAATTTGGGTCTGGGGGCTTTCGTTGGGCCGGGAACCTGGGAGAATCCTGCAAGGTTGCAGTTCGTGGCCCGAGAAGCACTCTCCGGCCAACATGCCCAACTGCAGCAACAGCTCCCAAAGCGAAGGAGCCAGGACACAAAGACCTAGCTGGCCTGAAGGGCCCCCAGGAGGCCACCAAGCAGCCCCTCTCAATTTGGGTCTGGGGGCTTTCGTTGGGCATGGATACCTGAGAGGTACCTGCAAGGTTACAGTTCGCGGCCCGAGAAGCACTCTCCGGCCAACATGCCCAACTGCAGCAACAGCTCCCAAACCGAAGGAGCCAGGACCCAAAGACCTAGCTGGCCTGAAGGGCCCCCAGGGGGCCCCCAAGCAGCCCCTCTCCATTTGGGTCTGGGGGTTTTCGTTGGGCCGGGAACCTGAGAGGTACCTGCAAGGTTGCAGTTCGCGGCCGGAGAAGCACTCTCCGGCCAACATGCGCAACTGCAGCAACAGCTCCCAAAGCGAAGGAGCCAGGACCCAAAGACCTAGCTGGCCTGAAGGGCCCCCAGGGGGGCCCCAAGCAGCACCTCTCAATTTGGGTCTGGGGGCTTTCGTTGGGCCGGGAACCTGGGAGAATCCTTCAAGGTTGCAGTTCGCGGCCCGAGAAGCACTCTCCGGCCAGCATGCCCAACTGCAGCAACAGCTCCCAAAGCGAAGGAGCCAGGACCCAAAGACCTAGCTGGCCTGAAGGGCCCCCAGGGGGCCCCCAAGCAGCCCCTCTCAATTTGGGTCTGGGGGCTTTCGTTGGGCATGGAACCTGGGAGATTCCTGCAAGGTTGCAGTTCGCGGCCCGAGAAGCACTCTCCGGCCAACATGCCCAACTGCAGCAACAGCTCCCAAACCGAAGGAGCCAGGACCCAAAGACCTAGCTGGCCTGAAGGGCCCCCAGGGGGCCCCCAAGCAGCCCCTCTCAATTTGGGTCTGGGGGCTTTCTTTAGGCTGAGAACCTGGGAGATACCAGCAAGGTTGCAGTTCGCGGCCCGAGAAGCACTCTCCGGCCAACATGCCCAACTGCAGCAACAGCTCCCAAAGCGAAGGAGCCAGGACCCAAAGAATTAGCTGGCCTGAAGGGCCCCCAGAAGGCCACCAAGCAGCCCCTCTCCATTTGGGTCTGGGGGCTTTCGTTGAGCTTGTATACCTGAGATGTACCTGCAAGTTACAGTTCGCGGCCCGAGAAGCACTCTCCGGCCAACATGCCCAACTGCAGCAACAGCTCCCAAATCGAAGGAGCCAGGACCCAAAGACCTAGCTGGCCTGAAGGGCCCCCAGGGGGCCCCCAAGCAGCCCCTCTCCATTTGGGTCTGGGGGTTTTCGTTGGGCCTGGGACTTGGGAGCTACCTGCAAGTTTGCAGTTCGCGGCCCGAGAAGCACTCTCCGGCCAACATGCCCAACTGCAGCAACAGCTCCCAAAGCGAAGGAGCCAGGACCCAAAGACCTAGCTGGCCTGAAGGGCCCCCAGGTTGGGGCCCCAAGCAGCCCCTCTCAATTTGGGTCTGGGGGCTTTCGTTGGGTCGGGAACCTGGGAGAATCCTGCAAGGTTGCAGTTCGCGGCCCGAGAAGCACTCTCCGGCCAACATGCCCAACTGCAGCAACAGCTCCCAAAGCGAAGGAGCCAGGACACAAAGACCTAGCTGGCCTGAAGGGCCCCCAGGAGGCCACCAAGCAGCCCCTCTCAATTTGGGTCTGGGGGCTTTCGTTGGGCATGGATACCTGAGAGGTACCTGCAAGGTTACAGTTCGCGGCCCGAGAAGCACTCTCCGGCCAACATGCCCAACTGCAGCAACAGCTCCCAAACCGAAGGAGCCAGGACCCAAAGACCTAGCTGGCCTGAAGGGCCCCCAGGGGGCCCCCAAGCAGCCCCTCTCCATTTGGGTCTGGGGGTTTTCGTTGGGCCGGGAACCTGAGAGGTACCTGCAAGGTTGCAGTTCGCGGCCGGAGAAGCACTCTCCGGCCAACATGCGCAACTGCAGCAACAGCTCCCAAAGCGAAGGAGCCAGGACCCAAAGACCTAGCTGGCCTGAAGGGCCCCCAGGGGGGCCCCAAGCAGCACCTCTCAATTTGGGTCTGGGGGCTTTCGTTGGGCCGGGAACCTGGGAGAATCCTGCAAGGTTGCAGTTCGCGGCCCGAGAAGCACTCTCCGGCCAGCATGCCCAACTGCAGCAACAGCTCCCAAAGCGAAGGAGCCAGGACCCAAAGACCTAGCTGGCCTGAAGGGCCCCCAGGGGGCCCCCAAGCAGCCCCTCTCAATTTGGGTCTGGGGGCTTTCGTTGGGCATGGAACCTGGGAGATTCCTGCAAGGTTGCAGTTCGCGGCCCGAGAAGCACTCTCCGGCCAACATGCCCAACTGCAGCAACAGCTCCCAAACCGAAGGAGCCAGGACCCAAAGACCTAGCTGGCCTGAAGGGCCCCCAGGGGGCCCCCAAGCAGCCCCTCTCAATTTGGGTCTGGGGGCTTTCTGTAGGCTGAGAACCTGGGAGATACCAGCAAGGTTGCAGTTCGCGGCCCGAGAAGCACTCTCCGGCCAACATGCCCAACTGCAGCAACAGCTCCCAAACCGAAGGAGCCAGGACCCAAAGACTTAGCTGGCCTGAAGGGCCCCCAGAAGGCCACCAAGCAGCCCCTCTCCATTTGGGTCTGGGGGCTTTCGTTGAGCTTGTATACCTGAGATGTACCTGCAAGTTACAGTTCGCGGCCCGAGAAGCACTCTCCGGCCAACATGCCCAACTGCAGCAACAGCTCCCAAAGCGAAGGAGCCAGGACCCAAAGACCTAGCTGGCCTGAAGGGCCCCCAGGAGGCCACCAAGCAGCCCCTCTCAATTTGGGTCTGGGGGCTTTCGTTGGGCATGGATACCTGAGAGGTACCTGCAAGGTTACAGTTCGCGGCCCGAGAAGCACTCTCCGGCCAACATGCCCAACTGCAGCAACAGCTCCCAAACCGAAGGAGCCAGGACCCAAAGACCTAGCTGGCCTGAAGGGCCCCCAGGGGGCCCCCAAGCAGCCCCTCTCCATTTGGGTCTGGGGGTTTTCGTTGGGCCGGGAACCTGAGAGGTACCTGCAAGGTTGCAGTTCGCGGCCGGAGAAGCACTCTCCGGCCAACATGCCCAACTGCAGCAACAGCTCCCAAAGCGAAGGAGCCAGGACCCAAAGACCTAGCTGGCCTGAAGGGCCCCCAGGGGGGCCCCAAGCAGCACCTCTCAATTTGGGTCTGGGGGCTTTCGTTGGGCCGGGAACCTGGGAGAATCCTGCAAGGTTGCAGTTCGCGGCCCGAGAAGCACTCTCCGGCCAGCATGCCCAACTGCAGCAACAGCTCCCAAAGCGAAGGAGCCAGGACCCAAAGACCTAGCTGGCCTGAAGGGCCCCCAGGGGGCCCCCAAGCAGCCCCTCTCAATTTGGGTCTGGGGGCTTTCGTTGGGCATGGAACCTGGGAGATTCCTGCAAGGTTGCAGTTCGCGGCCCGAGAAGCACTCTCCGGCCAACATGCCCAACTGCAGCAACAGTTCCCAAACCGAAGGAGCCAGGACCCAAAGACCTAGCTGGCCTGAAGGGCCCCCAGGGGGGCCCCAAGCAGCCCCTCTCCATTTGGGTCTGGGGGCTTTCGTTGGGCCGGGAACCTGGGAGAATCCTGCAAGGTTGCAGTTCGCGGCCCGAGAAGCACTCTCCGGCCAACATGCCCAACTGCAGCAACAGCTCCCAAACCGAAGGAGCCAGGACCCAAAGACCTAGCTGGCCTGAAGGGCCCCCAGGGGGCCCCCAAGCAGCCCCTCTCCATTTGGGTCTGGGGGCTTTCGTTGGCCCGGGAACCTAGGAGAATCCTGAAAGGTTGCAGTTCGCGGCCCGAGAAGCACTCTCCGGCCAACATGCTCAACTGCAGCAACAGCTCCCAAACCGAAGGAGCCAGGACCCAAAGACCTAGCTGGCCTGAAGGGCCCCCAGGGGGGCCCCAAGCAGCCCCTCTCCATTTGGGTCTGGGGGCTTTCGTTGGGCCAGGAACCTGGGAGAATCCTGCAAGGTTGCAGTTCGCGGCCCGAGAAGCACTCTGCGGCCAACATGCCCAACTGCAGCAACAGCTCCCAAAGCGAAGGAGCCAGGACCCAAAGACCTAGCTGGCCTGAAGGGCCCCCAGGGGGCCCCCAAGCAGCCCCTCTCAATTTGGGTCTGGGGGCTTTCGTTGGGCATGGATACCTGAGAGGTACCTGCAAGGTTACAGTTCGCGGCCCGAGAAGCACTCTCCGGCCAACATGCCCAACTGCAGCAACAGCTCCCAAAGCGAAGGAGCCAGGACCCAAAGACCTAGCTGGCCTGAAGGGCCCCCAGGGGGCCCCCAAGCAGCCCCTCTCCATTTGGGTCTGGGGGCTTTCGTTGGGCCGGGAACCTGGGAGAATCCTGCAAGGTTGCAGTTCGCGGCCCGAGAAGCACTCTCCGGCCAACATGCCCAACTGCAGCAACAGCTCCCAAAGCGAAGGAGCCAGGACCCAAAGACCTAGCTGGCCTGAAGGGCCCCCAGGGGGCCCCCAAGCAGCCCCTCTCAATTTGAGTCTGGGGGCTTTCGTTGGGCCGGGAACCTGGGAGATTCCTTCAAGGTTGCAGTTCGCGGCCCGAGAAGCACTCTCCGGCCAACATGCCCAACTGCAGCAACAGCTCCCAAACCGAAGGAGCCAGGACCCAAAGACCTAGCTGGCCTGAAGGGCCCCCAGGGGGGCCCCCAAGCAGCCCCTCTCCATTTGGGTCTGGGGGCTTTCGTTGGGCCAGGAACCTGGGAGGTACCTGCAAGGTTGCAGTTCGCGGCCCGAGAAGCACTCTCCGGCCAACATGCCCAACTGCAGCAACAGCTCCCAAACCGAAGGAGCCAGGACCCAAAGACCTAGCTGGCCTGAGGGGCCCCCAGGGGGCCACCAAGCAGCCCCTCTCCATTTGGGTCTGGGGGCTTTCGTTGGGCATGGATACCTGAGAGGTACCTGCAAGGTTACAGTTCGCGGCCGGAGAAGCACTCTCCGGCCAACATGCTCAACTGCAGCAACAGCTCCCAAACCGAAGGAGCCAGGACCCAAAGAGCTAGGTGGCCTGAAGGGCCCCCAGGGGGCCCCCAAGCAGCCCCTCTCAATTTGGGTCTGGGGGCTTTCGTTGGGCCGGGAACCTGGGAGATTCCTGCAAGGTTGCAGTTCGCGGCCCGAGAAGCACTCTCCGGCCAACATGCCCAACTGCAGCAACAGCTCCCAAACCGAAGGAGCCAGGACCCAAAGACCTAGCTGGCCTGAAGGGCCCCCAGGGGGCCCCCAAGCAGCCCCTCTCCATTTGGGTCTGGGGGCTTTCGTTGGGCCGGGAACCTGGGAGAATCCTGCAAGGTTGCAGTTTGCGGCCCGAGAAGCACTCTCCGGCCAACATGCCCAACTGCAGCAACAGCTCCCAAACCGAAGGAGCCAGAACCCAAAGACCTAGCTGGCCTGAAGGGCCCCCAGGAGGCCCCCAAGCAGCCCCTCTCAATTTGGGTGTGGGGGCTTTCGTTGGGCATGGATACCTGAGAGGTACCTGCAAGGTTACAGTTCGCGGCCCGAGAAGCACTCTTTGGCCAACATGCTCAACTGCAGCAACAGCTCCCAAACCGAAGGAGACCCAAAGACCTAGCTGGCCTGAAGGGCCCCCAGGGGGCCCCCAAGCAGCCCCTCTCCATTTGGGTCTGGGGGCTTTCGTTGGGCCGGGAACCTGGGAGATTCCTGCAAGGTTGCAGTTCGCGGCCCGAGAAGCACTCTCCGGCCAACATGCCCAACTGCAGCAACAGCTCCAAAACCGAAGGAGCCAGGACCCAAAGACCTAGCTGGCCTGAAGGGCCCCCAGGGGGCCCCCAAGCAGCCCCTCTCAATTTGGGTCTGGGGGCTTTCGTTGGGCATGGAACCTGGGAGATTCCTGCAAGGTTGCAGTTCGCAGCCGGAGAAGCACTCTCCGGCCAACATGCCCAACTGCAGCAACAGCTCCCAAACCGAAGGAGCCAGGACCCAAAGACCTAGCTGGCCTGAAGGGCCCCCAGGGGGCCCCCAAGCAGCCCCTCTCAATTTGGGTCTGGGGGCTTTCTTTAGGCTGAGAACCTGGGAGATACCAGCAAGGTTGCAGTTCGCGGCCCGAGAAGCACTCTCCGGCCAACATGCCCAACTGCAGCAACAGCTCCCAAACCGAAGGAGCCAGGACCCAAAGACCTAGCTGGCCTGAAGGGCCCCCAGGAGGCCACCAAGCAGCCCCTCTCAATCTGGGTCTGGGGGCTTTCGTTGGGCATGGATACCTGAGAGGTACCTGCAAGGTTGCAGTTCGCGGCCCGAGAAGCACTCTCCGGCCAACATGCTCAACTGCAGCAACAGCTCCCAAACCGAAGGAGACCCAAAGACCTAGCTGGCCTGAAGGGCCCCCAGGGGGCCCCCAAGCAGCCCCTCTCCATTTGGGTCTGGGGGCTTTCGTTGGGCCGGGAACCTGGGAGATTCCTGCAAGGTTGCAGTTCGCGGCCCGAGAAGCACTCTCCGGCCAACATGCCCAACTGCAGCAACAGCTCCCAAAGCGAAGGAGCCAGGACCCAAAGACCTAGCTGGCCTGAAGGGCCCCCAGGGGGCCCCCAAGCAGCCCCTCTCAATTTGGGTCTGGGGGCTTTCGTTGGGCATGGAACCTGGGAGATTCCTGCAAGGTTGCAGTTCGCGGCCGGAGAAGCACTCTCCGGCCAGCATGCCCAACTGCAGCAACAGCTCCCAAACCGAAGGAGCCAGGACCCAAAGACCTAGCTGGCCTGAAGGGCCCCCAGGGGGCCCCCAAGCAGCCCCTCTCAATTTGGGTCTGGGGGCTTTCGTTGGGCATGGAACCTGGGAGATTCCTGCAAGGTTGCAGTTCGCGGCCCGAGAAGCACTCTCCGGCCAACATGCCCAACTGCAGCAACAGCTCCCAAACCGAAGGAGCCAGGACCCAAAGACCTAGCTGGCCTGAAGGGCCCCCAGGGGGCCCCCAAGCAGCCCCTCTCAATTTGAGTCTGGGGGCTTTCGTTGGGCCGGGAACCTGGGAGATTCCTTCAAGGTTGCAGTTCGCGGCCCGAGAAGCACTCTCCGGCCAACATGCGCAACTGCAGCAACAGCTCCCAAAGCGAAGGAGCCAGGACCCAAAGACCTAGCTGGCCTGAAGGGCCCCCAGGGGGCCCCCAAGCAGCCCCTCTCCATTTGGGTCTGGGGGCTTTCGTTGGGCATGGAACCTGGGAGATACCTGCAAGGTTGCAGTTCGCGGCCCGAGAAGCACTCTCCGGCCAACATGCCCAACTGCAGCAACAGCTCCCAAACCGAAGGAGCCAGGACCCAAAGACCTAGCTGGCCTGAAGGGCCCCCAGGGGGGCCCCAAGCAGCCCCTCTCCATTTGGGTCTGGGGGCTTTCGTTGGGCCGGGAACCTGGGAGAATCCTGCAAGGTTGCAGTTCGCGGCCCGAGAAGCACTCTCCGGCCAACATGCCCAACTGCAGCAACAGCTCCCAAACCGAAGGAGCCAGGACCCAAAGACCTAGCTGGCCTGAAGGGCCCCCAGGGGGCCACCAAGCAGCCCCTCTCCATTTGGGTCTGGGGGCTTTCGTTGGGCATGGATACCTGAGAGGTACCTGCAAGGTTACAGTTCGCTGCCCGAGAAGCACTCTCCGGCCAACATGCTCAACTGCAGCAACAGCTCCCAAACCGAAGGAGCCAGGACCCAAAGAGCTAGGTGGCCTGAAGGGCCCCCAGGGGGCCCCCAAGCAGCCCCTCTCCATTTGGGTCTGGGGGCTTTCGTTGGGCCGGGAACCTGGGAGATTCCTGCAAGGTTGCAGTTCGCGGCCCGAGAAGCACTCTCCGGCCAACATGCCCAACTGCAGCAACAGCTCCCAAACCGAAGGAGCCAGGACCCAAAGACCTAGCTGGCCTGAAGGGCCCCCAGGGGGCCCCCAAGCAGCCCCTCTCCATTTGGGTCTGGGGGCTTTCGTTGGGCCGGGAACCTGGGAGAATCCTGCAAGGTTGCAGTTCGCGGCCCGAGAAGCACTCTCCGGCCAACATGCCCAACTGCAGCAACAGCTCCCAAACCGAAGGAGCCAGAACCCAAAGACCTAGCTGGCCTGAAGGGCCCCCAGGAGGCCACCAAGCAGCCCCTCTCAATTTGGGTCTGGGGGCTTTCGTTGGGCATGGATACCTGAGAGGTACCTGCAAGGTTACAGTTCGCGGCCCGAGAAGCACTCTCCGGCCAACATGCTCAACTGCAGCAACAGCTCCCAAACCGAAGGAGACCCAAAGACCTAGCTGGCCTGAAGGGCCCCCAGGGGGCCCCCAAGCAGTCCCTCTCAATTTGGGTCTGGGGGCTTTCGTTGGGCCGGGAACCTGGGAGATTCCTGCAAGGTTGCAGTTCGCGGCCCGAGAAGCACTCTCCGGCCAACATGCCCAACTGCAGCAACAGCTCCCAAACCGAAGGAGCCAGGACCCAAAGACCTAGCTGGCCTGAAGGGCCCCCAGGGGGCCCCCAAGCAGCCCCTCTCCATTTGGGTCTGGGGGCTTTCGTTGGGCATGGAACCTGGGAGATTCCTGCAAGGTTGCAGTTCGCGGCCGGAGAAGCACTCTCCGGCCAACATGCCCAACTGCAGCAACAGCTCCCAAAGCGAAGGAGCCAGGACCCAAAGACCTAGCTGGCCTGAAGGGCCCCCAGGGGGGCCCCAAGCAGCCCCTCTCAATTTGGGTCTGGGGGCTTTCGTTGGGCCGGGAACCTGGGAGAATCCTGCAAGGTTGCAGTTCGCGGCCCGAGAAGCACTCTCCGGCCAACATGCCCAACTGCAGCAACAGCTCCCAAACCGAAGGAGCCAGGACCCAAAGACCTAGCTGGCCTGAAGGGCCCCCAGGGGGCCCCCAAGCAGCCCCTCTCCATTTGGGTCTGGGGGCTTTCGTTGGGCCGGGAACCTGGGAGAATCCTACAAGGTTGCAGTTCGCGGCCCGAGAAGCACTCTCCGGCCAACATGCCCAACTGCAGCAACAGCTCCCAAACCGAAGGAGCCAGGACCCAAAGACCTAGCTGGCCTGAAGGGCCCCCAGGAGGCCACCAAGCAGCCCCTCTCAATTTGGGTCTGGGGGCTTTCGTTGGGCATGGATACCTGAGAGATACCTGCAAGGTTACAGTTCGCGGCCGGAGAAGCACTCTCCGGCCAACATGCTCAACTGCAGCAACAGCTCCCAAACCGAAGGAGCCAGGACCCAAAGAGCTAGGTGGCCTGAAGGGCCCCCAGGGGGCCCCCAAGCAGCCCCTCTCAATTTGGGTCTGGGGGCTTTCGTTGGGCCGGGAACCTGGGAGATTCCTGCAAGGTTGCAGTTCGCGGCCCGAGAAGCACTCTCCGGCCAACATGCCCAACTGCAGCAACAGCTCCCAAACCGAAGGAGCCAGGACCCAAAGACCTAGCTGGCCTGAAGGGCCCCCAGGGGGCCCCCAAGCAGCCCCTCTCCATTTGGGTCTGGGGGCTTTCGTTGGGCCGGGAACCTGGGAGAATCCTGCAAGGTTGCAGTTTGCGGCCCGAGAAGCACTCTCCGGCCAACATGCCCAACTGCAGCAACAGCTCCCAAACCGAAGGAGCCAGAACCCAAAGACCTAGCTGGCCTGAAGGGCCCCCAGGAGGCCCCCAAGCAGCCCCTCTCAATTTGGGTGTGGGGGCTTTCGTTGGGCATGGATACCTGAGAGGTACCTGCAAGGTTACAGTTCGCGGCCCGAGAAGCACTCTTTGGCCAACATGCTCAACTGCAGCAACAGCTCCCAAACCGAAGGAGACCCAAAGACCTAGCTGGCCTGAAGGGCCCCCAGGGGGCCCCCAAGCAGCCCCTCTCCATTTGGGTCTGGGGGCTTTCGTTGGGCCGGGAACCTGGGAGATTCCTGCAAGGTTGCAGTTCGCGGCCCGAGAAGCACTCTCCGGCCAACATGCCCAACTGCAGCAACAGCTCCAAAACCGAAGGAGCCAGGACCCAAAGACCTAGCTGGCCTGAAGGGCCCCCAGGGGGCCCCCAAGCAGCCCCTCTCAATTTGGGTCTGGGGGCTTTCGTTGGGCATGGAACCTGGGAGATTCCTGCAAGGTTGCAGTTCGCGGCCGGAGAAGCACTCTCCGGCCAACATGCCCAACTGCAGCAACAGCTCCCAAACCGAAGGAGCCAGGACCCAAAGACCTAGCTGGCCTGAAGGGCCCCCAGGGGGCCCCCAAGCAGCCCCTCTCAATTTGGGTCTGGGGGCTTTCTTTAGGCTGAGAACCTGGGAGATACCAGCAAGGTTGCAGTTCGCGGCCCGAGAAGCACTCTCCGGCCAACATGCCCAACTGCAGCAACAGCTCCCAAAGCGAAGGAGCCAGGACCCAAAGACCTAGCTGGCCTGAAGGGCCCCCAGGAGGCCACCAAGCAGCCCCTCTCAATCTGGGTCTGGGGGCTTTCGTTGGGCATGGATACCTGAGAGGTACCTGCAAGGTTGCAGTTCGCGGCCCGAGAAGCACTCTCCGGCCAACATGCTCAACTGCAGCAACAGCTCCCAAAGTGAAGGAGACCCAAAGACCTAGCTGGCCTGAAGGGCCCCCAGGGGGCCCCCAAGCAGCCCCTCTCCATTTGGGTCTGGGGGCTTTCGTTGGGCCGGGAACCTGGGAGATTCCTGCAAGGTTGCAGTTCGCGGCCCGAGAAGCACTCTCCGGCCAACATGCCCAACTGCAGCAACAGCTCCCAAAGCGAAGGAGCCAGGACCCAAAGACCTAGCTGGCCTGAAGGGCCCCCAGGGGGCCCCCAAGCAGCCCCTCTCAATTTGGGTCTGGGGGCTTTCGTTGGGCATGGAACCTGGGAGATTCCTGCAAGGTTGCAGTTCGCGGCCGGAGAAGCACTCTCCGGCCAGCATGCCCAACTGCAGCAACAGCTCCCAAACCGAAGGAGCCAGGACCCAAAGACCTAGCTGGCCTGAAGGGCCCCCAGGGGGCCCCCAAGCAGCCCCTCTCAATTTGGGTCTGGGGGCTTTCGTTGGGCATGGAACCTGGGAGATTCCTGCAAGGTTGCAGTTCGCGGCCCGAGAAGCACTCTCCGGCCAACATGCCCAACTGCAGCAACAGCTCCCAAACCGAAGGAGCCAGGACCCAAAGACCTAGCTGGCCTGAAGGGCCCCCAGGGGGCCCCCAAGCAGCCCCTCTCAATTTGAGTCTGGGGGCTTTCGTTGGGCCGGGAACCTGGGAGATTCCTTCAAGGTTGCAGTTCGCGGCCCGAGAAGCACTCTCCGGCCAACATGCGCAACTGCAGCAACAGCTCCCAAAGCGAAGGAGCCAGGACCCAAAGACCTAGCTGGCCTGAAGGGCCCCCAGGGGGCCCCCAAGCAGCCCCTCTCCATTTGGGTCTGGGGGCTTTCGTTGGGCATGGAACCTGGGAGATACCTGCAAGGTTGCAGTTCGCGGCCCGAGAAGCACTCTCCGGCCAACATGCCCAACTGCAGCAACAGCTCCCAAACCGAAGGAGCCAGGACCCAAAGACCTAGCTGGCCTGAAGGGCCCCCAGGGGGGCCCCAAGCAGCCCCTCTCCATTTGGGTCTGGGGGCTTTCGTTGGGCCGGGAACCTGGGAGAATCCTGCAAGGTTACAGTTCGCGGCCCGAGAAGCACTCTCCGGCCAACATGCCCAACTGCAGCAACAGCTCCCAAAGCGAAGGAGCCAGGACCCAAAGACCTAGCTGGCCTGAAGGGCCCCCAGGGGGCCACCAAGCAGCCCCTCTCCATTTGGGTCTGGGGGCTTTCGTTGGGCATGGATACCTGAGAGGTACCTGCAAGGTTACAGTTCGCTGCCCGAGAAGCACTCTCCGGCCAACATGCTCAACTGCAGCAACAGCTCCCAAACCGAAGGAGCCAGGACCCAAAGAGCTAGGTGGCCTGAAGGGCCCCCAGGGGGCCCCCAAGCAGCCCCTCTCCATTTGGGTCTGGGGGCTTTCGTTGGGCCGGGAACCTGGGAGATTCCTGCAAGGTTGCAGTTCGCGGCCCGAGAAGCACTCTCCGGCCAACATGCCCAACTGCAGCAACAGCTCCCAAACCGAAGGAGCCAGGACCCAAAGACCTAGCTGGCCTGAAGGGCCCCCAGGGGGCCCCCAAGCAGCCCCTCTCCATTTGGGTCTGGGGGCTTTCGTTGGGCCGGGAACCTGGGAGAATCCTGCAAGGTTGCAGTTCGCGGCCCGAGAAGCACTCTCCGGCCAACATGCCCAACTGCAGCAACAGCTCCCAAACCGAAGGAGCCAGAACCCAAAGACCTAGCTGGCCTGAAGGGCCCCCAGGAGGCCACCAAGCAGCCCCTCTCAATTTGGGTCTGGGGGCTTTCGTTGGGCATGGATACCTGAGAGGTACCTGCAAGGTTACAGTTCGCGGCCCGAGAAGCACTCTCCGGCCAACATGCTCAACTGCAGCAACAGCTCCCAAACCGAAGGAGACCCAAAGACCTAGCTGGCCTGAAGGGCCCCCAGGGGGCCCCCAAGCAGTCCCTCTCAATTTGGGTCTGGGGGCTTTCGTTGGGCCGGGAACCTGGGAGATTCCTGCAAGGTTGCAGTTCGCGGCCCGAGAAGCACTCTCCGGCCAACATGCCCAACTGCAGCAACAGCTCCCAAACCGAAGGAGCCAGGACCCAAAGACCTAGCTGGCCTGAAGGGCCCCCAGGGGGCCCCCAAGCAGCCCCTCTCCATTTGGGTCTGGGGGCTTTCGTTGGGCATGGAACCTGGGAGATTCCTGCAAGGTTGCAGTTCGCGGCCGGAGAAGCACTCTCCGGCCAACATGCCCAACTGCAGCAACAGCTCCCAAAGCGAAGGAGCCAGGACCCAAAGACCTAGCTGGCCTGAAGGGCCCCCAGGGGGGCCCCAAGCAGCCCCTCTCAATTTGGGTCTGGGGGCTTTCGTTGGGCCGGGAACCTGGGAGAATCCTGCAAGGTTGCAGTTCGCGGCCCGAGAAGCACTCTCCGGCCAACATGCCCAACTGCAGCAACAGCTCCCAAACCGAAGGAGCCAGGACCCAAAGACCTAGCTGGCCTGAAGGGCCCCCAGGGGGCCCCCAAGCAGCCCCTCTCCATTTGGGTCTGGGGGCTTTCGTTGGGCCGGGAACCTGGGAGAATCCTACAAGGTTGCAGTTCGCGGCCCGAGAAGCACTCTCCGGCCAACATGCCCAACTGCAGCAACAGCTCCCAAACCGAAGGAGCCAGGACCCAAAGACCTAGCTGGCCTGAAGGGCCCCCAGGAGGCCACCAAGCAGCCCCTCTCAATTTGGGTCTGGGGGCTTTCGTTGGGCATGGATACCTGAGAGATACCTGCAAGGTTGCAGTTCGCGGCCCGAGAAGCACTCTCCGGCCAACATGCTCAACTGCAGCAACAGCTCCCAAACCGAAGGAGACCCAAAGACCTAGCTGGCCTGAAGGGCCCCCAGGGGGCCCCCAAGCAGCCCCTCTCAATTTGGGTCTGGGGGCTTTCGTTGGGCCGGGAACCTGGGAGATTCCTGCAAGGTTGCAGTTCGCGGCCCGAGAAGCACTCTCCGGCCAACATGCCCAACTGCAGCAACAGCTCTCAAACCGAAGGAGCCAGGACCCAAAGACCTAGCTGGCCTGAAGGGCCCCCAGGGGGCCCCCAAGCAGCCCCTCTCAATTTGGGTCTGGGGGCTTTCGTTGGGCATGGAACCTGGGAGATTCCTGCAAGGTTGCAGTTCGCGGCCCGAGAAGCACTCTCCGGCCAACATGCCCAACTGCAGCAACAGCTCCCAAACCGAAGGAGCCAGGACCCAAAGACCTAGCTGGCCTGAAGGGCCCCCAGGGGGCCCCCAAGCAGCCCCTCTCCATTTGGGTCTGGGGGTTTTCGTTGGGCCGGGAACCTGAGAGGTACCTGCAAGGTTGCAGTTCGCGGCCGGAGAAGCACTCTCCGGCCAACATGCTCAACTGCAGCAACAGCTCTCAAAGCGAAGGAGCCAGGACCCAAAGACCTAGCTGGCCTGAAGGGCCCCCAGGGGGCCCCCAAGCAGCCCCTCTCAATTTGGGTCTGGGGGCTTTCGTTGGGCCGGGAACCTGGGAGAATCCTTCAAGGTTGCAGTTCGCGGCCCGAGAAGCACTCTCCGGCCAACATGCCCAACTGCAGCAACAGCTCCCAAACCGAAGGAGCCAGGACCCAAAGACCTAGCTGGCCTGAAGGGCCCCCAGGGGGCCCCCAAGCAGCCCCTCTCCATTTGGGTCTGGGGGCTTTCGTTGGGCCGGGAACCTGGGAGGTACCTGCAAGGTTGCAGTTCGCGGCCCGAGAAGCACTCTCCGGCCAACATGCCCAACTGCAGCAACAGCTCCCAAAGCGAAGGAGCCAGGACCCAAAGACCTAGCTGGCCTGAAGGGCCCCTAGGGGGCCCCCAAGCAGCCCCTCTCCATTTGGGTCTGGGGGCTTTCGTTGGGCATGGATACCTGAGAGGTACCTGCAAGGTTACAGTTCGCGGCCCGAGAAGCACTCTCCGGCCAACATGCTCAACTGCAGCAACAGCTCCCAAACCGAAGGAGCCAGGACACAAAGACCTAGCTGGCCTGAAGGGCCCCCAGGGGGCCCCCAAGCAGCCCCTCTCCATTTGGGTCTGGGGGCTTTCGTTGGGCCGGGAACCTGGGAGACTCCTGCAAGGTTGCAGTTCGCGGCCCGAGAAGCACTCTCCGGCCAACATGCCCAACTGCAGCAACAGCTCCCAAACCGAAGGAGCCAGGACCCAAAGACCTAGCTGGCCTGAAGGGCCCCCAGGGGGCCCCCAAGCAGCCCCTCTCCATTTGGGTCTGGGGGCTTTCGTTGGGCCGGGAACCTGGGAGAATCCTGCAAGGTTGCAGTTCGCGGCCCGAGAAGCACTCTCCGGCCAACATGCCCAACTGCAGCAACAGCTCCCAAACCGAAGGAGCCAGGACCCAAAGACCTAGCTGGCCTGAAGGGCCCCCAGGAGGCCACCAAGCAGCCCCTCTCCATTTGGGTCTGGGGGCTTTCGTTGGGCATGGATACCTGAGAGGTACCTGCAAGGTTACAGTTCGCGGCCCGAGAAGCACTCTCCGGCCAACATGCCCAACTGCAGCAACAGCTCCCAAACCGAAGGAGACCCAAAGACCTAGCTGGCCTGAAGGGCCCCCAGGGGGCCCCCAAGCAGCCCCTCTCAATTTGGGTCTGGGGGCTTTCGTTGGGCCGGGAACCTGGGAGATTCCTGCAAGGTTGCAGTTCGCGGCCCGAGAAGCACTCTCCGGCCAACATGCCCAACTGCAGCAACAGCTCCCAAACCGAAGGAGCCAGGACCCAAAGACCTAGCTGGCCTGAAGGGCCCCCAGGGGGCCCCCAAGCAGCCCCTCTCAATTTGGGTCTGGGGGCTTTCGTTGGGCATGGAACCTGGGAGATTCCTGCAAGGTTGCAGTTCGCGGCCGGAGAAGCACTCTCCGGCCAACATGCTCAACTGCAGCAACAGCTCTCAAAGCGAAGGAGCCAGGACCCAAAGACCTAGCTGGCCTGAAGGGCCCCCAGGGGGCCCCCAAGCAGCCCCTCTCAATTTGGGTCTGGGGGCTTTCGTTGGGCCGGGAACCTGGGAGAATCCTTCAAGGTTGCAGTTCGCGGCCCGAGAAGCACTCTCCGGCCAACATGCCCAACTGCAGCAACAGCTCCCAAACCGAAGGAGCCAGGACCCAAAGACCTAGCTGGCCTGAAGGGCCCCCAGGGGGCCCCCAAGCAGCCCCTCTCCATTTGGGTCTGGGGGCTTTCGTTGGGCCGGGAACCTGGGAGGTACCTGCAAGGTTGCAGTTCGCGGCCCGAGAAGCACTCTCCGGCCAACATGCCCAACTGCAGCAACAGCTCCCAAAGCGAAGGAGCCAGGACCCAAAGACCTAGCTGGCCTGAAGGGCCCCTAGGGGGCCCCCAAGCAGCCCCTCTCCATTTGGGTCTGGGGGCTTTCGTTGGGCATGGATACCTGAGAGGTACCTGCAAGGTTACAGTTCGCGGCCCGAGAAGCACTCTCCGGCCAACATGCTCAACTGCAGCAACAGCTCCCAAACCGAAGGAGCCAGGACACAAAGACCTAGCTGGCCTGAAGGGCCCCCAGGGGGCCCCCAAGCAGCCCCTCTCCATTTGGGTCTGGGGGCTTTCGTTGGGCCGGGAACCTGGGAGACTCCTGCAAGGTTGCAGTTCGCGGCCCGAGAAGCACTCTCCGGCCAACATGCCCAACTGCAGCAACAGCTCCCAAACCGAAGGAGCCAGGACCCAAAGACCTAGCTGGCCTGAAGGGCCCCCAGGGGGCCCCCAAGCAGCCCCTCTCCATTTGGGTCTGGGGGCTTTCGTTGGGCCGGGAACCTGGGAGAATCCTGCAAGGTTGCAGTTCGCGGCCCGAGAAGCACTCTCCGGCCAACATGCCCAACTGCAGCAACAGCTCCCAAACCGAAGGAGCCAGGACCCAAAGACCTAGCTGGCCTGAAGGGCCCCCAGGAGGCCACCAAGCAGCCCCTCTCCATTTGGGTCTGGGGGCTTTCGTTGGGCATGGATACCTGAGAGGTACCTGCAAGGTTACAGTTCGCGGCCCGAGAAGCACTCTCCGGCCAACATGCCCAACTGCAGCAACAGCTCCCAAACCGAAGGAGACCCAAAGACCTAGCTGGCCTGAAGGGCCCCCAGGGGGCCCCCAAGCAGCCCCTCTCAATTTGGGTCTGGGGGCTTTCGTTGGGCCGGGAACCTGGGAGATTCCTGCAAGGTTGCAGTTCGCGGCCCGAGAAGCACTCTCCGGCCAACATGCCCAACTGCAGCAACAGCTCCCAAACCGAAGGAGCCAGGACCCAAAGACCTAGCTGGCCTGAAGGGCCCCCAGGGGGCCCCCAAGCAGCCCCTCTCAATTTGGGTCTGGGGGCTTTCGTTGGGCATGGAACCTGGGAGATTCCTGCAAGGTTGCAGTTCGCGGCCGGAGAAGCACTCTCCGGCCAGCATGCCCAACTGCAGCAACAGCTCCCAAAGCGAAGGAGCCAGGACCCAAAGACCTAGCTGGCCTGAAGGGCCCCCAGGGGGCCCCCAAGCAGCCCCTCTCAATTTGGGTCTGGGGGCTTTCGTTGGGCATGGAACCTGGGAGATACCAGCAAGGTTGCAGTTCGCGGCCCGAGAAGCACTCTCCGGCCAACATGCCCAACTGCAGCAACAGCTCCCAAACCGAAGGAGCCAGGACCCAAAGACCTAGCTGGCCTGAAGGGCCCCCAGGGGGGCCCCAAGCAGCCCCTCTCAATTTGGGTCTGGGGGCTTTCGTTGGGCATGGAACCTGGGAGATTCCTGCAAGGTTGCAGTTCGCGGCCCGAGAAGCACTCTCCGGCCAACATGCACAACTGCAGCAACAGCTCCCAAAGCGAAGGAGCCAGGACCCAAAGACCTAGCTGGCCTGAAGGGCCCCCAGGGGGCCACCAAGCAGCCCCTCTCCATTTGGGTCTGGGGGCTTTCGTTGGGCATGGATACCTGAGAGGTACCTGCAAGGTTACAGTTCGCGGCCCGAGAAGCACTCTCCGGCCAACATGCTCAACTGCAGCAACAGCTCCCAAACCGAAGGAGCCAGGACCCAAAGAGCTAGGTGGCCTGAAGGGCCCCCAGGAGGCCCCCAAGCAGCCCCTCTCCATTTGGGTCTGGGGGCTTTCGTTGGGCCGGGAACCTGGGAGATTCCTGCAAGGTTGCAGTTCGCGGCCCGAGAAGCACTCTCCGGCCAACATGCCCAACTGCAGCAACAGCTCCCAAAGCGAAGGAGCCAGGACCCAAAGACCTAGCTGGCCTGAAGGGCCCCCAGTAGGCCACCAAGCAGCCCCTCTCAATTTGGGTCTGGGGGCTTTCGTTGGGCATGGATACCTGAGAGGTACCTGCAAGGTTACAGTTCGCGGCCCGAGAAGCACTCTCCGGCCAACATGCTCAACTGCAGCAACAGCTCCCAAACCGAAGGAGCCAGGACCCAAAGACCTAGCTGGCCTGAAGGGCCCCCAGGGGGCCCCCAAGCAGCCCCTCTCCATTTGGGTCTGGGGGTTTTCGTTGGGCCGGGAACCTGAGAGGTACCTGCAAGGTTGCAGTTCGCGGCCGGAGAAGCACTCTCCGGCCAACATGCCCAACTGCAGCAACAGCTCCCAAAGCGAAGGAGCCAGGACCCAAAGACCTAGCTGGCCTGAAGGGCCCCCAGGGGGCCCCCAAGCAGCCCCTCTCAATTTGAGTCTGGGGGCTTTCGTTGGGCCAGGAACCTGGGAGATTCCTTCAAGGTTGCAGTTCGCGGCCCGAGAAGCACTCTCCGGCCAACATGCCCAACTGCAGCAACAGCTCCCAAAGCGAAGGAGCCAGGACCCAAAGACCTAGCTGGCCTGAAGGGCCCCCAGGGGGCCCCCAAGCAGCCCCTCTCCATTTGGGTCTGGGGGCTTTCGTTGGGCCAGGAACCTGGGAGGTACCTGCAAGGTTGCAGTTCGCGGCCCGAGAAGCACTCTCCGGCCAACATGCCCAACTGCAGCAACAGCTCCCAAACCGAAGGAGCCAGGACCCAAAGACCTAGCTGGCCTGAAGGGCCCCCAGGGGGCCCCCAAGCAGCCCCTCTCCATTTGGGTCTGGGGGCTTTCGTTGGGCCGGGAACCTGGGAGAATCCTGCAAGGTTGCAGTTCGCGGCCCGAGAAGCACTCTCCGGCCAACATGCTCAACTGCAGCAACAGCTCCCAAAGCGAAGGAGCCAGGACCCAAAGACCTAGCTGGCCTGAAGGGCCCCCAGGAGGCCCCCAAGCAGCCCCTCTCAATTTGGGTCTGGGGGCTTTCGTTGGGCATGGATACCTGAGAGGTACCTGCAAGGTTACAGTTCGCGGCCCGAGAAGCACTCTCCGGCCAACATGCTCAACTGCAGCAACAGCTCCCAAACCGAAGGAGACCCAAAGACCTAGCTGGCCTGAAGGGCCCCCAGGGGGCCCCCAAGCAGCCCCTCTCCATTTGGGTCTGGGGGCTTTCGTTGGGCCGGGAACCTGGAGATTCCTGCAAGGTTGCAGTTCGCGGCCCGAGAAGCACTCTCCGGCCAACATGCCCAACTGCAGCAACAGCTCCCAAACCGAAGGAGCCAGGACCCAAAGACCTAGCTGGCCTGAAGGGCCCCCAGGGGGCCCCCAAGCAGCCCCTCTCCATTTGGGTCTGGGGGCTTTCGTTGGGCCGGGAACCTGGGAGAATCCTGCAAGGTTGCAGTTCGCGGCCCGAGAAGCACTCTCCGGCCAACATGCACAACTGCAGCAACAGCTCCCAAACCGAAGGAGCCAGGACCCAAAGACCTAGCTGGCCTGAAGGGCCCCCAGGAGGCCCCCAAGCAGCCCCTCTCCATTTGGGTCTGGGGGCTTTCGTTGGGCATGGATACCTGAGAGGTACCTGCAAGGTTACAGTTCGCGGCCCGAGAAGCACTCTCCGGCCAACATGCCCAACTGCAGCAACAGCTCCCAAACCGAAGGAGACCCAAAGACCTAGCTGGCCTGAAGGGCCCCCAGGGGGCCCCCAAGCAGCCCCTCTCAATTTGGGTCTGGGGGCTTTCGTTGGGCCGGGAACCTGGGAGATTCCTGCAAGGTTGCAGTTCGCGGCCCGAGAAGCACTCTCCGGCCAACATGCCCAACTGCAGCAACAGCTCCCAAACCGAAGGAGCCAGGACCCAAAGACCTAGCTGGCCTGAAGGGCCCCCAGGGGGCCCCCAAGCAGCCCCTCTCAATTTGGGTCTGGGGGCTTTCGTTGGGCATGGAACCTGGGAGATTCCTGCAAGGTTGCAGTTCGCGGCCGGAGAAGCACTCTCCGGCCAGCATGCCCAACTGCAGCAACAGCTCCCAAAGCGAAGGAGCCAGGACCCAAAGACCTAGCTGGCCTGAAGGGCCCCCAGGGGGCCCCCAAGCAGCCCCTCTCAATTTGGGTCTGGGGGCTTTCGTTGGGCATGGAACCTGGGAGATACCAGCAAGGTTGCAGTTCGCGGCCCGAGAAGCACTCTCCGGCCAACATGCCCAACTGCAGCAACAGCTCCCAAACCGAAGGAGCCAGGACCCAAAGACCTAGCTGGCCTGAAGGGCCCCCAGGGGGGCCCCAAGCAGCCCCTCTCAATTTGGGTCTGGGGGCTTTCGTTGGGCATGGAACCTGGGAGATTCCTGCAAGGTTGCAGTTCGCGGCCCGAGAAGCACTCTCCGGCCAACATGCCCAACTGCAGCAACAGCTCCCAAAGCGAAGGAGCCAGGACCCAAAGACCTAGCTGGCCTGAAGGGCCCCCAGGGGGCCACCAAGCAGCCCCTCTCCATTTGGGTCTGGGGGCTTTCGTTGGGCATGGATACCTGAGAGGTACCTGCAAGGTTACAGTTCGCGGCCCGAGAAGCACTCTCCGGCCAACATGCTCAACTGCAGCAACAGCTCCCAAACCGAAGGAGCCAGGACCCAAAGAGCTAGGTGGCCTGAAGGGCCCCCAGGAGGCCCCCAAGCAGCCCCTCTCCATTTGGGTCTGGGGGCTTTCGTTGGGCCGGGAACCTGGGAGATTCCTGCAAGGTTGCAGTTCGCGGCCCGAGAAGCACTCTCCGGCCAACATGCCCAACTGCAGCAACAGCTCCCAAAGCGAAGGAGCCAGGACCCAAAGACCTAGCTGGCCTGAAGGGCCCCCAGTAGGCCACCAAGCAGCCCCTCTCAATTTGGGTCTGGGGGCTTTCGTTGGGCATGGATACCTGAGAGGTACCTGCAAGGTTACAGTTCGCGGCCCGAGAAGCACTCTCCGGCCAACATGCTCAACTGCAGCAACAGCTCCCAAACCGAAGGAGCCAGGACCCAAAGACCTAGCTGGCCTGAAGGGCCCCCAGGGGGCCCCCAAGCAGCCCCTCTCCATTTGGGTCTGGGGGTTTTCGTTGGGCCGGGAACCTGAGAGGTACCTGCAAGGTTGCAGTTCGCGGCCGGAGAAGCACTCTCCGGCCAACATGCCCAACTGCAGCAACAGCTCCCAAAGCGAAGGAGCCAGGACCCAAAGACCTAGCTGGCCTGAAGGGCCCCCAGGGGGCCCCCAAGCAGCCCCTCTCAATTTGAGTCTGGGGGCTTTCGTTGGGCCAGGAACCTGGGAGATTCCTTCAAGGTTGCAGTTCGCGGCCCGAGAAGCACTCTCCGGCCAACATGCCCAACTGCAGCAACAGCTCCCAAAGCGAAGGAGCCAGGACCCAAAGACCTAGCTGGCCTGAAGGGCCCCCAGGGGGCCCCCAAGCAGCCCCTCTCCATTTGGGTCTGGGGGCTTTCGTTGGGCCAGGAACCTGGGAGGTACCTGCAAGGTTGCAGTTCGCGGCCCGAGAAGCACTCTCCGGCCAACATGCCCAACTGCAGCAACAGCTCCCAAACCGAAGGAGCCAGGACCCAAAGACCTAGCTGGCCTGAAGGGCCCCCAGGGGGCCCCCAAGCAGCCCCTCTCCATTTGGGTCTGGGGGCTTTCGTTGGGCCGGGAACCTGGGAGAATCCTGCAAGGTTGCAGTTCGCGGCCCGAGAAGCACTCTCCGGCCAACATGCTCAACTGCAGCAACAGCTCCCAAAGCGAAGGAGCCAGGACCCAAAGACCTAGCTGGCCTGAAGGGCCCCCAGGAGGCCCCCAAGCAGCCCCTCTCCATTTGGGTCTGGGGGCTTTCGTTGGGCATGGATACCTGAGAGGTACCTGCAAGGTTACAGTTCGCGGCCCGAGAAGCACTCTCCGGCCAACATGCTCAACTGCAGCAACAGCTCCCAAACCGAAGGAGACCCAAAGACCTAGCTGGCCTGAAGGGCCCCCAGGGGGCCCCCAAGCAGCCCCTCTCCATTTGGGTCTGGGGGCTTTCGTTGGGCCGGGAACCTGGAGATTCCTGCAAGGTTGCAGTTCGCGGCCCGAGAAGCACTCTCCGGCCAACATGCCCAACTGCAGCAACAGCTCCCAAACCGAAGGAGCCAGGACCCAAAGACCTAGCTGGCCTGAAGGGCCCCCAGGGGGCCCCCAAGCAGCCCCTCTCCATTTGGGTCTGGGGGCTTTCGTTGGGCCGGGAACCTGGGAGAATCCTGCAAGGTTGCAGTTCGCGGCCCGAGAAGCACTCTCCGGCCAACATGCACAACTGCAGCAACAGCTCCCAAACCGAAGGAGCCAGGACCCAAAGACCTAGCTGGCCTGAAGGGCCCCCAGGAGGCCCCCAAGCAGCCCCTCTCAATTTGGGTCTGGGGGCTTTCGTTGGGCATGGATACCTGAGAGGTACCTGCAAGGTTACAGTTCGCGGCCCGAGAAGCACTCTCCGGCCAACATGCTCAACTGCAGCAACAGCTCCCAAACCGAAGGAGACCCAAAGACCTAGCTGGCCTGAAGGGCCCCCAGGGGGCCCCCAAGCAGCCCCTCTCCATTTGGGTCTGGGGTCTTTCGTTGGGCTGGGAACCTGGGAGATTCCTGCAAGGTTGCAGTTCGCGGCCCGAGAAGCACTCTCCGGCCAACATGCCCAACTGCAGCAACAGCTCCCAAACTGAATGAGCCAGGACACAAAGACCTAGCTGGCCTGAAGGGCCCCCAGGGGGGCCCCAAGCAGCCCCTCTCAATTTGGGTCTGGGGGCTTTCGTTGGGCATGGAACCTGGGAGATTCCTGCAAGGTTGCAGTTCGCGGCCCGAGAAGCACTCTCCGGCCAACATGCCCAACTGCAGCAACAGCTCCCAAACCGAAGGAGCCAGGACCCAAAGACCTAGCTGGCCTGAAGGGCCCCCAGGGGGCCCCCAAGCAGCCCCTCTCCATTTGGGTCTGGGGGTTTTCGTTGGGCCGGGAACCTGAGAGGTACCTGCAAGGTTGCAGTTCGCGGCCGGAGAAGCACTCTCCGGCCAACATGCCCAACTGCAGCAACAGCTCCCAAAGCGAAGGAGCCAGGACCCAAAGACCTAGCTGGCCTGAAGGGCCCCCAGGGGGCCCCCAAGCAGCCCCTCTCAATTTGAGTCTGGGGGCTTTCGTTGGGCCAGGAACCTGGGAGATTCCTTCAAGGTTGCAGTTCGCGGCCCGAGAAGCACTCTCCGGCCAACATGCCCAACTGCAGCAACAGCTCCCAAAGCGAAGGAGCCAGGACCCAAAGACCTAGCTGGCCTGAAGGGCCCCCAGGGGGCCCCCAAGCAGCCCCTCTCCATTTGGGTCTGGGGGCTTTCGTTGGGCCAGGAACCTGGGAGGTACCTGCAAGGTTGCAGTTCGCGGCCCGAGAAGCACTCTCCGGCCAACATGCCCAACTGCAGCAACAGCTCCCAAACCGAAGGAGCCAGGACCCAAAGACCTAGCTGGCCTGAAGGGCCCCCAGGGGGCCCCCAAGCAGCCCCTCTCCATTTGGGTCTGGGGGCTTTCGTTGGGCCGGGAACCTGGGAGAATCCTGCAAGGTTGCAGTTCGCGGCCCGAGAAGCACTCTCCGGCCAACATGCTCAACTGCAGCAACAGCTCCCAAAGCGAAGGAGCCAGGACCCAAAGACCTAGCTGGCCTGAAGGGCCCCCAGGAGGCCCCCAAGCAGCCCCTCTCCATTTGGGTCTGGGGGCTTTCGTTGGGCATGGATACCTGAGAGGTACCTGCAAGGTTACAGTTCGCGGCCCGAGAAGCACTCTCCGGCCAACATGCTCAACTGCAGCAACAGCTCCCAAACCGAAGGAGACCCAAAGACCTAGCTGGCCTGAAGGGCCCCCAGGGGGCCCCCAAGCAGCCCCTCTCCATTTGGGTCTGGGGGCTTTCGTTGGGCCGGGAACCTGGAGATTCCTGCAAGGTTGCAGTTCGCGGCCCGAGAAGCACTCTCCGGCCAACATGCCCAACTGCAGCAACAGCTCCCAAACCGAAGGAGCCAGGACCCAAAGACCTAGCTGGCCTGAAGGGCCCCCAGGGGGCCCCCAAGCAGCCCCTCTCCATTTGGGTCTGGGGGCTTTCGTTGGGCCGGGAACCTGGGAGAATCCTGCAAGGTTGCAGTTCGCGGCCCGAGAAGCACTCTCCGGCCAACATGCACAACTGCAGCAACAGCTCCCAAACCGAAGGAGCCAGGACCCAAAGACCTAGCTGGCCTGAAGGGCCCCCAGGAGGCCCCCAAGCAGCCCCTCTCAATTTGGGTCTGGGGGCTTTCGTTGGGCATGGATACCTGAGAGGTACCTGCAAGGTTACAGTTCGCGGCCCGAGAAGCACTCTCCGGCCAACATGCTCAACTGCAGCAACAGCTCCCAAACCGAAGGAGACCCAAAGACCTAGCTGGCCTGAAGGGCCCCCAGGGGGCCCCCAAGCAGCCCCTCTCCATTTGGGTCTGGGGTCTTTCGTTGGGCTGGGAACCTGGGAGATTCCTGCAAGGTTGCAGTTCGCGGCCCGAGAAGCACTCTCCGGCCAACATGCCCAACTGCAGCAACAGCTCCCAAACTGAATGAGCCAGGACACAAAGACCTAGCTGGCCTGAAGGGCCCCCAGGGGGGCCCCAAGCAGCCCCTCTCAATTTGGGTCTGGGGGCTTTCGTTGGGCATGGAACCTGGGAGATTCCTGCAAGGTTGCAGTTCGCGGCCCGAGAAGCACTCTCCGGCCAACATGCCCAACTGCAGCAACAGCTCCCAAACCGAAGGAGCCAGGACCCAAAGACCTAGCTGGCCTGAAGGGCCCCCAGAAGGCCACCAAGCAGCCCCTCTCCATTTGGGTCTGGGGGCTTTCGTTGGGCATGGATACCTGAGAGGTACCTGCAAGGTTACAGTTCGCGGCCCGAGAAGCACTCTCCGGCCAACATGCTCAACTGCAGCAACAGCTCCCAAACCGAAGGAGCCAGGACCCAAAGACCTAGCTGGCCTGAAGGGCCCCCAGGGGGCCCCCAAGCAGCCCCTCTCAATTTGGGTCTGGGGGCTTTCGTTGGGCCGGGAACCTGGGAGATTCCTGCAAGGTTGCAGTTCGCGGCCCGAGAAGCACTCTCCGGCCAACATGCCCAACTGCAGCAACAGCTCCCAAAGCGAAGGAGCCAGGACCCAAAGACCTAGCTGGCCTGAAGGGCCCCCAGGGGGCCCCCAAGCAGCCCCTCTCCATTTGGGTCTGGGGGCTTTCGTTGGGCCGGGAACCTGGAGATTCCTGCAAGGTTGCAGTTCGCGGCCCGAGAAGCACTCTCCGGCCAACATGCCCAACTGCAGCAACAGCTCCCAAAGCGAAGGAGCCAGGACCCAAAGACCTAGCTGGCCTGAAGGGCCCCCAGGGGGCCCCCAAGCAGCCCCTCTCAATTTGGGTCTGGGGGCTTTCGTTGGGCCGGGAACCTGGGAGAATCCTGCAAGGTTGCAGTTCGCGGCCCGAGAAGCACTCTCCGGCCAACATGCCCAACTGCAGCAACAGCTCCCAAACCGAAGGAGCCAGGACCCAAAGACCTAGCTGGCCTGAAGGGCCCCCAGGAGGCCCCCAAGCAGCCCCTCTCAATTTGGGTCTGGGGGCTTTCGTTGGGCATGGATACCTGAGAGGTACCTGCAAGGTTACAGTTCGCGGCCCGAGAAGCACTCTCCGGCCAACATGCCCAACTGCAGCAACAGCTCCCAAACCGAAGGAGACCCAAAGACCTAGCTGGCCTGAAGGGCCCCCAGGGGGCCCCCAAGCAGCCCCTCTCAATTTGGGTCTGGGGGCTTTCGTTGGGCCGGGAACCTGGGAGATTCCTGCAAGGTTGCAGTTCGCGGCCCGAGAAGCACTCTCCGGCCAACATGCCCAACTGCAGCAACAGCTCCCAAACCGAAGGAGCCAGGACACAAAGACCTAGCTGGCCTGAAGGGCCCCCAGGGGGGCCCCAAGCAGCCCCTCTCCATTTGGGTCTGGGGGCTTTCGTTGGGCCGGGAACCTGGGAGAATCCTGCAAGGTTGCAGTTCGCGGCCCGAGAAGCACTCTCCGGCCAACATGCCCAACTGCAGCAACAGCTCCCAAACCGAAGGAGCCAGGACCCAAAGACCTAGCTGGCCTGAAGGGCCCCCAGGTTGGGGCCCCCAAGTAGCCCCTCTCCATTTGGGTCTGGGGGCTTTCGTTGGGCCGGGAACCTGGGAGAATCCTGCAAGGTTGCAGTTCGCGGCCCGAGAAGCACTCTCCGGCCAACATGCCCAACTGCAGCAACAGCTCCCAAACCGAAGGAGCCAGGACCCAAAGACCTAGCTGGCTTGAAGGGCCCCCAGGAGGCCACCAAGCAGCCCCTCTCAATTTGGGTCTGGGGGCTTTCGTTGGGCATGGATACCTGAGAGGTACCTGCAAGGTTGCAGTTCGCGGCCCGAGAAGCACTCTCCGGCCAACATGCTCAACTGCAGCAACAGCTCCCAAACCGAAGGAGACCCAAAGACCTAGCTGGCCTGAAGGGCCCCCAGGGGGCCCCCAAGCAGCCCCTCTCAATTTGGGTCTGGGGGCTTTCGTTGGGCCGGGAACCTGGGAGATTCCTGCAAGGTTGCAGTTCGCGGCCCGAGAAGCACTCTCCGGCCAACATGCCCAACTGCAGCAACAGCTCCCAAACCGAAGGAGCCAGGACCCAAAGACCTAGCTGGCCTGAAGGGCCCCCAGGGGGCCCCCAAGCAGCCCCTCTCAATTTGGGTCTGGGGGCTTTCGTTGGGCATGGAACCTGGGAGATTCCTGCAAGGTTGCAGTTCGCGGCCGGAGAAGCACTCTCCGGCCAGCATGCCCAACTGCAGCAACAGCTCCCAAACCGAAGGAGCCAGGACCCAAAGACCTAGCTGGCCTGAAGGGCCCCCAGGGGGGCCCCAAGCAGCCCCTCTCAATTTGGGTCTGGGGGCTTTCGTTGGGCATGGAACCTGGGAGATTCCTGCAAGGTTGCAGTTCGCGGCCCGAGAAGCACTCTCCGGCCAACATGCCCAACTGCAGCAACAGCTCCCAAAGCGAAGGAGCCAGGACCCAAAGACCTAGCTGGCCTGAAGGGCCCCCAGGGGGCCACCAAGCAGCCCCTCTCCATTTGGGTCTGGGGGCTTTCGTTGCGCATGGATACCTGAGAGGTACCTGCAAGGTTACAGTTCGCGGCCCGAGAAGCACTCTCCGGCCAACATGCTCAACTGCAGCAACAGCTCCCAAAGCGAAGGAGCCAGGACCCAAAGACCTAGCTGGCCTGAAGGGCCCCCAGGGGGCCCCCAAGCAGCCCCTCTCCATTTGGATCTGGGGGCTTTCGTTGGGCCGGGAACCTGGGAGATTCCTGCAAGGTTGCAGTTCGCGGCCCGAGAAGCACTCTCCGGCCAACATGCCCAACTGCAGCAACAGCTCCCAAAGCGAAGGAGCCAGGACCCAAAGACCTAGCTGGCCTGAAGGGCCCCCAGGGGGCCACCAAGCAGCCCCTCTCAATTTGGGTCTGGGGGCTTTCGTTGGGCATGGATACCTGAGAGGTACCTGCAAGGATGCAGTTCGCGGCCCGAGAAGCACTCTCCGGCCAACATGCTCAACTGCAGCAACAGCTCCCAAACCGAAGGAGCCAGGACCCAAAGACCTAGCTGGCCTGAAGGGCCCCCAGGGGGCCCCCAAGCAGCCCCTCTCCATTTGGGTCTGGGGGTTTTCGTTGGGCCGGGAACCTGAGAGGTACCTGCAAGGTTGCAGTTCGCGGCCGGAGAAGCACTCTCCGGCCAACATGCCCAACTGCAGCAACAGCTCCCAAAGCGAAGGAGCCAGGACCCAAAGACCTAGCTGGCCTGAAGGGCCCCCAGGGGGCCCCCAAGCAGCCCCTCTCAATTTGAGTCTGGGGGCTTTCGTTGGGCCAGGAACCTGGGAGATTCCTTCAAGGTTGCAGTTCGCGGCCCGAGAAGCACTCTCCGGCCAACATGCCCAACTGCAGCAACAGCTCCCAAAGCGAAGGAGCCAGGACCCAAAGACCTAGCTGGCCTGAAGGGCCCCCAGGGGGCCCCCAAGCAGCCCCTCTCCATTTGGGTCTGGGGGCTTTCGTTGGGCCAGGAACCTGGGAGGTACCTGCAAGGTTGCAGTTCGCGGCCCGAGAAGCACTCTCCGGCCAACATGCCCAACTGCAGCAACAGCTCCCAAACCGAAGGAGCCAGGACCCAAAGACCTAGCTGGCCTGAAGGGCCCCCAGGGGGCCCCCAAGCAGCCCCTCTCCATTTGGGTCTGGGGGCTTTTGTTGGGCCGGGAACCTGGGAGAATCCTGCAAGGTTGCAGTTCGCGGCCCGAGAAGCACTCTCCGGCCAACATGCTCAACTGCAGCAACAGCTCCCAAAGCGAAGGAGCCAGGACCCAAAGACCTAGCTGGCCTGAAGGGCCCCCAGGAGGCCCCCAAGCAGCCCCTCTCAATTTGGGTCTGGGGGCTTTCGTTGGGCATGGATACCTGAGAGGTACCTGCAAGGTTACAGTTCGCGGCCCGAGAAGCACTCTCCGGCCAACATGCTCAACTGCAGCAACAGCTCCCAAACCGAAGGAGACCCAAAGACCTAGCTGGCCTGAAGGGCCCCCAGGGGGCCCCCAAGCAGCCCCTCTCCATTTGGGTCTGGGGGCTTTCGTTGGGCCGGGAACCTGGAGATTCCTGCAAGGTTGCAGTTCGCGGCCCGAGAAGCACTCTCCGGCCAACATGCCCAACTGCAGCAACAGCTCCCAAACCGAAGGAGCCAGGACCCAAAGACCTAGCTGGCCTGAAGGGCCCCCAGGGGGCCCCCAAGCAGCCCCTCTCCATTTGGGTCTGGGGGCTTTCGTTGGGCCGGGAACCTGGGAGAATCCTGCAAGGTTGCAGTTCGCGGCCCGAGAAGCACTCTCTGGCCAACATGCCCAACTGCAGCAACAGCTCCCAAACCGAAGGAGCCAGGACCCAAAGACCTAGCTGGCCTGAAGGGCCCCCAGGGGGCCCCCAAGCAGCCCCTCTCAATTTGGGTCTGGGGGCTTTCGTTGGGCCGGGAACCTGGGAGATTCCTGCAAGGTTGCAGTTCGCGGCCCGAGAAGCACTCTCCGGCCAACATGCCCAACTGCAGCAACAGCTCCCAAACCGAAGGAACCAGGACCCAAAGACCTAGCTGGCCTGAAGGGCCCCCAGGGGGCCCCCAAGCAGCCCCTCTCAATTTGGGTCTGGGGGCTTTCGTTGGGCATGGAACCTGGGAGATTCCTGCAAGGTTGCAGTTCGCGGCCGGAGAAGCACTCTCCGGCCAACATGCCCAACTGCAGCAACAGCTCCCAAACCGAAGGAGCCAGGACCCAAAGACCTAGCTGGCCTGAAGGGCCCCCAGGGGGGCCCCAAGCAGCCCCTCTCAATTTGGGTCTGGGGGCTTTCGTTGGGCCGGGAACCTGGGAGATTCCTGCAAGGTTGCAGTTCGCGGCCCGAGAAGCACTCTCCGGCCAACATGCCCAACTGCAGCAACAGCTCCCAAACCGAAGGAGCCAGGACCCAAAGACCTAGCTGGCCTGAAGGGCCCCCAGGGGGGCCCCAAGCAGCCCCTCTCAATTTGGGTCTGGGGGCTTTCGTTGGGCCGGGAACCTGGGAGAATCCTGCAAGGTTGCAGTTCGCGGCCCGAGAAGCACTCTCCGGCCAACATGCCCAACTGCAGCAACAGCTCCCAAAGCGAAGGAGCCAGGACCCAAAGACCTAGCTGGCCTGAAGGGCCCCCAGGGGGCCCCCAAGCAGCCCCTCTCAATTTGGGTCTGGGGGCTTTCGTTGGGCCGGGAACCTGGGAGAATCCTGCAAGGTTGCAGTTCGCGGCCCGAGAAGCACTCTCCGGCCAACATGCCCAACTGCAGCAACAGCTCCCAAAGCGAAGGAGCCAGGACACAAAGACCTAGCTGGTCTGAAGGGCCCCCAGGGGGCCCCCAAGCAGCCCCTCTCCATTTGGGTCTGGGGGCTTTCGTTGGGCATGTATACCTGGGAGGTACCTGCAAGGTTACAGTTCGCGGCCCGAGAAGCACTCTCCGGCCAACATGCCCATCTGCAGCAACAGCTCCCAAACCGAAGGAGCCAGGACCCAAAGACCTAGCTGGCCTGAAGGGCCCCCAGGGGGCCCCCAAGCAGCCCCTCTCCATTTGGGTCTGGGGTCTTTCGTTGGGCTGGGAACCTGGGAGATTCCTGCAAGGTTGCAGTTCGCGGCCCGAGAAGCACTCTCCGGCCAACATGCCCAACGTCAGCAACAGCTCCCAAACTGAATGAGCCAGGACACAAAGACCTAGCTGGCCTGAAGGGCCCCCAGGGGGGCCCCAAGCAGCCCCTCTCAATTTGGGTCTGGGGGCTTTCGTTGGGCCGGGAACCTGGGAGAATCCTGCAAGGTTGCAGTTCGCGGCCCGAGAAGCACTCTCCGGCCAACATGCCCAACTGCAGCAACAGCTCCCAAAGCGAAGGAGCCAGGACCCAAAGACCTAGCTGGCCTGAAGGGCCCCCAGGGGGCCCCCAAGCAGCCCCTCTCCATTTGGGTCTGGGGGTTTTCGTTGGGCCGGGAACCTGGGAGAATCCTGCAAGGTTGCAGTTCGCGGCCCGAGAAGCACTCTCCGGCCAACATGCCCAACTGCAGCAACAGCTCCCAAAGCGAAGGAGCCAGGACCCAAAGACCTAGCTGGCCTGAAGGGCCCCCAGGGGGGCCCCAAGCAGCCCCTCTCAATTTGGGTCTGGGGGCTTTCGTTGGGCATGGAACCTGGGAGATTCCTGCAAGGTTGCAGTTCGCGGCCCGAGAAGCACTCTCCGGCCAACATGCCCAACTGCAGCAACAGCTCCCAAAGCGAAGGAGCCAGGACCCAAAGACCTAGCTGGCCTGAAGGGCCCCCAGGGGGCCCCCAAGCAGCCCCTCTCAATTTGGGTCTGGGGGCTTTCGTTGGGCATGTATACCTGGGAGGTACCTGCAAGGTTACAGTTCGCGGCCCGAGAAGCACTCTCCGGCCAACATGCCCAACTGCAGCAACAGCTCCCAAACCGAAGGAGCCAGGACCCAAAGACCTAGCTGGCCTGAAGGGCCCCCAGGGGGCCCCCAAGCAGCCCCTCTCAATTTGGGTCTGGGGGCTTTCGTTGGGCCGGGAACCTGGGAGATTCCTGCAAGGTTGCAGTTCGCGGCCCGAGAAGCACTCTCCGGCCAACATGCCCAACTGCAGCAACAGCTCCCAAACCGAAGGAGCCAGGACCCAAAGACCTAGCTGGCCTGAAGGGCCCCCAGGGGGCCCCAAGCAGCCCCTCTCAATTTGGGTCTGGGGGCTTTCGTTGGGCATGGAACCTGGGAGATTCCTGCAAGGTTGCAGTTCGCGGCCCGAGAAGCACTCTCCGGCCAACATGCCCAACTGCAGCAACAGCTCCCAAACCGAAGGAGCCAGGACCCAAAGACCTAGCTGGCCTGAAGGGCCCCCAGGGGGGCCCCAAGCAGCCCCTCTCAATTTGGGTCTGGGGGCTTTCGTTGGGCCGGGAACCTGGGAGAATCCTGCAAGGTTGCAGTTCGCGGCCCGAGAAGCACTCTCCGGCCAACATGCCCAACTGCAGCAACAGCTCCCAAAGCGAAGGAGCCAGGACCCAAAGACCTAGCTGGCCTGAAGGGCCCCCAGGGGGCCCCCAAGCAGCCCCTCTCAATTTGGGTCTGGGGGCTTTCGTTGGGCCGGGAACCTGGGAGAATCCTGCAAGGTTGCAGTTCGCGGCCCGAGAAGCACTCTCCGGCCAACATGCCCAACTGCAGCAACAGCTCCCAAAGCGAAGGAGCCAGGACACAAAGACCTAGCTGGCCTGAAGGGCCCCCAGGGGGCCCCCAAGCAGCCCCTCTCCATTTGGGTCTGGGGGCTTTCGTTGGGCATGTATACCTGGGAGGTACCTGCAAGGTTACAGTTCGCGGCCCGAGAAGCACTCTCCGGCCAACATGCCCATCTGCAGCAACAGCTCCCAAACCGAAGGAGCCAGGACCCAAAGACCTAGCTGGCCTGAAGGGCCCCCAGGGGGCCCCAAAGCAGCCCCTCTCCATTTGGGTCTGGGGTCTTTCGTTGGGCTGGGAACCTGGGAGATTCCTGCAAGGTTGCAGTTCGCGGCCCGAGAAGCACTCTCCGGCCAACATGCCCAACGTCAGCAACAGCTCCCAAACTGAATGAGCCAGGACACAAAGACCTAGCTGGCCTGAAGGGCCCCCAGGGGGGCCCCAAGCAGCCCCTCTCAATTTGGGTCTGGGGGCTTTCGTTGGGCCGGGAACCTGGGAGAATCCTGCAAGGTTGCAGTTCGCGGCCCGAGAAGCACTCTCCGGCCAACATGCCCAACTGCAGCAACAGCTCCCAAAGCGAAGGAGCCAGGACCCAAAGACCTAGCTGGCCTGAAGGGCCCCCAGGGGGCCCCCAAGCAGCCCCTCTCCATTTGGGTCTGGGGGTTTTCGTTGGGCCGGGAACCTGGGAGAATCCTGCAAGGTTGCAGTTCGCGGCCCGAGAAGCACTCTCCGGCCAACATGCCCAACTGCAGCAACAGCTCCCAAAGCGAAGGAGCCAGGACCCAAAGACCTAGCTGGCCTGAAGGGCCCCCAGGGGGGCCCCAAGCAGCCCCTCTCAATTTGGGTCTGGGGGCTTTCGTTGGGCATGGAACCTGGGAGATTCCTGCAAGGTTGCAGTTCGCGGCCCGAGAAGCACTCTCCGGCCAACATGCCCAACTGCAGCAACAGCTCCCAAACCGAAGGAGCCAGGACCCAAAGACCTAGCTGGCCTGAAGGGCCCCCAGGGGGCCCCCAAGCAGCCCCTCTCAATTTGGGTCTGGGGGCTTTCGTTGGGCATGTATACCTGGGAGGTACCTGCAAGGTTACAGTTCGCGGCCCGAGAAGCACTCTCCGGCCAACATGCCCAACTGCAGCAACAGCTCCCAAACCGAAGGAGCCAGGACCCAAAGACCTAGCTGGCCTGAAGGGCCCCCAGGGGGCCCCCAAGCAGCCCCTCTCAATTTGGGTCTGGGGGCTTTCGTTGGGCCGGGAACCTGGGAGATTCCTGCAAGGTTGCAGTTTGCGGCCCGAGAAGCACTCTCCGGCCAACATGCCCAACTGCAGCAACAGCTCCCAAACCGAAGGAGCCAGGACCCAAAGACCTAGCTGGCCTGAAGGGCCCCCAGGGGGCCCCAAGCAGCCCCTCTCAATTTGGGTCTGGGGGCTTTCGTTGGGCATGGAACCTGGGAGATTCCTGCAAGGTTGCAGTTCGCGGCCCGAGAAGCACTCTCCGGCCAACATGCCCAACTGCAGCAACAGCTCCCAAACCGAAGGAGCCAGGACCCAAAGACCTAGCTGGCCTGAAGGGCCCCCAGGGGGGCCCCAAGCAGCCCCTCTCAATTTGGGTCTGGGGGCTTTCGTTGGGCCGGGAACCTGGGAGAATCCTGCAAGGTTGCAGTTCGCGGCCCGAGAAGCACTCTCCGGCCAACATGCCCAACTGCAGCAACAGCTCCCAAACCGAAGGAGCCAGGACACAAAGACCTAGCTGGCCTGAAGGGCCCCCAGGGGGCCCCCAAGCAGCCCCTCTCAATTTGGGTCTGGGGGCTTTCGTTGGGCCGGGAACCTGGGAGAATCCTGCAAGGTTGCAGTTCGCGGCCCGAGAAGCACTCTCCGGCCAACATGCCCAACTGCAGCAACAGCTCCCAAAGCGAAGGAGCCAGGACACAAAGACCTAGCTGGCCTGAAGGGCCCCCAGGGGGCCCCCAAGCAGCCCCTCTCCATTTGGGTCTGGGGGCTTTCGTTGGGCATGTATACCTGGGAGGTACCTGCAAGGTTACAGTTCGCGGCCCGAGAAGCACTCTCCGGCCAACATGCCCAACTGCAGCAACAGCTCCCAAACCGAAGGAGCCAGGACACAAAGACCTAGCTGGCCTGAAGGGCCCCCAGGGGGGCCCCAAGCAGCCCCTCTCATTTGGGTCTGGGGGTTTTCGTTGGGCCGGGAACCTGGGAGATTCATGCAAGGTTGCAGTTCGCGGCCCGAGAAGCACTCTCCGGACAACATGCCCAACTGCAGCAACAGCTCCCAAAGCGAAGGAGCCAGGACCCAAAGACCTAGCTGGCCTGAAGGGCCCCCAGGAGGCCACCAAGCAGCCCCTCTCAATTTGGGTCTGGGGGCTTTCGTTGGGCATGGATACCTGAGAGGTACCTGCAAGGTTACAGTTCGCAGCCCGAGAAGCACTCTCCGGCCAACATGCCCAACTGCAGCAACAGCTCCCAAACCGAAGGAGCCAGGACCCAAAGACCTAGCTGGCCTGAAGGGCCCCCAGGGGGCCCCCAAGCAGCCCCTCTCCATTTGGGTCTGGGGGCTTTCGTTGGGCCGGGAACCTGGGAGATTCCTGCAAGGTTGCAGTTCGCGGCCCGAGAAGCACTCTCCGGCCAACATGCCCAACTGCAGCAACAGCTCCCAAACCGAAGGAGCCAGGACCCAAAGACCTAGCTGGCCTGAAGGGCCCCCAGGGGGCCCCCAAGCAGCCCCTCTCCATTTGGGTCTGGGGGCTTTCGTTGGGCATGGAACCTGGGAGATTCCTGCAAGGTTGCAGTTCGCGGCCCGAGAAGCACTCTCCGGCCAACATGCCCAACTGCAGCAACAGCTCCCAAACCGAAGGAGCCAGGACCCAAAGACCTAGCAGGCCTGAAGGGCCCCCAGGGGGCCCCCAAGCAGCCCCTCTCCATTTGGGTCTGGGGTCTTTCGTTGGGCTGGGAACCTGGGAGATTCCTGCAAGGTTGCAGTTCGCGGCCCGAGAAGCACTCTCCGGCCAACATGCCCAACTGCAGCAACAGCTCCCAAACTGAATGAGCCAGGACACAAAGACCTAGCTGGCCTGAAGGGCCCCCAGGGGGGCCCCAAGCAGCCCCTCTCAATTTGGGTCTGGGGGCTTTCGTTGGGCATGGAACCTGGGAGATTCCTGCAAGGTTGCAGTTCGCGGCCCGAGAAGCACTCTCCGGCCAACATGCCCAACTGCAGCAACAGCTCCCAAAGCGAAGGAGCCAGGACCCAAAGACCTAGCTGGCCTGAAGGGCCCCCAGGGGGCCACCAAGCAGCCCCTCTCCATTTGGGTCTGGGGGCTTTCGTTGGGCATGTATACCTGAGAGGTACCTGCAAGGTTACAGTTCGCGGCCCGAGAAGCACTCTCCGGCCAACATGCTCAACTGCAGCAACAGCTCCCAAACCGAAGGAGCCAGGACCCAAAGAGCTAGGTGGCCTGAAGGGCCCCCAGGGGGCCCCCAAGCAGCCCCTCTCCATTTGGGTCTGGGGGCTTTCGTTGGGCCGGGAACCTGGGAGATTCCTGCAAGGTTGCAGTTCGCGGCCCGAGAAGCACTCTCCGGCCAACATGCCCAACTGCAGCAACAGCTCCCAAACCGAAGGAGCCAGGACCCAAAGACCTAGCTGGCCTGAAGGGCCCCCAGGGGGCCCACAAGCAGCCCCTCTCCATTTGGGTCTGGGGGCTTTCGTTGGGCCGGGAACCTGGAGATTCCTGCAAGGTTGCAGTTCGCGGCCCGAGAAGCACTCTCCGGCCAACATGCCCAACTGCAGCAACAGCTCCCAAACCGAAGGAGCCAGGACCCAAAGACCTAGCTGGCCTGAAGGGCCCCCAGGGGGGCCCCAAGCAGCCCCTCTCAATTTGGGTCTGGGGGCTTTCGTTGGGCCGGGAACCTGGGAGATTCCTGCAAGGTTGCAGTTCGCGGCCCGAGAAGCACTCTCCGGCCAACATGCCCAACTGCAGCAACAGCTCCCAAAGCGAAGGAGCCAGGACCCAAAGACCTAGCTGGCCTGAAGGGCCCCCAGGGGGCCCCCAAGCAGCCCCTCTCAATTTGGGTCTGGGGGCTTTCGTTGGGCATGTATACCTGGGAGGTACCTGCAAGGTTACAGTTCGCGGCCCGAGAAGCACTCTCCGGCCAACATGCCCAACTGCAGCAACAGCTCCCAAAGCGAAGGAGCCAGGACCCAAAGACCTAGCTGGCCTGAAGGGCACCCAGGGGGCCCCCAAGCAGCCCCTCTCAATTTGGGTCTGGGGGCTTTCGTTGGGCCGGGAACCTGGGAGAATCCTGCAAGGTTGCAGTTCGCGGCCCGAGAAGCACTCTCCGGCCAACATGCCCAACTGCAGCAACAGCTCCCAAACCGAAGGAGCCAGGACCCAAAGACCTAGCTGGCCTGAAGGGCCCCCAGGGGGCCCCAAGCAGCCCCTCTCAATTTGGGTCTGGGGGCTTTCGTTGGGCATGGAACCTGGGAGATTCCTGCAAGGTTGCAGTTCGCGGCCCGAGAAGCACTCTCCGGCCAACATGCCCAACTGCAGCAACAGCTCCCAAAGCGAAGGAGCCAGGACCCAAAGACCTAGCTGGCCTGAAGGGCCCCCAGGGGGCCCCCAAGCAGCCCCTCTCCATTTGGGTCTGGGGGCTTTCGTTGGGCCGGGAACCTGGAGATTCCTGCAAGGTTGCAGTTCGCGGCCCGAGAAGCACTCTCCGGCCAACATGCCCAACTGCAGCAACAGCTCCCAAAGCGAAGGAGCCAGGACCCAAAGACCTAGCTGGCCTGAAGGGCCCCCAGGGGGCCCCCAAGCAGCCCCTCTCCATTTGGGTCTGGGGGCTTTCTTTGGGCCGGGAACCTGGGAGAATCCTGCAAGGTTGCAGTTCGCGGCCCGAGAAGCAATCTCCGGCCAACATGCCCAACTGCAGCAACAGCTCCCAAACCGAAGGAGCCAGGACCCAAAGACCTAGCTGGCCTGAAGGGCCCCCAGGAGGCCCCGAAGCAGCCCCTCTCAATTTGGGTCTGGGGGCTTTTGTTGGGCATGGATACCTGAGAGGTACCTGCAAGGTTACAGTTCGCGGCCCGAGAACCACTCTCCGGCCAACATGCTCAACTGCAGCAACAGCTCCCAAACCGAAGGAGACCCAAAGACCTAGCTGGCCTGAAGGGCCCCCAGGGGGCCCCCAAGCAGACCCTCTCAATTTGGGTCTGGGGGCTTTCGTTGGGCCGGGAACCTGGGAGATTCCTGCAAGGTTGCAGTTCGCGGCCCGAGAAGCACTCTCCGGCCAACATGCCCAACTGCAGCAACAGCTCCCAAACCGAAGGAACCAGGACCCAAAGACCTAGCTGGCCTGAAGGGCCCCCAGGGGGCCCCCAAGCAGCCCCTCTCAATTTGGGTCTGGGGGCTTTCGTTGGGCATGGAACCTGGGAGATTCCTGCAAGGTTGCAGTTCGCGGCCCGAGAAGCACTCTCCGGCCAACATGCCCAACTGCAGCAACAGCTCCCAAACCGAAGGAGCCAGGACCCAAAGACCTAGCTGGCCTGAAGGGCCCCAAGGGGGCCCCCAAGCAGCCCCTCTCAATTTGGGTCTGGGGGTTTTCGTTGGGCCGGGAACCTGGGAGGTACCTGCAAGTTTGCAGTTCGCGGCCCGAGAAGCACTCTCCGGCCAACATGCCCAACTGCAGCAACAGCTCCCAAACCGAAGGAGCCAGGACCCAAAGACCTAGCTGGCCTGAAGGGCCCCCAGGGGGCCCCCAAGCAGCCCCTCTCAATTTGGGTCTGGGGGCTTTCGTTGGGCCGGGAACCTGGGAGAATCCTGCAAGGTTGCAGTTCGCGGCCCGAGAAGCACTCTCCGGCCAACATGCCCAACTGCAGCAACAGCTCCCAAAGCGAAGGAGCCAGGACACAAAGACCTAGCTGGCCTGAAGGGCCCCCAGGGGGCCCCCAAGCAGCCCCTCTCAATTTGGGTCTGGGGGCTTTCGTTGGGCATGGATACCTGGGAGGTACCTGCAAGGTTACAGTTCGCGGCCCGAGAAGCACTCTCCGGCCAACATGCCCAACTGCAGCAACAGCTCCCAAACCGAAGGAGCCAGGACACAAAGACCTAGCTGGCCTGAAGGGCCCCCAGGGGGCCACCAAGCAGCCCCTCTCCATTTGGGTCTGGGGGCTTTCGTTGGGCAGGGAACCTGGGAGATTACTGCCAGGTTGCAGTTCGCGGCCCGAGAAGCACTCTCCGGCCAACATGCCCAACTGCAGCAACAGCTCCCAAACTGAATGAGCCAGGACACAAAGACCTAGCTGGCCTGAAGGGCCCCCAGGGGGGCCCCAAGCAGCCCCTCTCAATTTGGGTCTGGGGGCTTTCGTTGGGCCGGGAACCTGGGAGAATCCTGCAAGGTTGCAGTTCGCGGCCCGAGAAGCACTCTCCGGCCAACATGCCCAACTGCAGCAACAGCTCCCAAAGCGAAGGAGCCAGGACCCAAAGACCTAGCTGGCCTGAAGGGCCCCCAGGGGGCCCCCAAGCAGCCCCTCTCCATTTGGGTCTGGGGGTTTTCGTTGGGCCTGGGACTTGGGAGCTACCTGCAAGGTTGCAGTTCGCAGCCCGAGAACCACTCTCCGGCCAACATGCCCAACTGCAGCAACAGCTCCCAAACCGAAGGAGCCAGGACTCAAAGACGTAGCTGGCCTGAAGGGCCCCCAGGGGGGCCCCAAGCAGCCCCTCTCAATTTGGGTCTGGGGGCTTTCGTTGGGCCGGGAACCTGGGAGATTCCTGCAAGGTTGCAGTTCGCGGCCCGAGAAGCACTCTCCGGCCAACATGCCCAACTGCAGCAACAGCTCCCAAAGCGAAGGAGCCAGGACCCAAAGACCTAGCTGGCCTGAAGGGCCCCCAGGGGGCCCCCAAGCAGCCCCTCTCAATTTGGGTCTGGGGGCTTTCGTTGGGCATGTATTCCTGGGAGGTACCTGCAAGGTTACAGTTCGCGGCCCGAGAAGCACTCTCCGGCCAACATGCCCAACTGCAGCAACAGCTCCCAAACCGAAGGAGCCAGGACCCAAAGACCTAGCTGGCCTGAAGGGCCCCCAGGGGGCCCCCAAGCAGCCCCTCTCAATTTGGGTCTGGGGGCTTTCGTTGGGTCGGGAACCTGGGAGATTCCTGCAAGGTTGCAGTTCGCGGCCCGAGAAGCACTCTCCGGCCAACATGCCCAACTGCAGCAACAGCTCCCAAACCGAAGGAGCCAGGACCCAAAGACCTAGCTGGCCTGAAGGGCCCCCAGGGGGCCCCAAGCAGCCCCTCTCAATTTGGGTCTGGGGGCTTTCGTTGGGCATGGAACCTGGGAGATTCCTGCAAGGTTGCAGTTCGCGGCCCGAGAAGCACTCTCCGGCCAACATGCCCAACTGCAGCAACAGCTCCCAAAGCGAAGGAGCCAGGACACAAAGACCTAGCTGGCCTGAAGGGCCCCCAGGGGGCCCCCAAGCAGCCCCTCTCCATTTGGGTCTGGGGGCTTTCGTTGGGCATGTATACCTGGGAGATTCATGCAAGGTTGCAGTTCGCGGCCCGAGAAGCACTCTCCGGCCAACATGCCCAACTGCAGCAACAGCTCCCAAAGCGAAGGAGCCAAGACCCAAAGACCTAGCTGGCCTGAAGGGCCCCCAGGGGGCCCCCAAGCAGCCCCTCTCCATTTGGGTCTGGGGTCTTTCGTTGGGCTGGGAACCTGGGAGATTCCTGCAAGGTTGCAGTTCGCGGCCCGAGAAGCACTCTCCGGCCAACATGCCCAACTGCAGCAACAGCTCCCAAACTGAATGAGCCAGGACACAAAGACCTAGCTGGCCTGAAGGGCCCCCAGGGGGCCCCCAAGCAGCCCCTCTCAATTTGGGTCTGGGGGCTTTCGTTGGGCCGGGAACCTGGGAGAATCCTGCAAGGTTGCAGTTCGTGGCCCGAGAAGCACTCTCCGGCCAACATGCCCAACTGCAGCAACAGCTCCCAAAGCGAAGGAGCCAGGACCCAAAGACCTAGCTGGCCTGAAGGGCCCCCAGGGGGCCCCCAAGCAGCCCCTCTCCATTTGTGTCTGGGGGTTTTCGTTGGGCCTGGGACTTGGGAGCTACCTGCAAGGTTGCAGTTCGCAGCCCGAGAACCACTCTCCGGCCAACATGCCCAACTGCAGCAACAGCTCCCAAAGCGAAGGAGCCAGGACCCAAAGACCTAGCTGGCCTGAAGGGCCCCCAGGGGGGCCCCAAGCAGCCCCTCTCAATTTGGGTCTGGGGGCTTTCGTTGGGCCGGGAACCTGGGAGATTCCTGCAAGGTTGCAGTTCGCGGCCCGAGAAGCACTCTCCGGCCAACATGCCCAACTGCAGCAACAGCTCCCAAAGCGAAGGAGCCAGGACCCAAAGACCTAGCTGGCCTGAAGGGCCCCCAGGGGGCCCCCAAGCAGCCCCTCTCCATTTGGGTCTGGGGGCTTTCGTTGGGCATGTATACCTGGGAGGTACCTGCAAGGTTACAGTTCGCGGCCCGAGAAGCACTCTCCGGCCAACATGCCCAACTGCAGCAACAGCTCCCAAACCGAAGGAGCCAGGACACAAAGACCTAGCTGGCCTGAAGGGCCCCCAGGGGGGCCCCAAGCAGCCCCTCTCAATTTGGGTCTGGGGGCTTTCGTTGGGCGGGGAACCTGGGAGATTCATGCAAGGTTGCAGTTCGCGGCCCGAGAAGCACTCTCCGGCCAACATGCCCAACTGCAGCAACAGCTCCCAAAGCGAAGGAGCCAGGACCCAAAGACCTAGCTGGCCTGAAGGGCCCCCAGGGGGCCCCCAAGCAGCCCCTCTCAATTTGGGTCTGGGGGCTTTCGTTGGGCATGTATACCTGAGAGGTACCTGCAAGGTTACAGTTCGCGGCCGGAGAAGCACTCTCCGGCCAACATGCCCAACTGCAGCAACAGCTCCCAAACCGAAGGAGCCAGGACACAAAGACCTAGCTGGCCTGAAGGGCCCCCAGGGGGGCCCCAAGCAGCCCCTCTCATTTGGGTCTGGGGGCTTTCGTTGGGCCTGGGACTTGGGAGCTACCTGCAAGGTTGCAGTTCGCGGCCCGAGAAGCACTCTCCGGCCAACATGCTCAACTGCAGCAACAGCTCCCAAACCGAAGGAGACCCAAAGACCTAGCTGGCCTGAAGGGCCCCCAGGGGGCCCCCAAGCAGCCCCTCTCAATTTGGGTCTGGGGGCTTTCGTTGGGCCGGGAACCTGGGAGATTCCTGCAAGGTTGCAGTTCGCGGCCCGAGAAGCACTCTCCGGCCAACATGCCCAACTGCAGCAACAGCTCCCAAACCGAAGGAACCAGGACCCAAAGACCTAGCTGGCCTGAAGGGCCCCCAGGGGGCCCCCAAGCAGCCCCTCTCCATTTGGGTCTGGGGGCTTTCGTTGGGCATGGAACCTGGGAGATTCCTGCAAGGTTGCAGTTCGCGGCCCGAGAAGCACTCTCCGGCCAACATGCCCAACTGCAGCAACAGCTCCCAAACCGAAGGAGCCAGGACCCAAAGACCTAGCTGGCCTGAAGGGCCCCCAGGGGGCCCCCAAGCAGCCCCTCTCAATTTGGGTCTGGGGGTTTTCGTTGGGCCGGGAACCTGGGAGGTACCTGCAAGTTTGCAGTTCGCGGCCCGAGAAGCACTCTCCGGCCAACATGCCCAACTGCAGCAACAGCTCCCAAACCGAAGGAGCCAGGACCCAAAGACCTAGCTGGCCTGAAGGGCCCCCAGGGGGCCCCCAAGCAGCCCCTCTCAATTTGGGTCTGGGGGCTTTCGTTGGGCCGGGAACCTGGGAGAATCCTGCAAGGTTGCAGTTCGCGGCCCGAGAAGCACTCTCCGGCCAACATGCCCAACTGCAGCAACAGCTCCCAAAGCGAAGGAGCCAGGACACAAAGACCTAGCTGGCCTGAAGGGCCCCCAGGGGGCCCCCAAGCAGCCCCTCTCAATTTGGGTCTGGGGGCTTTCGTTGGGCATGGATACCTGGGAGGTACCTGCAAGGTTACAGTTCGCGGCCCGAGAAGCACTCTCCGGCCAACATGCCCAACTGCAGCAACAGCTCCCAAACCGAAGGAGCCAGGACACAAAGACCTAGCTGGCCTGAAGGGCCCCCAGGGGGCCACCAAGCAGCCCCTCTCCATTTGGGTCTGGGGGCTTTCGTTGGGCTGGGAACCTGGGAGATTACTGCCAGGTTGCAGTTCGCGGCCCGAGAAGCACTCTCCGGCCAACATGCCCAACTGCAGCAACAGCTCCCAAACTGAATGAGCCAGGACACAAAGACCTAGCTGGCCTGAAGGGCCCCCAGGGGGGCCCCAAGCAGCCCCTCTCAATTTGGGTCTGGGGGCTTTCGTTGGGCCGGGAACCTGGGAGAATCCTGCAAGGTTGCAGTTCGCGGCCCGAGAAGCACTCTCCGGCCAACATGCCCAACTGCAGCAACAGCTCCCAAAGCGAAGGAGCCAGGACCCAAAGACCTAGCTGGCCTGAAGGGCCCCCAGGGGGCCCCCAAGCAGCCCCTCTCCATTTGGGTCTGGGGGTTTTCGTTGGGCCTGGGACTTGGGAGCTACCTGCAAGGTTGCAGTTCGCAGCCCGAGAACCACTCTCCGGCCAACATGCCCAACTGCAGCAACAGCTCCCAAACCGAAGGAGCCAGGACTCAAAGACGTAGCTGGCCTGAAGGGCCCCCAGGGGGGCCCCAAGCAGCCCCTCTCAATTTGGGTCTGGGGGCTTTCGTTGGGCCGGGAACCTGGGAGATTCCTGCAAGGTTGCAGTTCGCGGCCCGAGAAGCACTCTCCGGCCAACATGCCCAACTGCAGCAACAGCTCCCAAAGCGAAGGAGCCAGGACCCAAAGACCTAGCTGGCCTGAAGGGCCCCCAGGGGGCCCCCAAGCAGCCCCTCTCAATTTGGGTCTGGGGGCTTTCGTTGGGCATGTATTCCTGGGAGGTACCTGCAAGGTTACAGTTCGCGGCCCGAGAAGCACTCTCCGGCCAACATGCCCAACTGCAGCAACAGCTCCCAAACCGAAGGAGCCAGGACCCAAAGACCTAGCTGGCCTGAAGGGCCCCCAGGGGGCCCCCAAGCAGCCCCTCTCAATTTGGGTCTGGGGGCTTTCGTTGGGTCGGGAACCTGGGAGATTCCTGCAAGGTTGCAGTTCGCGGCCCGAGAAGCACTCTCCGGCCAACATGCCCAACTGCAGCAACAGCTCCCAAACCGAAGGAGCCAGGACCCAAAGACCTAGCTGGCCTGAAGGGCCCCCAGGGGGCCCCAAGCAGCCCCTCTCAATTTGGGTCTGGGGGCTTTCGTTGGGCATGGAACCTGGGAGATTCCTGCAAGGTTGCAGTTCGCGGCCCGAGAAGCACTCTCCGGCCAACATGCCCAACTGCAGCAACAGCTCCCAAAGCGAAGGAGCCAGGACACAAAGACCTAGCTGGCCTGAAGGGCCCCCAGGGGGCCCCCAAGCAGCCCCTCTCCATTTGGGTCTGGGGGCTTTCGTTGGGCATGTATACCTGGGAGATTCATGCAAGGTTGCAGTTCGCGGCCCGAGAAGCACTCTCCGGCCAACATGCCCAACTGCAGCAACAGCTCCCAAAGCGAAGGAGCCAAGACCCAAAGACCTAGCTGGCCTGAAGGGCCCCCAGGGGGCCCCCAAGCAGCCCCTCTCCATTTGGGTCTGGGGTCTTTCGTTGGGCTGGGAACCTGGGAGATTCCTGCAAGGTTGCAGTTCGCGGCCCGAGAAGCACTCTCCGGCCAACATGCCCAACTGCAGCAACAGCTCCCAAACTGAATGAGCCAGGACACAAAGACCTAGCTGGCCTGAAGGGCCCCCAGGGGGCCCCCAAGCAGCCCCTCTCAATTTGGGTCTGGGGGCTTTCGTTGGGCCGGGAACCTGGGAGAATCCTGCAAGGTTGCAGTTCGCGGCCCGAGAAGCACTCTCCGGCCAACATGCCCAACTGCAGCAACAGCTCCCAAAGCGAAGGAGCCAGGACCCAAAGACCTAGCTGGCCTGAAGGGCCCCCAGGGGGCCCCCAAGCAGCCCCTCTCCATTTGTGTCTGGGGGTTTTCGTTGGGCCTGGGACTTGGGAGCTACCTGCAAGGTTGCAGTTCGCAGCCCGAGAACCACTCTCCGGCCAACATGCCCAACTGCAGCAACAGCTCCCAAAGCGAAGGAGCCAGGACCCAAAGACCTAGCTGGCCTGAAGGGCCCCCAGGGGGGCCCCAAGCAGCCCCTCTCAATTTGGGTCTGGGGGCTTTCGTTGGGCCGGGAACCTGGGAGATTCCTGCAAGGTTGCAGTTCGCGGCCCGAGAAGCACTCTCCGGCCAACATGCCCAACTGCAGCAACAGCTCCCAAAGCGAAGGAGCCAGGACCCAAAGACCTAGCTGGCCTGAAGGGCCCCCAGGGGGCCCCCAAGCAGCCCCTCTCCATTTGGGTCTGGGGGCTTTCGTTGGGCATGTATACCTGGGAGGTACCTGCAAGGTTACAGTTCGCGGCCCGAGAAGCACTCTCCGGCCAACATGCCCAACTGCAGCAACAGCTCCCAAACCGAAGGAGCCAGGACACAAAGACCTAGCTGGCCTGAAGGGCCCCCAGGGGGGCCCCAAGCAGCCCCTCTCAATTTGGGTCTGGGGGCTTTCGTTGGGCGGGGAACCTGGGAGATTCATGCAAGGTTGCAGTTCGCGGCCCGAGAAGCACTCTCCGGCCAACATGCCCAACTGCAGCAACAGCTCCCAAAGCGAAGGAGCCAGGACCCAAAGACCTAGCTGGCCTGAAGGGCCCCCAGGGGGCCCCCAAGCAGCCCCTCTCAATTTGGGTCTGGGGGCTTTCGTTGGGCATGTATACCTGAGAGGTACCTGCAAGGTTACAGTTCGCGGCCGGAGAAGCACTCTCCGGCCAACATGCCCAACTGCAGCAACAGCTCCCAAACCGAAGGAGCCAGGACACAAAGACCTAGCTGGCCTGAAGGGCCCCCAGGGGGGCCCCAAGCAGCCCCTCTCATTTGGGTCTGGGGGCTTTCGTTGGGCCTGGGACTTGGGAGCTACCTGCAAGGTTGCAGTTCGCGGCCCGAGAAGCACTCTCCGGCCAACATGCTCAACTGCAGCAACAGCTCCCAAACCGAAGGAGACCCAAAGACCTAGCTGGCCTGAAGGGCCCCCAGGGGGCCCCCAAGCAGCCCCTCTCAATTTGGGTCTGGGGGCTTTCGTTGGGCCGGGAACCTGGGAGATACCAGCAAGGTTGCAGTTCGCGGCCCGAGAAGCACTCTCCGGCCAACATGCCCAACTGCAGCAACAGCTCCCAAACCGAAGGAACCAGGACCCAAAGACCTAGCTGGCCTGAAGGGCCCCCAGGGGGCCCCCAAGCAGCCCCTCTCCATTTGGGTCTGGGGGCTTTCGTTGGGCATGGAACCTGGGAGATTCCTGCAAGGTTGCAGTTCGCGGCCCGAGAAGCACTCTCCGGCCAACATGCCCAACTGCAGCAACAGCTCCCAAACCGAAGGAGCCAGGACCCAAAGACCTAGCTGGCCTGAAGGGCCCCCAGGGGGGCCCCAAGCAGCCCCTCTCAATTTGGGTCTGGGGGTTTTCGTTGGGCCGGGAACCTGGGAGAATCCTGCAAGGTTGCAGTTCTCGGCCCGAGAAGCACTCTCCGGCCAACATGCCCAACTGCAGCAACAGCTCCCAAACCGAAGGAGCCAGGACACAAAGACCTAGCTGGCCTGAAGGGCCCCCAGGGGGCCCCAAGCAGCCCCTCTCAATTTGGGTCTGGGGGCTTTCGTTGGGCATGGAACCTGGGAGATTCCTGCAAGGTTGCAGTTCGCGGCCCGAGAAGCACTCTCCGGCCAACATGCCCAACTGCAGCAACAGCTCCCAAACCGAAGGAGCCAGGACCCAAAGACCTAGCTGGCCTGAAGGGCCCCCAGGGGGGCCCCAAGCAGCCCCTCTCCATTTGGGTCTGGGGGTTTTCGTTGGGCCGGGAACCTGGGAGGTACCTGCAAGGTTGCAGTTCGCGGCCGGAGAAGCACTCTCCGGCCAACATGCCCAACTGCAGCAACAGCTCCCAAACCGAAGGAGCCAGGACCCAAAGACCTAGCTGGCCTGAAGGGCCCCCAGGGGGCCCCCAAGCAGCCCCTCTCAATTTGGGTCTGGGGGCTTTCGTTGGGCCGGGAACATGGGAGAATCCTGCAAGGTTGCAGTTCGCGGCCCGAGAAGCACTCTCCGGCCAACATGCCCAACTGCAGCAACAGCTCCCAAAGCGAAGGAGCCAGGACACAAAGACCTAGCTGGCCTGAAGGGCCCCCAGGGGGCCCCCAAGCAGCCCCTCTCAATTTGGGTCTGGGGGCTTTCGTTGGGCATGGATACCTGGGAGGTACCTGCAAGGTTACAGTTCGCGGCCCGAGAAGCACTCTCCGGCCAACATGCCCAACTGCAGCAACAGCTCCCAAACCGAAGGAGCCAGGACACAAAGACCTAGCTGGCCTGAAGGGCCCCCAGGGGGCCACCAAGCAGCCCCTCTCCATTTGGGTCTGGGGGCTTTCGTTGGGCTGGGAACCTGGGAGATTCCTGCCAGGTTGCAGTTCGCGGCCCGAGAAGCACTCTCCGGCCAACATGCCCAACGTCAGCAACAGCTCCCAAACTGAATGAGCCAGGACACAAAGACCTAGCTGGCCTGAAGGGCCCCCAGGGGGGCCCCAAGCAGCCCCTCTCAATTTGGGTCTGGGGGCTTTCGTTGGGCCGGGAACCTGGGAGAATCCTGCAAGGTTGCAGTTCGCGGCCCGAGAAGCACTCTCCGGCCAACATGCCCAACTGCAGCAACAGCTCCCAAAGCGAAGGAGCCAGGACCCAAAGACCTAGCTGGCCTGAAGGGCCCCCAGGGGGCCCCCAAGCAGCCCCTCTCCATTTGGGTCTGGGGGTTTTCGTTGGGCCTGGGACTTGGGAGCTACCTGCAAGGTTGCAGTTCGCAGGCCGAGAACCACTCTCCGGCCAACATGCCCAACTGCAGCAACAGCTCCCAAACCGAAGGAGCCAGGACACAAAGACCTAGCTGGCCTGAAGGGCCCCCAGGGGGGCCCCAAGCAGCCCCTCTCAATTTGGGTCTGGGGGCTTTCGTTGGGCCGGGAACCTGGGAGATTCCTGCAAGGTTGCAGTTCGCGGCCCGAGAAGCACTCCCCGGCCAACATGCCCAACTGCAGCAACAGCTCCCAAAGCGAAGGAGCCAGGACCCAAAGACCTAGCTGGCTTGAAGGGCCCCCAGGGGGCCACCAAGCAGCCCCTCTCAATTTGGGTCTGGGGGCTTTCGTTGGGCATGTATACCTGGGAGGTACCTGCAAGGTTACAGTTCGCGGCCCGAGAAGCACTCTCCGGCCAACATGCCCAACTGCAGCAACAGCTCCCAAAGCGAAGGAGCCAGGACCCAAAGACCTAGCTGGCCTGAAGGGCCCCCAGGGGGCCCCCAAGCAGCCCCTCTCAATTTGGGTCTGGGGGCTTTCGTTGGGCCGGGAACCTGGGAGATTCCTGCAAGGTTGCAGTTCGCGGCCCGAGAAGCACTCTCCGGCCAACATGCCCAACTGCAGCAACAGCTCCCAAACCGAAGGAGCCAGGACCCAAAGACCTAGCTGGCCTGAAGGGCCCCCAGGGGGCCCCAAGCAGCCCCTCTCAATTTGGGTCTGGGGGCTTTCGTTGGGCATGGAACCTGGGAGATTCCTGCAAGGTTGCAGTTCGCGGCCCGAGAAGCACTCTCCGGCCAACATGCCCAACTGCAGCAACAGCTCCCAAACCGAAGGAGCCAGGACACAAAGACCTAGCTGGCCTGAAGGGCCCCCAGGGGGGCCCCAAGCAGCCCCTCTCCATTTGGGTCTGGGGGCTTTCGTTGGGCCGGGAACCTGGGAGATTCATGCAAGGTTGCAGTTCGCGGCCCGAGAAGCACTCTCCGGCCAACATGCCCAACTGCAGCAACAGCTCCCAAAGCGAAGGAGCCAAGACCCAAAGACCTAGCTGGCCTGAAGGGCCCCCAGGGGGCCCCCAAGCAGCCCCTCTCCATTTGGGTCTGGGGTCTTTCGTTGGGCTGGGAACCTGGGAGATTCCTGCAAGGTTGCAGTTCGCGGCCCGAGAAGCACTCTCCGGCCAACATGCCCAACTGCAGCAACAGCTCCCAAACTGAATGAGCCAGGACACAAAGACCTAGCTGGCCTGAAGGGCCCCCAGGGGGCCCCCAAGCAGCCCCTCTCAATTTGGGTCTGGGGGCTTTCGTTGGGCCGGGAACCTGGGAGAATCCTGCAAGGTTGCAGTTCGTGGCCCGAGAAGCACTCTCCGGCCAACATGCCCAACTGCAGCAACAGCTCCCAAAGCGAAGGAGCCAGGACCCAAAGACCTAGCTGGCCTGAAGGGCCCCCAGGGGGCCCCCAAGCAGCCCCTCTCCATTTGTGTCTGGGGGTTTTCGTTGGGCCTGGGACTTGGGAGCTACCTGCAAGGTTGCAGTTCGCAGCCCGAGAACCACTCTCCGGCCAACATGCCCAACTGCAGCAACAGCTCCCAAAGCGAAGGAGCCAGGACCCAAAGACCTAGCTGGCCTGAAGGGCCCCCAGGGGGGCCCCAAGCAGCCCCTCTCAATTTGGGTCTGGGGGCTTTCGTTGGGCCGGGAACCTGGGAGATTCCTGCAAGGTTGCAGTTCGCGGCCCGAGAAGCACTCTCCGGCCAACATGCCCAACTGCAGCAACAGCTCCCAAAGCGAAGGAGCCAGGACCCAAAGACCTAGCTGGCCTGAAGGGCCCCCAGGGGGCCCCCAAGCAGCCCCTCTCCTTTTGGGTCTGGGGGCTTTCGTTGGGCATGTATACCTGGGAGGTACCTGCAAGGTTACAGTTCGCGGCCCGAGAAGCACTCTCCGGCCAACATGCCCAACTGCAGCAACAGCTCCCAAACCGAAGGAGCCAGGACACAAAGACCTAGCTGGCCTGAAGGGCCCCCAGGGGGGCCCCAAGCAGCCCCTCTCCATTTGGGTCTGGGGGCTTTCGTTGGGCGGGGAACCTGGGAGATTCATGCAAGGTTGCAGTTCGCGGCCCGAGAAGCACTCTCCGGCCAACATGCCCAACTGCAGCAACAGCTCCCAAACCGAAGGAGCCAGGACCCAAAGACCTAGCTGGCCTGAAGGGCCCCCAGGGGGCCCCCAAGCAGCCCCTCTCAATTTGGGTCTGGGGGCTTTCGTTGGGCATGTATACCTGAGAGGTACCTGCAAGGTTACAGTTCGCGGCCGGAGAAGCACTCTCCGGCCAACATGCCCAACTGCAGCAACAGCTCCCAAACCGAAGGAGCCAGTTCACAAAGACCTAGCTGGCCTGAAGGGCCCCCAGGGGGGCCCCAAGCAGCCCCTCTCATTTGGGTCTGGGGGCTTTCGTTGGGCCTGGGACTTGGGAGAATCCTGCAAGGTTGCAGTTCGCAGCCCGAGAAGCACTCTCCGGCCAACATGCTCAACTGCAGCAACAGCTCCCAAAGCGAAGGAGCCAGGACCCAAAGACCTAGCTGGCCTGAAGGGCCCCCAGGTTGGGGCCCCAAGCAGCCCCTCTCAATTTGGGTCTGGGGGCTTTCGTTGGGCCGGGAACCTGGGAGAATCCTGCAAGGTTGCAGTTCGCGGCCCGAGAAGCACTCTCCGGCCAACATGCCCAACTGCAGCAACAGCTCCCAAAGCGAAGGAGCCAGGACACAAAGACCTAGCTGGCCTGAAGGGCCCCCAGGGGGCCCCCAAGCAGCCCCTCTCAATTTGGGTCTGGGGGCTTTCGTTGGGCATGTATACCGGGGAGGTACCTGCAAGGTTACAGTTCGCGGCCCGAGAAGCACTCTCCGGCCAACATGCCCAACTGCAGCAACAGCTCCCAAACCGAAGGAGCCAGGACACAAAGACCTAGCTGGCCTGAAGGGCCCCCAGGGGGCCCCAAGCAGCCCCTCTCAATTTGGGTCTGGGGGCTTTCGTTGGGCGGGGAACCTGGGAGATTCATGCAAGGTTGCAGTTCGCGGCCCGAGAAGCACTCTCCGGCCAACATGCCCAACTGCAGCAACAGCTCCCAAAGCGAAGGAGCCAGGACCCAAAGACCTAGCTGGCCTGAAGGGCCCCCAGGGGGCCCCCAAGCAGCCCCTCTCAATTTGGGTCTGGGGGCTTTCTTTAGGCTGAGAACCTGGGAGATACCAGCAAGGTTGCAGTTCGCGGCCCGAGAAGCACTCTCCGGCCAACATGCCCAACTGCAGCAACAGCTCCCAAAGCGAAGGAGCCAGGACCCAAAGACCTAGCTGGCCTGAAGGGCCCCCAGAAGGCCACCAAGCAGCCCCTCTCCATTTGGGTCTGGGGGCTTTCGTTGGGCCGGGAACCTGGGAGAATCCTGCAAGGTTGCAGTTCGCGGCCCGAGAAGCACTCTCCGACCAACATGCCCAACTGCAGCAACAGCTCCCAAAGCGAAGGAGCCAGGACCCAAAGACCTAGCTGGCCTGAAGGGCCCCCAGGGGGCCCCCAAGCAGCCCCTCTCCATTTGGGTCTGGGGGCTTTCGTTGGGCCGGGAACCTAGGAGAATCCTGCAAGGTTGCAGTTCGCGGCCCGAGAAGCACTCTCCGCACAACATGCTCAACTGCAGCAACAGCTCCCAAAGCGAAGGAGCCAGGACCCAAAGACCTAGCTGGCCTGAAGGGCCCCAAGGGGTCCCCCAAGCAGCCCCTCTCCATTTGGGTCTGGGGGCTTTCGTTGGGCCGGGAACCTGGGAGAATCCTGCAAGGTTGCAGTTCGCGGCCCGAGAAGCACTCTCCGGCCAACATGCCCAACTGCAGCAACAGCTCCCAAAGCGAAGGAGCCAGGACCCAAAGACCTAGCTGGCCTGAAGGGCCCCCAGGAGGCCACCAAGCAGCCCCTCTCAATTTGGGTCTGGGGGCTTTCGTTGGGCATGGATACCTGAGAGGTACCTGCAAGGTTACAGTTCGCGGCCCGAGAAGCACTCTCCGGCCAACATGCCCAACTGCAGCAACAGCTCCCAAACCGAAGGAGCCAGGACCCAAAGACCTAGCTGGCCTGAAGGGCCCCCAGGGGGCCCCCAAGCAGCCCCTCTCCATTTGGGTCTGGGGGTTTTCGTTGGGCCGGGAACCTGAGAGGTACCTGCAAGGTTGCAGTTCGCGGCCGGAGAAGCACTCTCCGGCCAACATGCCCAACTGCAGCAACAGCTCCCAAACCGAAGGAGCCAGGACACAAAGACCTAGCTGGCCTGAAGGGCCCCCAGGGGGGCCCCAAGCAGCACCTCTCAATTTGGGTCTGGGGGCTTTCGTTGGGCCGGGAACCTGGGAGAATCCTGCAAGGTTGCAGTTCGCGGCCGGAGAAGCACTCTCCGGCCAGCATGCCCAACTGCAGCAACAGCTCCCAAAGCGAAGGAGCCAGGACACAAAGACCTAGCTGGCCTGAAGGGCCCCCAGGGGGCCCCCAAGCAGCCCCTCTCCATTTGGGTCTGGGGGCTTTCGTTGGGCATGGAACCTGGGAGATTCCTGCAAGGTTGCAGTTCGCGGCCCGAGAAGCACTCTCCGGCCAACATGCCCAACTGCAGCAACAGCTCCCAAACCGAAGGAGCCAGGACCCAAAGACCTAGCTGGCCTGAAGGGCCCCCAGGGGGCCCCCAAGCAGCCCCTCTCAATTTGGGTCTGGGGGCTTTCGTTGGGCCGGGAACCTGGGAGGTACCTGCAAGGTTGCAGTTCGCGGCCCGAGAAGCACTCTCCGGCCAACATGCCCAACTGCAGCAACAGCTCCCAAAGCGAAGGAGCCAGGACCCAAAGACCTAGCTGGCCTGAAGGGCCCCCAGGGGGCCCCCAAGCAGCCCCTCTCCATTTGGGTCTGGGGGCTTTCGTTGGGCATGGAACCTGGGAGAATCCTGCAAGGTTGCAGTTCGCGGCCCGAGAAGCACTCTCCGGCCAACATGCCCAACTGCAGCAACAGCTCCCAAAGCGAAGGAGCCAGGACCCAAAGACCTAGCTGGCCTGAAGGGCCCCCAGGGGGGCCCCAAGCAGCCCCTCTCAATTTGGGTCTGGGGGCTTTCGTTGGGCCGGGAACCTGGGAGAATCCTGCAAGGTTGCAGTTCGCGGCCCGAGAAGCACTCTCCGGCCAACATGCCCAACTGCAGCAACAGCTCCCAAACCGAAGGAGCCAGGACCCAAAGACCTAGCTGGCCTGAAGGGCCCCCAGGGGGCCCCCAAGCAGCCCCTCTCCATTTGGGTCTGGGGGCTTTCGTTGGGCCGGGAACCTGGGAGAATCCTGCAAGGTTGCAGTTCGCGGCCCGAGAAGCACTCTCCGGCCAACATGCTCAACTGCAGCAACAGCTCCCAAAGCGAAGGAGCCAGGACCCAAAGACCTAGCTGGCCTGAAGGGCCCCAAGGGGTCCCCTAAGCAGCCCCTCTCCATTTGGGTCTGGGGGCTTTCGTTGGGCCGGGAACCTGGGATGTACCTGCAAGGTTGCAGTTCGCGGCCCGAGAAGCACTCTCCGGCCAACATGCCCAACTGCAGCAACAGCTCCCAAAGCGAAGGAGCCAGGACCCAAAGACCTAGCTGGCCTGAAGGGCCCCCAGGGGGCCCCCAAGCAGCCCCTCTCCATTTGGGTCTGGGGGTTTTCGTTGGGCCGGGAACCTGGGAGATTCCTGCAAGGTTGCAGTTCGCGGCCCGAGAAGCACTCTCCGGCCAACATGCCCAACTGCAGCAACAGCTCCCAAAGCGAAGGAGCCAGGACCCAAAGACCTAGCTGGCCTGAAGGGCCCCCAGGAGGCCACCAAGCAGCCCCTCTCAATTTGGGTCTGGGGGCTTTCGTTGGGCATGGATACCTGAGAGGTACCTGCAAGGTTAAAGTTCGCGGCCCGAGAAGCACTCTCCGGCCAACATGCCCAACTGCAGCAACAGCTCCCAAACCGAAGGAGCCAGGACACAAAGACCTAGCTGGCCTGAAGGGCCCCCAGGGGGGCCCCAAGCAGCCCCTCTCCATTTGGGTCTGGGGGCTTTCGTTGGGCCGGGAACCTGGGAGAATCCTGCAAGGTTGCAGTTCGCGGCCGGAGAAGCACTCTCCGGCCAGCATGCCCAACTGCAGCAACAGCTCCCAAACCGAAGGAGCCAGGACACAAAGACCTAGCTGGCCTGAAGGGCCCCCAGGGGGGCCCCAAGCAGCACCTCTCAATTTGGGTCTGGGGGCTTTCGTTGGGCCGGGAACCTGGGAGAATCCTGCAAGGTTGCAGTTCGCGGCCGGAGAAGCACTCTCCGGCCAGCATGCCCAACTGCAGCAACAGCTCCCAAAGCGAAGGAGCCAGGACCCAAAGACCTAGCTGGCCTGAAGGGCCCCCATGGGGCCCCCAAGGAGCCCCTCTCCATTTGGGTCTGGGGGCTTTCGTTGGGCATGGAACCTGGGAGATTCCTGCAAGGTTGCAGTTCGCGGCCCGAGAAGCACTCTCCGGCCATCATGCCCAACTGCAGCAACAGCTCCCAAAGCGAAGGAGCCAGGACCCAAAGACCTAGCTGGCCTGAAGGGCCCCCAGGGGGGCCCCAAGCAGCCCCTCTCCATTTGGGTCTGGGGGCTTTCGTTGGGCCGGGAACCTGGGAGGTACCTGCAAGGTTGCAGTTCGCGGCCGGAGAAGCACTCTCCGGCCAACATGCCCAACTGCAGCAACAGCTCCCAAAGCGAAGGAGCCAGGACCCAAAGACCTAGCTGGCCTGAAGGGCCCCCAGGGGGCCACCAAGCAGCCCCTCTCCATTTGGGTCTGGGGGCTTTCGTTGGGCATGGATACCTGAGAGGTACCTGCAAGGTTACAGTTCGCGGCCCGAGAAGCACTCTCCGGCCAACATGCCCAACTGCAGCAACAGCTCCCAAACCGAAGGAGCCAGGACCCAAAGACCTAGCTGGCCTGAAGGGCCCCCAGGGGGCCCCCAAGCAGCCCCTCTCCATTTGGGTCTGGGGGTTTTCGTTGGGCCGGGAACCTGAGAGGTACCTGCAAGGTTGCAGTTCGCGGCCGGAGAAGCACTCTCCGGCCAACATGCCCAACTGCAGCAACAGCTCCCAAAGCGAAGGAGCCAGGACCCAAAGACCTAGCTGGCCTGAAGGGCCCCCAGGGGGCCCCCAAGCAGCCCCTCTCAATTTGAGTCTGGGGGCTTTCGTTGGGCCGGGAACCTGGGAGATTCCTTCAAGGTTGCAGTTCGCGGCCCGAGAAGCACTCTCCGGCCAACATGCCCAACTGCAGCAACAGCTCCCAAAGCGAAGGAGCCAGGACCCAAAGACCTAGCTGGCCTGAAGGGCCCCCAGGGGGCCCCCAAGCAGCCCCTCTCCATTTGGGTCTGGGGGCTTTCGTTGGGCATGGATACCTGAGAGGTACCTGCAAGGTTACAGTTCGCGGCCCGAGAAGCACTCTCCGGCCAACATGCTCAACTGCAGCAACAGCTCCCAAACCGAAGGAGACCCAAAGACCTAGCTGGCCTGAAGGGCCCCCAGGGGGCCCCCAAGCAGCCCCTCTCCATTTGGGTCTGGGGGCTTTCGTTGGGCCGGGAACCTGGGAGATTCCTGCAAGGTTGCAGTTCGCGGCCCGAGAAGCACTCTCCGGCCAACATGCCCAACTGCAGCAACAGCTCCCAAACCGAAGGAGCCAGGACCCAAAGAGCTAGCTGGCCTGAAGGGCCCCCAGGGGGCCCCCAAGCAGCCCCTCTCAATTTGGGTCTGGGGGCTTTCTTTAGGCTGAGAACCTGGGAGATACCAGCAAGGTTGCAGTTCGCGGCCCGAGAAGCACTCTCCGGCCAACATGCCCAACTGCAGCAACAGCTCCCAAACCGAAGGAGCCAGGACACAAAGACCTAGCTGGCCTGAAGGGCCCCCAGGGGGGCCCCAAGCAGCCCCTCTCAATTTGGGTCTGGGGGCTTTCGTTGGGCGGGGAACCTGGGAGATTCATGCAAGGTTGCAGTTCGCGGCCCGAGAAGCACTCTCCGGCCAACATGCCCAACTGCAGCAACAGCTCCCAAACCGAAGGAGCCAGGACCCAAAGACCTAGCTGGCCTGAAGGGCCCCCAGGGGGCCCCCAAGCAGCCCCTCTCAATTTGGGTCTGGGGGCTTTCGTTGGGCATGTATACCTGAGAGGTACCTGCAAGGTTACAGTTCGCGGCCGGAGAAGCACTCTCCGGCCAACATGCCCAACTGCAGCAACAGCTCCCAAACCGAAGGAGCCAGGACACAAAGACCTAGCTGGCCTGAAGGGCCCCCAGGGGGGCCCCAAGCAGCCCCTCTCATTTGGGTCTGGGGGCTTTCGTTGGGCCTGGGACTTGGGAGCTACCTGCAAGGTTGCAGTTCGCGGCCCGAGAAGCACTCTCCGGCCAACATGCTCAACTGCAGCAACAGCTCCCAAACCGAAGGAGACCCAAAGACCTAGCTGGCCTGAAGGGCCCCCAGGGGGCCCCCAAGCAGCCCCTCTCAATTTGGGTCTGGGGGCTTTCGTTGGGCCGGGAACCTGGGAGATTCCTGCAAGGTTGCAGTTCGCGGCCCGAGAAGCACTCTCCGGCCAACATGCCCAACTGCAGCAACAGCTCCCAAACCGAAGGAACCAGGACCCAAAGACCTAGCTGGCCTGAAGGGCCCCCAGGGGGCCCCCAAGCAGCCCCTCTCCATTTGGGTCTGGGGGCTTTCGTTGGGCATGGAACCTGGGAGATTCCTGCAAGGTTGCAGTTCGCGGCCCGAGAAGCACTCTCCGGCCAACATGCCCAACTGCAGCAACAGCTCCCAAACCGAAGGAGCCAGGACCCAAAGACCTAGCTGGCCTGAAGGGCCCCCAGGGGGCCCCAAGCAGCCCCTCTCAATTTGGGTCTGGGGGTTTTCGTTGGGCCGGGAACCTGGGAGAATCCTGCAAGGTTGCAGTTCTCGGCCCGAGAAGCACTCTCCGGCCAACATGCCCAACTGCAGCAACAGCTCCCAAACCGAAGGAGCCAGGACCCAAAGACCTAGCTGGCCTGAAGGGCCCCCAGGGGGCCCCAAGCAGCCCCTCTCAATTTGGGTCTGGGGGCTTTCGTTGGGCATGGAACCTGGGAGATTCCTGCAAGGTTGCAGTTCGCGGCCCGAGAAGCACTCTCCGGCCAACATGCCCAACTGCAGCAACAGCTCCCAAACCGAAGGAGCCAGGACCCAAAGACCTAGCTGGCCTGAAGGGCCCCCAGGGGGGCCCCAAGCAGCCCCTCTCCATTTGGGTCTGGGGGTTTTCGTTGGGCCGGGAACCTGGGAGGTACCTGCAAGGTTGCAGTTCGCGGCCGGAGAAGCACTCTCCGGCCAACATGCCCAACTGCAGCAACAGCTCCCAAAGCGAAGGAGCCAGGACCCAAAGACCTAGCTGGCCTGAAGGGCCCCCAGGGGGCCCCCAAGCAGCCCCTCTCAATTTGGGTCTGGGGGCTTTCGTTGGGCCGGGAACATGGGAGAATCCTGCAAGGTTGCAGTTCGCGGCCCGAGAAGCACTCTCCGGCCAACATGCCCAACTGCAGCAACAGCTCCCAAAGCGAAGGAGCCAGGACACAAAGACCTAGCTGGCCTGAAGGGCCCCCAGGGGGCCCCCAAGCAGCCCCTCTCAATTTGGGTCTGGGGGCTTTCGTTGGGCATGGATACCTGGGAGGTACCTGCAAGGTTACAGTTCGCGGCCCGAGAAGCACTCTCCGGCCAACATGCTCAACTGCAGCAACAGCTCCCAAACCGAAGGAGCCAGGACACAAAGACCTAGCTGGCCTGAAGGGCCCCCAGGGGGGCCCCAAGCAGCCCCTCTCAATTTGGGTCTGGGGGCTTTCGTTGGGCGGGGAACCTGGGAGATTCATGCAAGGTTGCAGTTCGCGGCCCGAGAAGCACTCTCCGGCCAACATGCCCAACTGCAGCAACAGCTCCCAAAGCGAAGGAGCCAGGACCCAAAGACCTAGCTGGCCTGAAGGGCCCCCAGGGGGCCCCCAAGCAGCCCCTCTCAATTTGGGTCTGGGGGCTTTCGTTGGGCATGTATACCTGAGAGGTACCTGCAAGGTTACAGTTCGCGGCCGGAGAAGCACTCTCCGGCCAACATGCCCAACTGCAGCAACAGCTCCCAAACCGAAGGAGCCAGGACACAAAGACCTAGCTGGCCTGAAGGGCCCCCAGGGGGGCCCCAAGCAGCCCCTCTCATTTGGGTCTGGGGGCTTTCGTTGGGCCTGGGACTTGGGAGCTACCTGCAAGGTTGCAGTTCGCGGCCCGAGAAGCACTCTCCGGCCAACATGCTCAACTGCAGCAACAGCTCCCAAACCGAAGGAGACCCAAAGACCTAGCTGGCCTGAAGGGCCCCCAGGGGGCCCCCAAGCAGCCCCTCTCAATTTGGGTCTGGGGGCTTTCGTTGGGCCGGGAACCTGGGAGATTCCTGCAAGGTTGCAGTTCGCGGCCCGAGAAGCACTCTCCGGCCAACATGCCCAACTGCAGCAACAGCTCCCAAACCGAAGGAACCAGGACCCAAAGACCTAGCTGGCCTGAAGGGCCCCCAGGGGGCCCCCAAGCAGCCCCTCTCCATTTGGGTCTGGGGGCTTTCGTTGGGCATGGAACCTGGGAGATTCCTGCAAGGTTGCAGTTCGCGGCCCGAGAAGCACTCTCCGGCCAACATGCCCAACTGCAGCAACAGCTCCCAAACCGAAGGAGCCAGGACCCAAAGACCTAGCTGGCCTGAAGGGCCCCCAGGGGGCCCCAAGCAGCCCCTCTCAATTTGGGTCTGGGGGTTTTCGTTGGGCCGGGAACCTGGGAGAATCCTGCAAGGTTGCAGTTCTCGGCCCGAGAAGCACTCTCCGGCCAACATGCCCAACTGCAGCAACAGCTCCCAAACCGAAGGAGCCAGGACCCAAAGACCTAGCTGGCCTGAAGGGCCCCCAGGGGGCCCCAAGCAGCCCCTCTCAATTTGGGTCTGGGGGCTTTCGTTGGGCATGGAACCTGGGAGATTCCTGCAAGGTTGCAGTTCGCGGCCCGAGAAGCACTCTCTGGCCAACATGCCCAACTGCAGCAACAGCTCCCAAACCGAAGGAGCCAGGACCCAAAGACCTAGCTGGCCTGAAGGGCCCCCAGGGGGGCCCCAAGCAGCCCCTCTCCATTTGGGTCTGGGGGTTTTCGTTGGGCCGGGAACCTGGGAGGTACCTGCAAGGTTGCAGTTCGCGGCCGGAGAAGCACTCTCCGGCCAACATGCCCAACTGCAGCAACAGCTCCCAAACCGAAGGAGCCAGGACCCAAAGACCTAGCTGGCCTGAAGGGCCCCCAGGGGGCCCCCAAGCAGCCCCTCTCAATTTGGGTCTGGGGGCTTTCGTTGGGCCGGGAACATGGGAGAATCCTGCAAGGTTGCAGTTCGCGGCCCGAGAAGCACTCTCCGGCCAACATGCCCAACTGCAGCAACAGCTCCCAAAGCAAAGGAGCCAGGACACAAAGACCTAGCTGGCCTGAAGGGCCCCCAGGGGGCCCCCAAGCAGCCCCTCTCAATTTGGGTCTGGGGGCTTTCGTTGGGCATGGATACCTGGGAGGTACCTGCAAGGTTACAGTTCGCGGCCCGAGAAGCACTCTCCGGCCAACATGCCCAACTGCAGCAACAGCTCCCAAACCGAAGGAGCCAGGACACAAAGACCTAGCTGGCCTGAAGGGCCCCCAGGGGGCCACCAAGCAGCCCCTCTCCATTTGGGTCTGGGGGCTTTCGTTGGGCTGGGAACCTGGGAGATTCCTGCCAGGTTGCAGTTCGCGGCCCGAGAAGCACTCTCCGGCCAACATGCCCAACGTCAGCAACAGCTCCCAAACTGAATGAGCCAGGACACAAAGACCTAGCTGGCCTGAAGGGCCCCCAGGGGGGCCCCAAGCAGCCCCTCTCAATTTGGGTCTGGGGGCTTTCGTTGGGCCGGGAACCTGGGTTAATCCTGCAAGGTTGCAGTTCGCGGCCCGAGAAGCACTCTCCGGCCAACATGCCCAACTGCAGCAACAGCTCCCAAAGCGAAGGAGCCAGGACCCAAAGACCTAGCTGGCCTGAAGGGCCCCCAGGGGGCCCCCAAGCAGCCCCTCTCCATTTGGGTCTGGGGGTTTTCGTTGGGCCTGGGACTTGGGAGCTACCTGCAAGGTTGCAGTTCGCAGCCCGAGAACCACTCTCCGGCCAACATGCTCAACTGCAGCAACAGCTCCCAAAGCGAAGGAGCCAGGACCCAAAGACCTAGCTGGCCTGAAGGGCCCCCAGGGGGGCCCCAAGCAGCCCCTCTCAATTTGGGTCTGGGGGCTTTCGTTGGGCCGGGAACCTGGGAGATTCCTGCAAGGTTGCAGTTCGCGGCCCGAGAAGCACTCTCCGGCCAACATGCCCAACTGCAGCAACAGCTCCCAAAGCGAAGGAGCCAGGACCCAAAGACCTAGCTGGCCTGAAGGGCCCCCAGGGGGCCCCCAAGCAGCCCCTCTCCATTTGGGTCTGGGGGCTTTCGTTGGGCATGTATACCTGGGAGGTACCTGCAAGGTTACAGTTCGCGGCCCGAGAAGCACTCTCCGGCCAACATGCCCAACTGCAGCAACAGCTCCCAAACCGAAGGAGCCAGGACACAAAGACCTAGCTGGCCTGAAGGGCCCCCAGGGGGGCCCCAAGCAGCCCCTCTCAATTTGGGTCTGGGGGCTTTCGTTGGGCGGGGAACCTGGGAGATTCATGCAAGGTTGCAGTTCGCGGCCCGAGAAGCACTCTCCGGCCAACATGCCCAACTGCAGCAACAGCTCCCAAACCGAAGGAGCCAGGACCCAAAGACCTAGCTGGCCTGAAGGGCCCCCAGGGGGCCCCCAAGCAGCCCCTCTCAATTTGGGTCTGGGGGCTTTCGTTGGGCATGTATACCTGAGAGGTACCTGCAAGGTTACAGTTCGCGGCCGGAGAAGCACTCTCCGGCCAACATGCCCAACTGCAGCAACAGCTCCCAAACCGAAGGAGCCAGGACACAAAGACCTAGCTGGCCTGAAGGGCCCCCAGGGGGGCCCCAAGCAGCCCCTCTCCATTTGGGTCTGGGGGCTTTCGTTGGGCCTGGGACTTGGGAGCTACCTGCAAGGTTGCAGTTCGCAGCCCGAGAAGCACTCTCCGGCCAACATGCTCAACTGCAGCAACAGCTCCCAAAGCGAAGGAGCCAGGACCCAAAGACCTAGCTGGCCTGAAGGGCCCCCAGGTTGGGGCCCCAAGCAGCCCCTCTCAATTTGGGTCTGGGGGCTTTCGTTGGGCCGGGAACCTGGGAGAATCCTGCAAGGTTGCAGTTCGCGGCCCGAGAAGCACTCTCCGGCCAACATGCCCAACTGCAGCAACAGCTCCCAAACCGAAGGAGCCAGGACACAAAGACCTAGCTGGCCTGAAGGGCCCCCAGGGGGCCCCCAAGCAGCCCCTCTCAATTTGGGTCTGGGGGCTTTCGTTGGGCATGTATACCGGGGAGGTACCTGCAAGGTTACAGTTCGCGGCCCGAGAAGCACTCTCCGGCCAACATGCCCAACTGCAGCAACAGCTCCCAAACCGAAGGAGCCAGGACACAAAGACCTAGCTGGCCTGAAGGGCCCCCAGGGGGCCCCAAGCAGCCCCTCTCAATTTGGGTCTGGGGGCTTTCGTTGGGCGGGGAACCTGGGAGATTCATGCAAGGTTGCAGTTCGCGGCCCGAGAAGCACTCTCCGGCCAACATGCCCAACTGCAGCAACAGCTCCCAAAGCGAAGGAGCCAGGACCCAAAGACCTAGCTGGCCTGAAGGGCCCCCAGGGGGCCCCCAAGCAGCCCCTCTCAATTTGGGTCTGGGGGCTTTCTTTAGGCTGAGAACCTGGGAGATACCAGCAAGGTTGCAGTTCGCGGCCCGAGAAGCACTCTCCGGCCAACATGCCCAACTGCAGCAACAGCTCCCAAAGCGAAGGAGCCAGGACCCAAAGACCTAGCTGGCCTGAAGGGCCCCCAGAAGGCCACCAAGCAGCCCCTCTCCATTTGGGTCTGGGGGCTTTCGTTGGGCCGGGAACCTGGGAGAATCCTGCAAGGTTGCAGTTCGCGGCCCGAGAAGCACTCTCCGACCAACATGCCCAACTGCAGCAACAGCTCCCAAAGCGAAGGAGCCAGGACCCAAAGACCTAGCTGGCCTGAAGGGCCCCCAGGGGGCCCCCAAGCAGCCCCTCTCCATTTGGGTCTGGGGGCTTTCGTTGGGCCGGGAACCTAGGAGAATCCTGCAAGGTTGCAGTTCGCGGCCCGAGAAGCACTCTCCGCACAACATGCTCAACTGCAGCAACAGCTCCCAAAGCGAAGGAGCCAGGACCCAAAGACCTAGCTGGCCTGAAGGGCCCCAAGGGGTCCCCCAAGCAGCCCCTCTCCATTTGGGTCTGGGGGCTTTCGTTGGGCCGGGAACCTGGGAGAATCCTGCAAGGTTGCAGTTCGCGGCCCGAGAAGCACTCTCCGGCCAACATGCCCAACTGCAGCAACAGCTCCCAAAGCGAAGGAGCCAGGACCCAAAGACCTAGCTGGCCTGAAGGGCCCCCAGGAGGCCACCAAGCAGCCCCTCTCAATTTGGGTCTGGGGGCTTTCGTTGGGCATGGATACCTGAGAGGTACCTGCAAGGTTACAGTTCGCGGCCCGAGAAGCACTCTCCGGCCAACATGCCCAACTGCAGCAACAGCTCCCAAACCGAAGGAGCCAGGACCCAAAGACCTAGCTGGCCTGAAGGGCCCCCAGGGGGCCCCCAAGCAGCCCCTCTCCATTTGGGTCTGGGGGTTTTCGTTGGGCCGGGAACCTGAGAGGTACCTGCAAGGTTGCAGTTCGCGGCCGGAGAAGCACTCTCCGGCCAACATGCCCAACTGCAGCAACAGCTCCCAAACCGAAGGAGCCAGGACACAAAGACCTAGCTGGCCTGAAGGGCCCCCAGGGGGGCCCCAAGCAGCACTTCTCAATTTGGGTCTGGGGGCTTTCGTTGGGCCGGGAACCTGGGAGAATCCTGCAAGGTTGCAGTTCGCGGCCGGAGAAGCACTCTCCGGCCAGCATGCCCAACTGCAGCAACAGCTCCCAAAGCGAAGGAGCCAGGACACAAAGACCTAGCTGGCCTGAAGGGCCCCCAGGGGGCCCCCAAGCAGCCCCTCTCCATTTGGGTCTGGGGGCTTTCGTTGGGCATGGAACCTGGGAGATTCCTGCAAGGTTGCAGTTCGCGGCCCGAGAAGCACTCTCCGGCCAACATGCCCAACTGCAGCAACAGCTCCCAAACCGAAGGAGCCAGGACCCAAAGACCTAGCTGGCCTGAAGGGCCCCCAGGGGGGCCCCAAGCAGCCCCTCTCAATTTGGGTCTGGGGGCTTTCGTTGGGCCGGGAACCTGGGAGGTACCTGCAAGGTTGCAGTTCGCGGCCCGAGAAGCACTCTCCGGCCAACATGCCCAACTGCAGCAACAGCTCCCAAAGCGAAGGAGCCAGGACCCAAAGACCTAGCTGGCCTGAAGGGCCCCCAGGGGGCCCCCAAGCAGCCCCTCTCCATTTGGGTCTGGGGGCTTTCGTTGGGCATGGAACCTGGGAGAATCCTGCAAGGTTGCAGTTCGCGGCCCGAGAAGCACTCTCCGGCCAACATGCCCAACTGCAGCAACAGCTCCCAAAGCGAAGGAGCCAGGACCCAAAGACCTAGCTGGCCTGAAGGGCCCCCAGGGGGGCCCCAAGCAGCCCCTCTCAATTTGGGTCTGGGGGCTTTCGTTGGGCCGGGAACCTGGGAGAATCCTGCAAGGTTGCAGTTCGCGGCCCGAGAAGCACTCTCCGGCCAACATGCCCAACTGCAGCAACAGCTCCCAAACCGAAGGAGCCAGGACCCAAAGACCTAGCTGGCCTGAAGGGCCCCCAGGGGGCCCCCAAGCAGCCCCTCTCCATTTGGGTCTGGGGGCTTTCGTTGGGCCGGGAACCTGGGAGAATCCTGCAAGGTTGCAGTTCGCGGCCCGAGAAGCACTCTCCGGCCAACATGCTCAACTGCAGCAACAGCTCCCAAACCGAAGGAGCCAGGACCCAAAGACCTAGCTGGCCTGAAGGGCCCCAAGGGGTCCCCTAAGCAGCCCCTCTCCATTTGGGTCTGGGGGCTTTCGTTGGGCCGGGAACCTGGGAGGTACCTGCAAGGTTGCAGTTCGCGGCCCGAGAAGCACTCTCCGGCCAACATGCCCAACTGCAGCAACAGCTCCCAAAGCGAAGGAGCCAGGACCCAAAGACCTAGCTGGCCTGAAGGGCCCCCAGGGGGCCCCCAAGCAGCCCCTCTCCATTTGGGTCTGGGGGTTTTCGTTGGGCCGGGAACCTGGGAGATTCCTGCAAGGTTGCAGTTCGCGGCCCGAGAAGCACTCTCCGGCCAACATGCCCAACTGCAGCAACAGCTCCCAAAGCGAAGGAGCCAGGACCCAAAGACCTAGCTGGCCTGAAGGGCCCCCAGGAGGCCACCAAGCAGCCCCTCTCAATTTGGGTCTGGGGGCTTTCGTTGGGCATGGATACCTGAGAGGTACCTGCAAGGTTAAAGTTCGCGGCCCGAGAAGCACTCTCCGGCCAACATGCCCAACTGCAGCAACAGCTCCCAAACCGAAGGAGCCAGGACACAAAGACCTAGCTGGCCTGAAGGGCCCCCAGGGGGGCCCCAAGCAGCCCCTCTCAATTTGGGTCTGGGGGCTTTCGTTGGGCCGGGAACCTGGGAGAATCCTGCAAGGTTGCAGTTCGCGGCCGGAGAAGCACTCTCCGGCCAGCATGCCCAACTGCAGCAACAGCTCCCAAACCGAAGGAGCCAGGACCCAAAGACCTAGCTGGCCTGAAGGGCCCCCAGGGGGCCCCCAAGCAGCCCCTCTCCATTTGGGTCTGGGGGTTTTCGTTGGGCCGGGAACCTGAGAGGTACCTGCAAGGTTGCAGTTCGCGGCCGGAGAAGCACTCTCCGGCCAACATGCCCAACTGCAGCAACAGCTCCCAAAGCGAAGGAGCCAGGACCCAAAGACCTAGCTGGCCTGAAGGGCCCCCAGGGGGCCCCCAAGCAGCCCCTCTCAATTTGAGTCTGGGGGCTTTCGTTGGGCCGGGAACCTGGGAGATTCCTTCAAGGTTGCAGTTCGCGGCCCAAGAAGCACTCTCCGGCCAACATGCCCAACTGCAGCAACAGCTCCCAAAGCGAAGGAGCCAGGACCCAAAGACCTAGCTGGCCTGAAGGGCCCCCAGGGGGCCCCCAAGCAGCCCCTCTCAATTTGGGTCTGGGGGCTTTCGTTGGGCATGGATACCTGAGAGGTACCTGCAAGGTTACAGTTCGCGGCCCGAGAAGCACTCTCCGGCCAACATGCTCAACTGCAGCAACAGCTCCCAAACCGAAGGAGACCCAAAGACCTAGCTGGCCTGAAGGGCCCCCAGGGGGCCCCCAAGCAGCCCCTCTCCATTTGGGTCTGGGGGCTTTCGTTGGGCCGGGAACCTGGGAGATTCCTGCAAGGTTGCAGTTCGCGGCCCGAGAAGCACTCTCCGGCCAACATGCCCAACTGCAGCAACAGCTCCCAAACCGAAGGAGCCAGGACCCAAAGAGCTAGCTGGCCTGAAGGGCCCCCAGGGGGCCCCCAAGCAGCCCCTCTCAATTTGGGTCTGGGGGCTTTCTTTAGGCTGAGAACCTGGGAGATACCAGCAAGGTTGCAGTTCGCGGCCCGAGAAGCACTCTCCGGCCAACATGCCCAACTGCAGCAACAGCTCCCAAACCGAAGGAGCCAGGACCCAAAGACTTAGCTGGCCTGAAGGGCCCCCAGAAGGCCACCAAGCAGCCCCTCTCCATTTGGGTCTGGGGGCTTTCGTTGGGCCTGGGACTTGGGAGCTACCTGCAAGGTTGCAGTTCGCAGCCCGAGAACCACTCTCCGGCCAACATGCCCAACTGCAGCAACAGCTCCCAAACCGAAGGAGCCAGGACCCAAAGACCTAGCTGGCCTGAAGGGCCCCCAGGGGGGCCCCAAGCAGCCCCTCTCAATTTGGGTCTGGGGGCTTTCGTTGGGCCGGGAACCTGGGAGATTCCTGCAAGGTTGCAGTTCGCGGCCCGAGAAGCACTCTCCGGCCAACATGCCCAACTGCAGCAACAGCTCCCAAAGCGAAGGAGCCAGGACCCAAAGACCTAGCTGGCCTGAAGGGCCCCCAGGGGGCCCCCAAGCAGCCCCTCTGCATTTGGGTCTGGGGGCTTTCGTTGGGCCGGGAACCTGGGAGAATCCTGCAAGGTTGCAGTTCGCGGCCCGAGAAGCACTCTCTGGCCAACATGCCCAACTGCAGCAACAGCTCCCAAAGCGAAGGAGCCAGGACCCAAAGACCTAGCTGGCCTGAAGGGCCCCCAGGAGGCCACCAAGCAGCCCCTCTCAATTTGGGTCTGGGGGCTTTCGTTGGGCATGGATACCTGAGAGGTACCTGCAAGGTTACAGTTCGCGGCCCGAGAAGCACTCTCCGGCCAACATGCCCAACTGCAGCAACAGCTCCCAAACCGAAGGAGCCAGGACCCAAAGACCTAGCTGGCCTGAAGGGCCCCCAGGGGGCCCCCAAGCAGCCCCTCTCCATTTGGGTCTGGGGGTTTTCGTTGGGCCGGGAACCTGAGAGGTACCTGCAAGGTTGCAGTTCGCGGCCCGAGAAGCACTCTCCGGCCAACATGCCCAACTGCAGCAACAGCTCCCAAAGCGAAGGAGCCAGGACCCAAAGACCTAGCTGGCCTGAAGGGCCCCCAGGGGGCCCCCAAGCAGCCCCTCTCAATTTGAGTCTGGGGGCTTTCGTTGGGCCGGGAACCTGGGAGATTCCTTCAAGGTTGCAGTTTGCGGCCCGAGAAGCACTCTCCGGCCAACATGCCCAACTGCAGCAACAGCTCCCAAAGCGAAGGAGCCAGGACCCAAAGACCTAGCTGGCCTGAAGGGCCCCCAGGGGGCCCCCAAGCAGCCCCTCTCCATTTGGGTCTGGGGGCTTTCGTTGGGCCGGGAACCTGGGAGGTACCTGCAAGGTTGCAGTTCGCGGCCCGAGAAGCACTCTCCGGCCAACATGCCCAACTGCAGCAACAGCTCCCAAACCGAAGGAGCCAGGACCCAAAGACCTAGCTGGCCTGAAGGGCCCCCAGGGGGCCCCCAAGCAGCCCCTCTCCATTTGGGTCTGGGGGCTTTCGTTGGGCCGGGAACCTGGGAGAATCCTGCAAGGTTGCAGTTCGCGGCCCGAGAAGCACTCTCCGGCCAACATGCCCAACTGCAGCAACAGCTCCCAAAGCGAAGGAGCCAGGACCCAAAGACCTAGCTGGCCTGAAGGGCCCCCAGGAGGCCCCAAGCAGCCCCTCTCAATTTGGGTCTGGGGGCTTTCGTTGGGCATGGATACCTGAGAGGTACCTGCAAGGTTACAGTTCGCGGCCCGAGAAGCACTCTCCGGCCAACATGCTCAACTGCAGCAACAGCTCCCAAACCGAAGGAGACCCAAAGACCTAGCTGGCCTGAAGGGCCCCCAGGTTGGGGCCCCAAGCAGCCCCTCTCAATTTGGGTCTGGGGGCTTTCGTTGGGCCGGGAACCTGGGAGAATCCTGCAAGGTTGCAGTTCGCGGCCCGAGAAGCACTCTCCGCACAACATGCTCAACTGCAGCAACAGCTCCCAAAGCGAAGGAGCCAGGACCCAAAGACCTAGCTGGCCTGAAGGGCCCCAAGGGGTCCCCCAAGCAGCCCCTCTCCATTTGGGTCTGGGGGCTTTCGTTGGGCCGGGAACCTGGGAGAATCCTGCAAGGTTGCAGTTCGCGGCCCGAGAAGCACTCTCCGGCCAACATGCCCAACTGCAGCAACAGCTCCCAAAGCGAAGGAGCCAGGACCCAAAGACCTAGCTGGCCTGAAGGGCCCCCAGGAGGCCACCAAGCAGCCCCTCTCAATTTGGGTCTGGGGGCTTTCGTTGGGCATGGATACCTGAGAGGTACCTGCAAGGTTACAGTTCGCGGCCCGAGAAGCACTCTCCGGCCAACATGCCCAACTGCAGCAACAGCTCCCAAACCGAAGGAGCCAGGACCCAAAGACCTAGCTGGCCTGAAGGGCCCCCAGGGGGCCCCCAAGCAGCCCCTCTCCATTTGGGTCTGGGGGTTTTCGTTGGGCCGGGAACCTGAGAGGTACCTGCAAGGTTGCAGTTCGCGGCCGGAGAAGCACTCTCCGGCCAACATGCCCAACTGCAGCAACAGCTCCCAAACCGAAGGAGCCAGGACACAAAGACCTAGCTGGCCTGAAGGGCCCCCAGGGGGGCCCCAAGCAGCACTTCTCAATTTGGGTCTGGGGGCTTTCGTTGGGCCGGGAACCTGGGAGAATCCTGCAAGGTTGCAGTTCGCGGCCGGAGAAGCACTCTCCGGCCAGCATGCCCAACTGCAGCAACAGCTCCCAAAGCGAAGGAGCCAGGACACAAAGACCTAGCTGGCCTGAAGGGCCCCCAGGGGGCCCCCAAGCAGCCCCTCTCCATTTGGGTCTGGGGGCTTTCGTTGGGCATGGAACCTGGGAGATTCCTGCAAGGTTGCAGTTCGCGGCCCGAGAAGCACTCTCCGGCCAACATGCCCAACTGCAGCAACAGCTCCCAAACCGAAGGAGCCAGGACCCAAAGACCTAGCTGGCCTGAAGGGCCCCCAGGGGGGCCCCAAGCAGCCCCTCTCAATTTGGGTCTGGGGGCTTTCGTTGGGCCGGGAACCTGGGAGGTACCTGCAAGGTTGCAGTTCGCGGCCCGAGAAGCACTCTCCGGCCAACATGCCCAACTGCAGCAACAGCTCCCAAAGCGAAGGAGCCAGGACCCAAAGACCTAGCTGGCCTGAAGGGCCCCCAGGGGGCCCCCAAGCAGCCCCTCTCCATTTGGGTCTGGGGGCTTTCGTTGGGCATGGAACCTGGGAGAATCCTGCAAGGTTGCAGTTCGCGGCCCGAGAAGCACTCTCCGGCCAACATGCCCAACTGCAGCAACAGCTCCCAAAGCGAAGGAGCCAGGACCCAAAGACCTAGCTGGCCTGAAGGGCCCCCAGGGGGGCCCCAAGCAGCCCCTCTCAATTTGGGTCTGGGGGCTTTCGTTGGGCCGGGAACCTGGGAGAATCCTGCAAGGTTGCAGTTCGCGGCCCGAGAAGCACTCTCCGGCCAACATGCCCAACTGCAGCAACAGCTCCCAAACCGAAGGAGCCAGGACCCAAAGACCTAGCTGGCCTGAAGGGCCCCCAGGGGGCCCCCAAGCAGCCCCTCTCCATTTGGGTCTGGGGGCTTTCGTTGGGCCGGGAACCTGGGAGAATCCTGCAAGGTTGCAGTTCGCGGCCCGAGAAGCACTCTCCGGCCAACATGCCCAACTGCAGCAACAGCTCCCAAACCGAAGGAGCCAGGACCCAAAGACCTAGCTGGCCTGAAGGGCCCCAAGGGGTCCCCTAAGCAGCCCCTCTCCATTTGGGTCTGGGGGCTTTCGTTGGGCCGGGAACCTGGGAGGTACCTGCAAGGTTGCAGTTCGCGGCCCGAGAAGCACTCTCCGGCCAACATGCCCAACTGCAGCAACAGCTCCCAAAGCGAAGGAGCCAGGACCCAAAGACCTAGCTGGCCTGAAGGGCCCCCAGGGGGCCCCCAAGCAGCCCCTCTCCATTTGGGTCTGGGGGTTTTCGTTGGGCCGGGAACCTGGGAGATTCCTGCAAGGTTGCAGTTCGCGGCCCGAGAAGCACTCTCCGGCCAACATGCCCAACTGCAGCAACAGCTCCCAAAGCGAAGGAGCCAGGACCCAAAGACCTAGCTGGCCTGAAGGGCCCCCAGGAGGCCACCAAGCAGCCCCTCTCAATTTGGGTCTGGGGGCTTTCGTTGGGCATGGATACCTGAGAGGTACCTGCAAGGTTAAAGTTCGCGGCCCGAGAAGCACTCTCCGGCCAACATGCCCAACTGCAGCAACAGCTCCCAAACCGAAGGAGCCAGGACACAAAGACCTAGCTGGCCTGAAGGGCCCCCAGGGGGGCCCCAAGCAGCCCCTCTCAATTTGGGTCTGGGGGCTTTCGTTGGGCCGGGAACCTGGGAGAATCCTGCAAGGTTGCAGTTCGCGGCCGGAGAAGCACTCTCCGGCCAGCATGCCCAACTGCAGCAACAGCTCCCAAACCGAAGGAGCCAGGACCCAAAGACCTAGCTGGCCTGAAGGGCCCCCAGGGGGCCCCCAAGCAGCCCCTCTCCATTTGGGTCTGGGGGTTTTCGTTGGGCCGGGAACCTGAGAGGTACCTGCAAGGTTGCAGTTCGCGGCCGGAGAAGCACTCTCCGGCCAACATGCCCAACTGCAGCAACAGCTCCCAAAGCGAAGGAGCCAGGACCCAAAGACCTAGCTGGCCTGAAGGGCCCCCAGGGGGCCCCCAAGCAGCCCCTCTCAATTTGAGTCTGGGGGCTTTCGTTGGGCCGGGAACCTGGGAGATTCCTTCAAGGTTGCAGTTCGCGGCCCAAGAAGCACTCTCCGGCCAACATGCCCAACTGCAGCAACAGCTCCCAAAGCGAAGGAGCCAGGACCCAAAGACCTAGCTGGCCTGAAGGGCCCCCAGGGGGCCCCCAAGCAGCCCCTCTCCATTTGGGTCTGGGGGCTTTCGTTGGGCATGGATACCTGAGAGGTACCTGCAAGGTTACAGTTCGCGGCCCGAGAAGCACTCTCCGGCCAACATGCTCAACTGCAGCAACAGCTCCCAAACCGAAGGAGACCCAAAGACCTAGCTGGCCTGAAGGGCCCCCAGGGGGCCCCCAAGCAGCCCCTCTCCATTTGGGTCTGGGGGCTTTCGTTGGGCCGGGAACCTGGGAGATTCCTGCAAGGTTGCAGTTCGCGGCCCGAGAAGCACTCTCCGGCCAACATGCCCAACTGCAGCAACAGCTCCCAAACCGAAGGAGCCAGGACCCAAAGAGCTAGCTGGCCTGAAGGGCCCCCAGGGGGCCCCCAAGCAGCCCCTCTCAATTTGGGTCTGGGGGCTTTCTTTAGGCTGAGAACCTGGGAGATACCAGCAAGGTTGCAGTTCGCGGCCCGAGAAGCACTCTCCGGCCAACATGCCCAACTGCAGCAACAGCTCCCAAACCGAAGGAGCCAGGACCCAAAGACTTAGCTGGCCTGAAGGGCCCCCAGAAGGCCACCAAGCAGCCCCTCTCCATTTGGGTCTGGGGGCTTTCGTTGGGCCTGGGACTTGGGAGCTACCTGCAAGGTTGCAGTTCGCAGCCCGAGAACCACTCTCCGGCCAACATGCCCAACTGCAGCAACAGCTCCCAAACCGAAGGAGCCAGGACCCAAAGACCTAGCTGGCCTGAAGGGCCCCCAGGGGGGCCCCAAGCAGCCCCTCTCAATTTGGGTCTGGGGGCTTTCGTTGGGCCGGGAACCTGGGAGATTCCTGCAAGGTTGCAGTTCGCGGCCCGAGAAGCACTCTCCGGCCAACATGCCCAACTGCAGCAACAGCTCCCAAAGCGAAGGAGCCAGGACCCAAAGACCTAGCTGGCCTGAAGGGCCCCCAGGGGGCCCCCAAGCAGCCCCTCTGCATTTGGGTCTGGGGGCTTTCGTTGGGCCGGGAACCTGGGAGAATCCTGCAAGGTTGCAGTTCGCGGCCCGAGAAGCACTCTCTGGCCAACATGCCCAACTGCAGCAACAGCTCCCAAAGCGAAGGAGCCAGGACCCAAAGACCTAGCTGGCCTGAAGGGCCCCCAGGAGGCCACCAAGCAGCCCCTCTCAATTTGGGTCTGGGGGCTTTCGTTGGGCATGGATACCTGAGAGGTACCTGCAAGGTTACAGTTCGCGGCCCGAGAAGCACTCTCCGGCCAACATGCCCAACTGCAGCAACAGCTCCCAAACCGAAGGAGCCAGGACCCAAAGACCTAGCTGGCCTGAAGGGCCCCCAGGGGGCCCCCAAGCAGCCCCTCTCCATTTGGGTCTGGGGGTTTTCGTTGGGCCGGGAACCTGAGAGGTACCTGCAAGGTTGCAGTTCGCGGCCCGAGAAGCACTCTCCGGCCAACATGCCCAACTGCAGCAACAGCTCCCAAAGCGAAGGAGCCAGGACCCAAAGACCTAGCTGGCCTGAAGGGCCCCCAGGGGGCCCCCAAGCAGCCCCTCTCAATTTGAGTCTGGGGGCTTTCGTTGGGCCGGGAACCTGGGAGATTCCTTCAAGGTTGCAGTTTGCGGCCCGAGAAGCACTCTCCGGCCAACATGCCCAACTGCAGCAACAGCTCCCAAAGCGAAGGAGCCAGGACCCAAAGACCTAGCTGGCCTGAAGGGCCCCCAGGGGGCCCCCAAGCAGCCCCTCTCCATTTGGGTCTGGGGGCTTTCGTTGGGCCGGGAACCTGGGAGGTACCTGCAAGGTTGCAGTTCGCGGCCCGAGAAGCACTCTCCGGCCAACATGCCCAACTGCAGCAACAGCTCCCAAACCGAAGGAGCCAGGACCCAAAGACCTAGCTGGCCTGAAGGGCCCCCAGGGGGCCCCCAAGCAGCCCCTCTCCATTTGGGTCTGGGGGCTTTCGTTGGGCCGGGAACCTGGGAGAATCCTGCAAGGTTGCAGTTCGCGGCCCGAGAAGCACTCTCCGGCCAACATGCCCAACTGCAGCAACAGCTCCCAAAGCGAAGGAGCCAGGACCCAAAGACCTAGCTGGCCTGAATGGCCCCCAGGAGGCCCCAAGCAGCCCCTCTCAATTTGGGTCTGGGGGCTTTCGTTGGGCATGGATACCTGAGAGGTACCTGCAAGGTTACAGTTCGCGGCCCGAGAAGCACTCTCCGGCCAACATGCTCAACTGCAGCAACAGCTCCCAAACCGAAGGAGACCCAAAGACCTAGCTGGCCTGAAGGGCCCCCAGGGGGCCCCCAAGCAGCCCCTCTCCATTTGGGTCTGGGGGCTTTCGTTGGGCCGGGAACCTGGAGATTCCTGCAAGGTTGCAGTTCGCGGCCCGAGAAGCACTCTCCGGCCAACATGCCCAACTGCAGCAATAGCTCCCAAACCGAAGGAGCCAGGACCCAAAGACCTAGCTGGCCTGAAGGGCCCCCAGGGGGCCCCCAAGCAGCCCCTCTCCATTTGGGTCTGGGGGCTTTCGTTGGGCCGGGAACCTGGGAGAATCCTGCAAGGTTGCAGTTCGCGGCCCGAGAAGCACTCTCCGGCCAACATGCCCAACTGCAGCAACAGCTCCCAAACCGAAGGAGCCAGGACCCAAAGACCTAGCTGGCCTGAAGGGCCCCCAGGAGGCCCCCAAGCAGCCCCTCTCAATTTGGGTCTGGGGGCTTTCGTTGGGCATGGATACCTGAGAGGTACCTGCAAGGTTACAGTTCGCGGCCCGAGAAGCACTCTCCGGCCAACATGCTCAACTGCAGCAACAGCTCCCAAACCGAAGGAGACCCAAAGACCTAGCTGGCCTGAAGGGCCCCCAGGGGGCCCCCAAGCAGCCCCTCTCAATTTGGGTCTGGGGGCTTTCGTTGGGCCGGGAACCTGGGAGATTCCTGCAAGGTTGCAGTTCGCGGCCCGAGAAGCACTCTCCGGCCAACATGCCCAACTGCAGCAACAGCTCCCAAACCGAAGGAGCCAGGACCCAAAGACCTAGCTGGCCTGAAGGGCCCCCAGGGGGCCCCCAAGCAGCCCCTCTCAATTTGGGTCTGGGGGCTTTCGTTGGGCATGGAACCTGGGAGATTCCTGCAAGGTTGCAGTTCGCGGCCGGAGAAGCACTCTCCGGCCAACATGCCCAACTGCAGCAACAGCTCCCAAAGCGAAGGAGCCAGGACCCAAAGACCTAGCTGGCCTGAAGGGCCCCCAGGGGGCCCCCAAGCAGCCCCTCTCCATTTGGGTCTGGGGTCTTTCGTTGGGCTGGGAACCTGGGAGATTCCTGCAAGGTTGCAGTTCGCGGCCCGAGAAGCACTCTCCGGCCAACATGCCCAACTGCAGCAACAGCTCCCAAACTGAATGAGCCAGGACACAAAGACCTAGCTGGCCTGAAGGGCCCCCAGGGGGGCCCCAAGCAGCCCCTCTCAATTTGGGTCTGGGGGCTTTCGTTGGGCATGGAACCTGGGAGATTCCTGCAAGGTTGCAGTTCGCGGCCCGAGAAGCACTCTCCGGCCAACATGCCCAACTGCAGCAACAGCTCCCAAAGCGAAGGAGCCAGGACACAAAGACCTAGCTGGCCTGAAGGGCCCCCAGGGGGCCCCCAAGCAGCCCCTCTCCATTTGGGTCTGGGGGCTTTCGTTGGGCATGGATACCTGAGAGGTACCTGCAAGGTTACAGTTCGCGGCCCGAGAAGCACTCTCCGGCCAACATGCTCAACTGCAGCAACAGCTCCCAAACCGAAGGAGCCAGGACCCAAAGAGCTAGGTGGCCTGAAGGGCCCCCAGGGGGCCCCCAAGCAGCCCCTCTCAATTTGGGTCTGGGGGCTTTCGTTGGGCCGGGAACCTGGGAGATTCCTGCAAGGTTGCAGTTCGCGGCCCGAGAAGCACTCTCCGGCCAACATGCCCAACTAGCAGCAACAGCTCCCAAACCGAAGGAGCCAGGACCCAAAGACCTAGCTGGCCTGAAGGGCCCCCAGGAGGCCCCCAAGCAGCCCCTCTCAATTTGGGTCTGGGGGCTTTCGTTGGGCATGGATACCTGAGAGGTACCTGCAAGGTTACAGTTCGCGGCCCGAGAAGCACTCTCCGGCCAACATGCTCAACTGCAGCAACAGCTCCCAAACCGAAGGAGACCCAAAGACCAAGCTGGCCTGAAGGGCCCCCAGGGGGCCCCCAAGCAGCCCCTCTCAATTTGGGTCTGGGGGCTTTCGTTGGGCCGGGAACCTGGGAGATTCCTGCAAGGTTGCAGTTCGCGGCCCGAGAAGCACTCTCCGGCCAACATGCCCAACTGCAGCAACAGCTCCCAAAGCGAAGGAGCCAGGACACAAAGACCTAGCTGGCCTGAAGGGCCCCCAGGGGGCCCCAAGGCAGCCCCTCTCAATTTGGGTCTGGGGGCTTTCGTTGGGCATGGAACCTGGGAGATTCCTGCAAGGTTGCAGTTCGCGGCCGGAGAAGCACTCTCCGGCCAACATGCCCAACTGCAGCAACAGCTCCCAAACCGAAGGAGCCAGGACCCAAAGACCTAGCTGGCCTGAAGGGCCCCCAGGGGGGCCCCAAGCAGCCCCTCTCAATTTGGGTCTGGGGGCTTTCGTTGGGTCGGGAACCTGGGAGATTCCTGCAAGGTTGCAGTTCGCGGCCCGAGAAGCACTCTCCGGCCAGCATGCCCAACTGCAGCAACAGCTCCCAAACCGAAGGAGCCAGGACCCAAAGACCTAGCTGGCCTGAAGGGCCCCCAGGGGGCCCCAAGCAGCCCCTCTCAATTTGGGTCTGGGGGTTTTTGTTGGGCATGGAACCTGGGAGAATCCTGCAAGGTTGCAGTTCGCGGCCCGAGAAGCACTCTCCGGCCAACATGCCCAACTGCAGCAACAGCTCCCAAACCGAAGGAGCCAGGACCCAAAGACCTAGCTGGCCTGAAGGGCCCCCAGGGGGGCCCCAAGCAGCCCCTCTCAATTTGGGTCTGGGGGCTTTCGTTGGGCCGGGAACCTGGGAGAATCCTGCAAGGTTGCAGTTCGCGGCCCGAGAAGCACTCTCCGGCCAACATGCCCAACTGCAGCAACAGCTCCCAAAGCGAAGGAGCCAGGACCCAAAGACCTAGCTGGCCTGAAGGGCCCCCAGGGGGCCCCCAAGCAGCCCCTCTCCATTTGGGTCTGGGGGCTTTCGTTGGGCATGTATACCTGGGAGGTACCTGCAAGGTTACAGTTCGCGGCCCGAGAAGCACTCTCCGGCCAACATGCCCAACTGCAGCAACAGCTCCCAAACCGAAGGAGCCAGGACCCAAAGACCTAGCTGGCCTGAAGGGCCCCCAGGGGGCCCCCAAGCAGCCCCTCTCCATTTGGGTCTGGGGTCTTTCGTTGGGCTGGGAACCTGGGAGATTCCTGCAAGGTTGCAGTTCGCGGCCCGAGAAGCACTCTCCGGCCAACATGCCCAACTGCAGCAACAGCTCCCAAACTGAATGAGCCAGGACACAAAGACCTAGCTGGCCTGAAGGGCCCCCAGGGGGGCCCCAAGCAGCCCCTCTCAATTTGGGTCTGGGGGCTTTCGTTGGGCCGGGAACCTGGGAGAATCCTGCAAGGTTGCAGTTCGCGGCCCGAGAAGCACTCTCCGGCCAACATGCCCAACTGCAGCAACAGCTCCCAAACCGAAGGAGCCAGGACCCAAAGACCTAGCTGGCCTGAAGGGCCCCCAGGGGTCCCCCAAGCAGCCCCTCTCCATTTGGGTCTGGGGGTTTTCGTTGGGCCTGGGACTTGGGAGCTACCTGCAAGGTTGCAGTTCGCAGCCCGAGAACCACTCTCCGGCCAACATGCCCAACTGCAGCAACAGCTCCCAAAGCGAAGGAGCCAGGACCCAAAGACCTAGCTGGCCTGAAGGGCCCCCAGGGGGGCCCCAAGCAGCCCCTCTCAATTTGGGTCTGGGGGCTTTCGTTGGGCCGGGAACCTGGGAGATTCCTGCAAGGTTGCAGTTCGCGGCCCGAGAAGCACTCTCCGGCCAACATGCCCAACTGCAGCAACAGCTCCCAAAGCGAAGGAGCCAGGACCCAAAGACCTAGCTGGCCTGAAGGGCCCCCAGGGGGCCCCCAAGCAGCCCCTCTCAATTTGGGTCTGGGGGCTTTCGTTGGGCATGTATACCTGGGAGGTACCTGCAAGGTTACAGTTCGCGGCCCGAGAAGCACTCTCCGGCCAACATGCCCAACTGCAGCAACAGCTCCCAAACCGAAGGAGCCAGGACCCAAAGACCTAGCTGGCCTGAAGGGCCCCCAGGGGGCCCCCAAGCAGCCCCTCTCCATTTGGGTCTGGGGGCTTTCGTTGGGCATGGAACCTGGGAGATTCCTGCAAGGTTGCAGTTCGCGGCCCGAGAAGCACTCTCCGGCCAACATGCCCAACTGCAGCAACAGCTCCCAAAGCGAAGGAGCCAGGACCCAAAGACCTAGCTGGCCTGAAGGGCCCCCAGGGGGGCCCCAAGCAGCCCCTCTCAATTTGAGTCTGGGGGCTTTCGTTGGGCCGGGAACCTGGGAGAATCCTGCAAGGTTGCAGTTCGCGGCCCGAGAAGCACTCTCCGGCCAACATGCCCAACTGCAGCAACAGCTCCCAAACCGAAGGAGCCAGGACACAAAGACCTAGCTGGCCTGAAGGGCCCCCAGGGGGCCCCCAAGCAGCCCCTCTCCATTTGGGTCTGGGGGCTTTCGTTGGGCATGTATACCTGGGAGGTACCTGCAAGGTTACAGTTCGCGGCCCGAGAAGCACTCTCCGGCCAACATGCCCAACTGCAGCAACAGCTCCCAAACCGAAGGAGCCAGGACACAAAGACCTAGCTGGCCTGAAGGGCCCCCAGGGGGGCCCCAAGCAGCCCCTCTCATTTGGGTCTGGGGGCTTTCGTTGGGCCGGGAACCTGGGAGATTCATGCAAGGTTGCAGTTCGCGGCCCGAGAAGCACTCTCCGGCCAACATGCCCAACTGCAGCAACAGCTCCCAAACCGAAGGAGCCAGGACACAAAGACCTAGCTGGCCTGAAGGGCCCCCAGGGGGCCCCCAAGCAGCCCCTCTCCATTTGTGTCTGGGGTCTTTCGTTGGGCTGGGAACCTGGGAGATTCCTGCAAGGTTGCAGTTCGCGGCCCGAGAAGCACTCTCCGGCCAACATGCCCAACTGCAGCAACAGCTCCCAAACTGAATGAGCCAGGACACAAAGACCTAGCTGGCCTGAAGGGCCCCCAGGGGGGCCCCAAGCAGCCCCTCTCAATTTGGGTCTGGGGGCTTTCGTTGGGCCGGGAACCTGGGAGAATCCTGCAAGGTTGCAGTTCGCGGCCCGAGAAGCACTCTCCGGCCAACATGCCCAACTGCAGCAACAGCTCCCAAACCGAAGGAGCCAGGACCCAAAGACCTAGCTGGCCTGAAGGGCCCCCAGGGGTCCCCCAAGCAGCCCCTCTCCATTTGGGTCTGGGGGTTTTCGTTGGGCCTGGGACTTGGGAGCTACCTGCAAGGTTGCAGTTCGCAGCCCGAGAAGCACTCTCCGGCCAACATGCCCAACTGCAGCAACAGCTCCCAAAGCGAAGGAGCCAGGACCCAAAGACCTAGCTGGCCTGAAGGGCCCCCAGGGGGGCCCCAAGCAGCCCCTCTCAATTTGGGTCTGGGGGCTTTCGTTGGGCCGGGAACCTGGGAGATTCCTGCAAGGTTGCAGTTCGCGGCCCGAGAAGCACTCTCCGGCCAACATGCCCAACTGCAGCAACAGCTCCCAAAGCGAAGGAGCCAGGACCCAAAGACCTAGCTGGCCTGAAGGGCCCCCAGGGGGCCCCCAAGCAGCCCCTCTCAATTTGGGTCTGGGGGCTTTCGTTGGGCATGTATACCTGGGAGGTACCTGCAAGGTTACAGTTCGCGGCCCGAGAAGCACTCTCCGGCCAACATGCCCAACTGCAGCAACAGCTCCCAAACCGAAGGAGCCAGGACCCAAAGACCTAGCTGGCCTGAAGGGCCCCCAGGGGGCCCCCAAGCAGCCCCTCTCCATTTGGGTCTGGGGGCTTTCGTTGGGCATGGAACCTGGGAGATTCCTGCAAGGTTGCAGTTCGCGGCCCGAGAAGCACTCTCCGGCCAACATGCCCAACTGCAGCAACAGCTCCCAAAGCGAAGGAGCCAGGACCCAAAGACCTAGCTGGCCTGAAGGGCCCCCAGGGGGGCCCCAAGCAGCCCCTCTCAATTTGAGTCTGGGGGCTTTCGTTGGGCCGGGAACCTGGGAGAATCCTGCAAGGTTGCAGTTCGCGGCCCGAGAAGCACTCTCCGGCCAACATGCCCAACTGCAGCAACAGCTCCCAAACCGAAGGAGCCAGGACACAAAGACCTAGCTGGCCTGAAGGGCCCCCAGGGGGCCCCCAAGCAGCCCCTCTCCATTTGGGTCTGGGGGCTTTCGTTGGGCATGGATACCTGAGAGGTACCTGCAAGGTTACAGTTCGCGGCCCGAGAAGCACTCTCCGGCCAACATGCCCAACTGCAGCAACAGCTCCCAAACCGAAGGAGCCAGGACACAAAGACCTAGCTGGCCTGAAGGGCCCCCAGGGGGGCCCCAAGCAGCCCCTCTCATTTGGGTCTGGGGGCTTTCGTTGGGCCGGGAACCTGGGAGATTCATGCAAGGTTGCAGTTCGCGGCCCGAGAAGCACTCTCCGGCCAACATGCCCAACTGCAGCAACAGCTCCCAAACCGAAGGAGCCAGGACACAAAGACCTAGCTGGCCTGAAGGGCCCCCAGGGGGCCCCCAAGCAGCCCCTCTCCATTTGGGTCTGGGGTCTTTCGTTGGGCTGGGAACCTGGGAGATTCCTGCAAGGTTGCAGTTCGCGGCCCGAGAAGCACTCTCCGGCCAACATGCCCAACGTCAGCAACAGCTCCCAAACTGAATGAGCCAGGACACAAAGACCTAGCTGGCCTGAAGGGCCCCCAGGGGGCCCCCAAGCAGCCCCTCTCAATTTGGGTCTGGGGGCTTTCGTTGGGCCTGGAACCTGGGAGAATCCTGCAAGGTTGCAGTTCGCGGCCCGAGAAGCACTCTCCGGCCAACATGCCCAACTGCAGCAACAGCTCCCAAACCGAAGGAGCCAGGACACAAAGACCTAGCTGGCCTGAAGGGCCCCCAGGGGGCCCCCAAGCAGCCCCTCTCCATTTGGGTCTGGGGGCTTTCGTTGAGCATGCATACCTGAGATGTACCTGCAAGTTACAGTTCGCGGCCCGAGAAGCACTCTCCGGCCAACATGCCCAACTGCAGCAACAGCTCCCAAACCGAAGGAGCCAGGACCCAAAGACCTAGCTGGCCTGAAGGGCCCCCAGGGGTCCCCAAGCAGCCCCTCTCATTTGGGTCTGGGGGCTTTCGTTGGGCGGGGAACCTGGGAGATTCCTGCAAGGTTGCAGTTCGCGGCCCGAGAAGCACTCTCCGGCCAACATGCCCAACTGCAGCAACAGCTCCCAAACCGAAGGAGCCAGGACCCAAAGACCTAGCTGGCCTGAAGGGCCCCCAGGGGGCCCCCAAGCAGCCCCTCTCCATTTGGGTCTGGGGGCTTTCGTTGGGCCTGGGACTTGGGAGCTACCTGCAAGGTTGCAGTTCGCAGCCCGAGAACCACTCTCCGGCCAACATGCTCAACTGCAGCAACAGCTCCCAAACCGAAGGAGCCAGGACCCAAAGACCTAGCTGGCCTGAAGGGCCCCCAGGTTGGGGCCCCAAGCAGCCCCTCTCAATTTGGGTCTGGGGGCTTTCGTTGGGCCGGGAACCTGGGAGAATCCTGCAAGGTTGCAGTTCGCGGCCCGAGAAGCACTCTCCGGCCAACATGCCCAACTGCAGCAACAGCTCCCAAACCGAAGGAGCTAGGACACAAAGACCTAGCTGGCCTGAAGGGCCCCCAGGGGGCCCCCAAGCAGCCCCTCTCCATTTGGGTCTGGGGGCTTTCGTTGGGCATGTATACCTGGGAGATTCATGCAAGGTTACAGTTCGCGGCCCGAGAAGCACTCTCCGGCCAACATGCCCAACTGCAGCAACAGCTCCCAAAGCGAAGGAGCCAGGACCCAAAGACCTAGCTGGCCTGAAGGGCCCCCAGGGGGCCCCCAAGCAGCCCCTCTCAATTTGGGTCTGGGGGCTTTCTTTAAGCTGAGAACCTGGGAGATACCAGCAAGGTTGCAGTTCGCGGCCCGAGAAGCACTCTCCGGCCAACATGCCCAACTGCAGCAACAGCTCCCAAACCGAAGGAGCCAGGACCCAAAGACCTAGCTGGCCTGAAGGGCCCCCAGGGGGCCCCCAAGCAGCCCCTCTCCATTTGGGTCTGGGGGCTTTCGTTGGGCCGGGAACCTAGGAGAATCCTGCAAGGTTGCAGTTCGCGGCCCGAGAAGCACTCTCCGGCCAACATGCTCAACTGCAGCAACAGCTCCCAAAGCGAAGGAGCCAGGACCCATAGACCTAGCTGGCCTGAAGGGCCCCAAGGGGTCCCCCAAGCAGCCCCTCTCCATTTGGGTCTGGGGGCTTTCGTTGGGCCGGGAACCTGGGAGAATCCTGCAAGGTTGCAGTTCGCGGCCCGAGAAGCACTCTCCGGCCAACATGCCCAACTGCAGCAACAGCTCCCAAAGCGAAGGAGCCAGGACCCAAAGACCTAGCTGGCCTGAAGGGCCCCCAGGAGGCCCCCAAGCAGCCCCTCTCAATTTGGGTCTGGGGGCTTTCGTTGGGCATGGATACCTGAGAGGTACCTGCAAGGTTACAGTTCGCGGCCCGAGAAGCACTCTCCGGCCAACATGCCCAACTGCAGCAACAGCTCCCAAACCGAAGGAGCCAGGACCCAAAGACCTAGCTGGCCTGAAGGGCCCCCAGGGGGCCCCCAAGCAGCCCCTCTCCATTTGGGTCTGGGGGTTTTCGTTGGGCCGGGAACCTGAGAGGTACCTGCAAGGTTGCAGTTCGCGGCCGGAGAAACACTCTCCGGCCAACATGCCCAACTGCAGCAACAGCTCCCAAAGCGAAGGAGCCAGGACCCAAAGACCTAGCTGGCCTGAAGGGCCCCCAGGGGGGCCCCAAGCAGCACCTCTCAATTTGGGTCTGGGGACTTTCGTTGGGCCGGGAACCTGGGAGAATCCTGCAAGGTTGCAGTTCGCGGCCGGAGAAGCACTCTCCGGCCAGCATGCCCAACTGCAGCAACAGCTCCCAAACCGAAGGAGCCAGGACCCAAAGACCTAGCTGGCCTGAAGGGCCCCCAGGGGGCCCCCAAGCAGCCCCTCTCAATTTGGGTCTGGGGGCTTTCGTTGGGCATGGAACCTGGGAGATTCCTGCAAGGTTGCAGTTCGCGGCCCGAGAAGCACTCTCCGGCCAACATGCCCAACTGCAGCAACAGCTCCCAAACCGAAGGAGCCAGGACCCAAAGACCTAGCTGGCCTGAAGGGCCCCCAGGGGGCCCCCAAGCAGCCTCTCTCCATTTGGGTCTGGGGGCTTTCGTTGGGCCGGGAACCTGGGAGAATCCTGCAAGGTTGCAGTTCGCGGCCCGAGAAGCACTCTCCGGCCAACATGCCCAACTGCAGCAACAGCTCCCAAAGCGAAGGAGCCAGGACCCAAAGACCTAGCTGGCCTGAAGGGCCCCCAGGAGGCCACCAAGCAGCCCCTCTCAATTTGGGTCTGGGGGCTTTCGTTGGGCATGGATACCTGAGAGGTACCTGCAAGGTTACACTTCGCGGCCCGAGAAGCACTCTCCGGCCAACATGCCCAACTGCAGCAACAGCTCCCAAAGCGAAGGAGCCAGGACCCAAAGACCTAGCTGGCCTGAAGGGCCCCCAGGGGGCCCCCAAGCAGCCCCTCTGCATTTGGGTCTGGGGGTTTTCGTTGGGCCGGGAACCTGAGAGGTACCTGCAAGGTTGCAGTTCGCGGCCGGAGAAGCACTCTCCGGCCAACATGCCCAACTGCAGCAACAGCTCCCAAAGCGAAGGAGCCAGGACCCAAAGACCTAGCTGGCCTGAAGGGCCCCCAGGGGTCCCCCAAGCAGCCCCTCTCCATTTGGGTCTGGGGGTTTTCGTTGGGCCTGGGACTTGGGAGCTACCTGCAAGGTTGCAGTTCGCAGCCCGAGAACCACTCTCCGGCCAACATGCCCAACTGCAGCAACAGCTCCCAAAGCGAAGGAGCCAGGACCCAAAGACCTAGCTGGCCTGAAGGGCCCCCAGGGGGGCCCCAAGCAGCCCCTCTCAATTTGGGTCTGGGGGCTTTCGTTGGGCCGGGAACCTGGGAGATTCCTGCAAGGTTGCAGTTCGCGGCCCGAGAAGCACTCTCCGGCCAACATGCCCAACTGCAGCAACAGCTCCCAAAGCGAAGGAGCCAGGACCCAAAGACCTAGCTGGCCTGAAGGGCCCCCAGGGGGCCCCCAAGCAGCCCCTCTCCATTTGGGTCTGGGGGCTTTCGTTGGGCATGTATACCTGGGAGGTACCTGCAAGGTTACAGTTCGCGGCCCGAGAAGCACTCTCCGGCCAACATGCCCAACTGCAGCAACAGCTCCCAAACCGAAGGAGCCAGGACCCAAAGACCTAGCTGGCCTGAAGGGCCCCCAGGGGGCCCCCAAGCAGCCCCTCTCCATTTGGGTCTGGGGGCTTTCGTTGGGCATGGAACCTGGGAGATTCCTGCAAGGTTGCAGTTCGCGGCCCGAGAAGCACTCTCCGGCCAACATGCCCAACTGCAGCAACAGCTCCCAAAGCGAAGGAGCCAGGACCCAAAGACCTAGCTGGCCTGAAGGGCCCCCAGGGGGCCCCCAAGCAGCCCCTCTCCATTTGGGTCTGGGGGCTTTCGTTGGGCATGGAACCTGGGAGATTCCTGCAAGGTTGCAGTTCGCGGCCCGAGAAGCACTCTCCGGCCAACATGCCCAACGTCAGCAACAGCTCCCAAACTGAATGAGCCAGGACACAAAGACCTAGCTGGCCTGAAGGGCCCCCAGGGGGGCCCCAAGCAGCCCCTCTCAATTTGGGTCTGGGGGCTTTCGTTGGGCCTGGAACCTGGGAGAATCCTGCAAGGTTGCAGTTCGCGGCCCGAGAAGCACTCTCCGGCCAACATGCCCAACTGCAGCAACAGCTCCCAAACCGAAGGAGCCAGGACACAAAGACCTAGCTGGCCTGAAGGGCCCCCAGGGGGCCCCCAAGCAGCCCCTCTCCATTTGGGTCTGGGGGCTTTCGTTGAGCATGCATACCTGAGATGTACCTGCAAGTTACAGTTCGCGGCCCGAGAAGCACTCTCCGGCCAACATGCCCAACTGCAGCAACAGCTCCCAAACCGAAGGAGCCAGGACCCAAAGACCTAGCTGGCCTGAAGGGCCCCCAGGGGTCCCCAAGCAGCCCCTCTCATTTGGGTCTGGGGGATTTCGTTGGGCGGGGAACCTGGGAGATTCCTGCAAGGTTGCAGTTCGCGGCCCGAGAAGCACTCTCCGGCCAACATGCCCAACTGCAGCAACAGCTCCCAAACCGAAGGAGCCAGGACCCAAAGACCTAGCTGGCCTGAAGGGCCCCCAGGGGGCCCCCAAACAGCCCCTCTCCATTTGGGTCTGGGGGCTTTCGTTGGGCCTGGGACTTGGGAGCTACCTGCAAGGTTGCAGTTCGCAGCCCGAGAACCACTCTCCGGCCAACATGCTCAACTGCAGCAACAGCTCCCAAACCGAAGGAGCCAGGACCCAAAGACCTAGCTGGCCTGAAGGGCCCCCAGGTTGGGGCCCCAAGCAGCCCCTCTCAATTTGGGTCTGGGGGCTTTCGTTGGGCCGGGAACCTGGGAGAATCCTGCAAGGTTGCAGTTCGCGGCCCGAGAAGCACTCTCCGGCCAACATGCCCAACTGCAGCAACAGCTCCCAAACCGAAGGAGCCAGGACACAAAGACCTAGCTGGCCTGAAGGGCCCCCAGGGGGCCCCCAAGCAGCCCCTCTCCATTTGGGTCTGGGGGCTTTCGTTGGGCATGTATACCTGGGAGATTCATGCAAGGTTACAGTTCGCGGCCCGAGAAGCACTCTCCGGCCAACATGCCCAACTGCAGCAACAGCTCCCAAAGCGAAGGAGCCAGGACCCAAAGACCTAGCTGGCCTGAAGGGCCCCCAGGGGGCCCCCAAGCAGCCCCTCTCAATTTGGGTCTGGGGGCTTTCTTTAAGCTGAGAACCTGGGAGATACCAGCAAGGTTGCAGTTCGCGGCCCGAGAAGCACTCTCCGGCCAACATGCCCAACTGCAGCAACAGCTCCCAAAGCGAAGGAGCCAGGACCCAAAGACCTAGCTGGCCTGAAGGGCCCCCAGGGGGCCCCCAAGCAGCCCCTCTCCATTTGGGTCTGGGGGCTTTCGTTGGGCCGGGAACCTAGGAGAATCCTGCAAGGTTGCAGTTCGCGGCCCGAGAAGCACTCTCCGGCCAACATGCTCAACTGCAGCAACAGCTCCCAAAGCGAAGGAGCCAGGACCCATAGACCTAGCTGGCCTGAAGGGCCCCAAGGGGTCCCCCAAGCAGCCCCTCTCCATTTGGGTCTGGGGGCTTTCGTTGGGCCGGGAACCTGGGAGAATCCTGCAAGGTTGCAGTTCGCGGCCCGAGAAGCACTCTCCGGCCAACATGCCCAACTGCAGCAACAGCTCCCAAAGCGAAGGAGCCAGGACCCAAAGACCTAGCTGGCCTGAAGGGCCCCCAGGGGGCCCCAAGCAGCCCCTCTCAATTTGGGTCTGGGGGCTTTCGTTGGGCATGGATACCTGAGAGGTACCTGCAAGGTTACAGTTCGCGGCCCGAGAAGCACTCTCCGGCCAACATGCCCAACTGCAGCAACAGCTCCCAAACCGAAGGAGCCAGGACCCAAAGACCTAGCTGGCCTGAAGGGCCCCCAGGGGGCCCCCAAGCAGCCCCTCTCCATTTGGGTCTGGGGGTTTTCGTTGGGCCGGGAACCTGAGAGGTACCTGCAAGGTTGCAGTTCGCGGCCGGAGAACCACTCTCCGGCCAACATGCCCAACTGCAGCAACAGCTCCCAAAGCGAAGGAGCCAGGACCCAAAGACCTAGCTGGCCTGAAGGGCCCCCAGGGGGGCCCCAAGCAGCCCCTCTCCATTTGGGTCTGGGGGCTTTCGTTGGGCCGGGAACCTAGGAGAATCCTGCAAGGTTGCAGTTCGCGGCCCGAGAAGCACTCTCCGGCCAACATGCTCAACTGCAGCAACAGCTCCCAAAGCGAAGGAGCCAGGACCCAAAGACCTAGCTGGCCTGAAGGGCCCCCAGGGGGCCCCCAAGCAGCCCCTCTCAATTTGGGTCTGGGGGCTTTCTTTAGGCTGAGAACCTGGGAGATACCAGCAAGGTTGCAGTTCGCGGCCCGAGAAGCACTCTCCGGCCAACATGCCCAACTGCAGCAACAGCTCCCAAACCGAAGGAGCCAGGACCCAAAGACTTAGCTGGCCTGAAGGGCCCCCAGAAGGCCACCAAGCAGCCCCTCTCCATTTGGGTCTGGGGGCTTTCGTTGAGCTTGTATACCTGAGATGTACCTGCAAGTTACAGTTCGCGGCCCGAGAAGCACTCTCCGGCCAACATGCCCAACTGCAGCAACAGCTCCCAAAGCGAAGGAGCCAGGACCCAAAGACCTAGCTGGCCTGAAGGGCGCCCAGGGGGCCCCCAAGCAGCCCCTCTCCATTTGGGTCTGGGGGTTTTCGTTGGGCCTGGGACTTGGGAGCTACCTGCAAGTTTGCAGTTCGCAGCCCGAGAACCACTCTCCGGCCAACATGCTCAACTGCAGCAACAGCTCCCAAAGCGAAGGAGCCAGGACCCAAAGACCTAGCTGGCCTGAAGGGCCCCCAGGTTGGGGCCCCAAGCAGCCCCTCTCAATTTGGGTCTGGGGGCTTTCGTTGGGCCGGGAACCTGGGAGAATCCTGCAAGGTTGCAGTTCGCGGCCCGAGAAGCACTCTCCGGCCAACATGCCCAACTGCAGCAACAGCTCCCAAAGCGAAGGAGCCAGGACACAAAGACCTAGCTGGCCTGAAGGGCCCCCAGGAGGCCACCAAGCAGCCCCTCTCAATTTGGGTCTGGGGGCTTTCGTTGGGCATGGATACCTGAGAGGTACCTGCAAGGTTACAGTTCGCGGCCCGAGAAGCACTCTCCGGCCAACATGCCCAACTGCAGCAACAGCTCCCAAACCGAAGGAGCCAGGACCCAAAGACCTAGCTGGCCTGAAGGGCCCCCAGGGGGCCCCCAAGCAGCCCCTCTCCATTTGGGTCTGGGGGTTTTCGTTGGGCCGGGAACCTGAGAGGTACCTGCAAGGTTGCAGTTCGCGGCCGGAGAAGCACTCTCCGGCCAACATGCCCAACTGCAGCAACAGCTCCCAAAGCGAAGGAGCCAGGACCCAAAGACCTAGCTGGCCTGAAGGGCCCCCAGGGGGGCCCCAAGCAGCACCTCTCAATTTGGGTCTGGGGGCTTTCGTTGGGCCGGGAACCTGGGAGAATCCTGCAAGGTTGCAGTTCGCGGCCCGAGAAGCACTCTCCGGCCAGCATGCCCAACTGCAGCAACAGCTCCCAAAGCGAAGGAGCCAGGACCCAAAGACCTAGCTGGCCTGAAGGGCCCCCAGGGGGCCCCCAAGCAGCCCCTCTCAATTTGGGTCTGGGGGCTTTCGTTGGGCATGGAACCTGGGAGATTCCTGCAAGGTTGCAGTTCGCGGCCCGAGAAGCACTCTCCGGCCAACATGCCCAACTGCAGCAACAGCTCCCAAACCGAAGGAGCCAGGACCCAAAGACCTAGCTGGCCTGAAGGGCCCCCAGGGGGGCCCCAAGCAGCCCCTCTCCATTTGGGTCTGGGGGCTTTCGTTGGGCCGGGAACCTGGGAGAATCCTGCAAGGTTGCAGTTCGCGGCCCGAGAAGCACTCTCCGGCCAACATGCCCAACTGCAGCAACAGCTCCCAAACCGAAGGAGCCAGGACCCAAAGACCTAGCTGGCCTGAAGGGCCCCCAGGGGGCCCCCAAGCAGCCCCTCTCCATTTGGGTCTGGGGGCTTTCGTTGGGCCGGGAACCTAGGAGAATCCTGCAAAGTTGCAGTTCGCGGCCCGAGAAGCACTCTCCGGCCAACATGCTCAACTGCAGCAACAGCTCCCAAAGCGAAGGAGCCAGGACCCAAAGACCTAGCTGGCCTGAAGGGCCCCAAGGGGTCCCCCAAGCAGCCCCTCTCCATTTGGGTCTGGGGGCTTTCGTTGGGCCAGGAACCTGGGAGAATCCTGCAAGGTTGCAGTTCGCGGCCCGAGAAGCACTCTCCGGCCAACATGCCCAACTGCAGCAACAGCTCCCAAAGCGAAGGAGCCAGGACCCAAAGACCTAGCTGGCCTGAAGGGCCCCCAGGGGGCCACTAAGCAGCCCCTCTCCATTTGGGTCTGGGGGCTTTCGTTGGGCATGGATACCTGAGAGGTACCTGCAAGGTTACAGTTCGCGGCCCGAGAAGCACTCTCCGGCCAACATGCCCAACTGCAGCAACAGCTCCCAAACCGAAGGAGCCAGGACCCAAAGACCTAGCTGGCCTGAAGGACCCCCAGGGGGCCCCCAAGCAGCCCCTCTCCATTTGGGTCTGGGGGCTTTCGTTGGGCCGGGAACCTGGGAGATTCCTGCAAGGTTGCAGTTCGCGGCCCGAGAAGCACTCTCCGGCCAACATGCCCAACTGCAGCAACAGCTCCCAAAGCGAAGGAGCCAGGACCCAAAGACCTAGCTGGCCTGAAGGGCCCCCAGGGGGCCCCCAAGCAGCCCCTCTCAATTTGACTCTGGGGGCTTTCGTTGGGCCGGGAACCTGGGAGATTCCTGCAAGGTTGCAGTTCGCGGCCCGAGAAGCACTCTCCGGCCAACATGCCCAACTGCAGCAACAGCTCCCAAACCGAAGGAGCCAGGACCCAAAGACCTAGCTGGCCTGAAGGGCCCCCAGGGGGCCCCCAAGCAACCCCTCTCCATTTGGGTCTGGGGGCTTTCGTTGGGCCAGGAACCTGGGAGGTACCTGCAAGGTTGCAGTTCGCGGCCCGAGAAGCAATCTCCGGCCAACATGCCCAACTGCAGCAACAGCTCCCAAACCGAAGGAGCCAGGACCCAAAGACCTAGCTGGCCTGAAGGGCCCCCAGGGGGCCACCAAGCAGCCCCTCTCCATTTGGGTCTGGGGGCTTTCGTTGGGCCAGGAACCTGGGAGGTACCTGCAAGGTTGCAGTTCGCGGCCCGAGAAGCACTCTCCGGCCAACATGCCCAACTGCAGCAACAGCTCCCAAAGCGAAGGAGCCAGGACCCAAAGACCTAGCTGGCCTGAAGGGCCCCCAGGGGGCCACCAAGCAGCCCCTCTCCATTTGGGTCTGGGGGCTTTCGTTGGGCATGGATACCTGAGAGGTACCTGCAAGGTTGCAGTTCGCGGCCCGAGAAGCACTCTCCGGCCAACATGCTCAACTGCAGCAACAGCTCCCAAACCGAAGGAGCCAGGACCCAAAGAGCTAGGTGGCCTGAAGGGCCCCCAGGGGGCCCCCAAGCAGCCCCTCTCAATTTGGGTCTGGGGGCTTTCGTTGGGCCGGGAACCTGGGAGATTCCTGCAAGGTTGCAGTTCGCGGCCCGAGAAGCACTCTCCGGCCAACATGCCCAACTGCAGCAACAGCTCCCAAACCGAAGGAGCCAGGACCCAAAGACCTAGCTGGCCTGAAGGGCCCCCAGGGGGCCCCCAAGCAGCCCCTCTCCATTTGGGTCTGGGGGCTTTCGTTGGGCCAGGAACCTGGGAGGTACCTGCAAGGTTGCAGTTCGCGGCCCGAGAAGCAATCTCCGGCCAACATGCCCAACTGCAGCAACAGCTCCCAAACCGAAGGAGCCAGGACCCAAAGACCTAGCTGGCCTGAAGGGCCCCCAGGGGGCCACCAAGCAGCCCCTCTCCATTTGGGTCTGGGGGCTTTCGTTGGGCCAGGAACCTGGGAGGTACCTGCAAGGTTGCAGTTCGCGGCCCGAGAAGCACTCTCCGGCCAACATGCCCAACTGCAGCAACAGCTCCCAAAGCGAAGGAGCCAGGACCCAAAGACCTAGCTGGCCTGAAGGGCCCCCAGGGGGCCACCAAGCAGCCCCTCTCCATTTGGGTCTGGGGGCTTTCGTTGGGCATGGATACCTGAGAGGTACCTGCAAGGTTACAGTTCGCGGCCCGAGAAGCACTCTCCGGCCAACATGCTCAACTGCAGCAACAGCTCCCAAACCGAAGGAGCCAGGACCCAAAGAGCTAGGTGGCCTGAAGGGCCCCCAGGGGGCCCCCAAGCAGCCCCTCTCAATTTGGGTCTGGGGGCTTTCGTTGGGCGGGGAACCTGGGAGATTCCTGCAAGGTTGCAGTTCGCGGCCCGAGAAGCACTCTCCGGCCAACATGCTCAACTGCAGCAACAGCTCCCAAAGCGAAGGAGCCAGGACCCAAAGACCTAGCTGGCCTGAAGGGCCCCCAGGGGGCCCCCAAGCAGCCCCTCTCAATTTGGGTCTGGGGGCTTTCGTTGGGCATGGAACCTGGGAGATTCCTGCAAGGTTGCAGTTCGCGGCCCGAGAAGCACTCTCCGGCCAACATGCCCAACTGCAGCAACAGCTCCCAAAGCGAAGGAGCCAGGACCCAAAGACCTAGCTGGCCTGAAGGGCCCCCAGGGGGCCCCCAAGCAGCCTCTCTCCATTTGGGTCTGGGGGCTTTCGTTGGGCCGGGAACCTGGGAGAATCCTGCAAGGTTGCAGTTCGCGGCCCGAGAAGCACTCTCCGGCCAACATGCCCAACTGCAGCAACAGCTCCCAAACCGAAGGAGCCAGGACCCAAAGACCTAGCTGGCCTGAAGGGCCCCCAGGAGGCCACCAAGCAGCCCCTCTCAATTTGGGTCTGGGGGCTTTCGTTGGGCATGGATACCTTTGAGGTACCTGCAAGGTTACACTTCGCGGCCCGAGAAGCACTCTCCGGCCAACATGCCCAACTGCAGCAACAGCTCCCAAAGCGAAGGAGCCAGGACCCAAAGACCTAGCTGGCCTGAAGGGCCCCCAGGGGGCCCCCAAGCAGCCCCTCTGCATTTGGGTCTGGGGGTTTTCGTTGGGCCGGGAACCTGAGAGGTACCTGCAAGGTTGCAGTTCGCGGCCGGAGAAGCACTCTCCGGCCAACATGCCCAACTGCCGCAACAGCTCCCAAACCGAAGGAGCCAGGACCCAAAGACCTAGCTGGCCTGAAGGGCCCCCAGGGGGGCCCCAAGCAGCCCCTCTCAATTTGGGTCTGGGGGCTTTCGTTGGGCCGGGAACCTGGGAGAATCCTGCAAGGTTGCAGTTCGCGGCCCGAGAAGCACTCTCCGGCCAACATGCCCAACTGCAGCAACAGCTCCCAAACCGAAGGAGCCAGGACCCAAAGACCTAGCTGGCCTGAAGGGCCCCCAGGGGGCCCCCAAGCAGCCCCTCTCAATTTGGGTCTGGGGGCTTTCGTTGGGCATGGAACCTGGGAGATTCCTGCAAGGTTGCAGTTCGCGGCCCGAGAAGCACTCTCCGGCCAACATGCCCAACTGCAGCAACAGCTCCCAAAGCGAAGGAGCCAGGACCCAAAGACCTAGCTGGCCTGAAGGGCCCCCAGGGGGCCCCCAAGCAGCCCCTCTCAATTTGGGTCTGGGGGCTTTCTTTAGGCTGAGAACCTGGGAGATACCAGCAAGGTTGCAGTTCGCGGCCCGAGAAGCACTCTCCGGCCAACATGCCCAACTGCAGCAACAGCTCCCAAACCGAAGGAGCCAGGACCCAAAGACTTAGCTGGCCTGAAGGGCCCCCAGAAGGCCACCAAGCAGCCCCTCTCCATTTGGGTCTGGGGGCTTTCGTTGAGCTTGTATACCTGAGAAGTACATGCAAGTTACAGTTCGCGGCCCGAGAAGCACTCTCCGGCCAACATGCCCAACTGCAGCAACAGCTCCCAAAGCGAAGGAGCCAGGACCCAAAGACCTAGCTGGCCTGAAGGGCCCCCAGGGGGCCCCCAAGCAGCCCCTCTCCATTTGGGTCTGGGGGTTTTCGTTGGGCCTGGGACTTGGGAGCTACCTGCAAGTTTGCAGTTCGCAGCCCGAGAAGCACTCTCCGGCCAACATGCTCAACTGCAGCAACAGCTCCCAAAGCGAAGGAGCCAGGACCCAAAGACCTAGCTGGCCTGAAGGGCCCCCAGGTTGGGGCCCAAGCAGCCCCTCTCAATTTGGGTCTGGGGGCTTTCGTTGGGCCGGGAACCTGGGAGAATCCTGCAAGGTTGCAGTTCGCGGCCCGAGAAGCACTCTCCGGCCAACATGCCCAACTGCAGCAACAGCTCCCAAAGCGAAGGAGCCAGGACCCAAAGACCTAGCTGGCCTGAAGGGCCCCCAGAAGGCCACCAAGCAGCCCCTCTCCATTTGGGTCTGGGGGCTTTCGTTGGGCATGGATACCTGAGAGGTACCTGCAAGGTTACAGTTCGCGGCCCGAGAAGCACTCTCCGGCCAACATGCCCAACTGCAGCAACAGCTCCCAAACCGAAGGAGCCAGGACCCAAAGACCTAGCTGGCCTGAAGGGCCCCCAGGGGGCCCCCAAGCAGCCCCTCTCCATTTGGGTCTGGGGGCTTTCGTTGGGCCGGGAACCTGGGAGAATCCTGCAAGGTTGCAGTTCGCGGCCCGAGAAGCACTCTCCGGCCAACATGCCCAACTGCAGCAACAGCTCCCAAACCGAAGGAGCCAGGACCCAAAGACCTAGCTGGCCTGAAGGGCCCCCAGGGGGCCCCCAAGCAGCCCCTCTCCATTTGGGTCTGGGGGCTTTCGTTGGGCCAGGAACCTGGGAGGTACCTGCAAGGTTGCAGTTCGCGGCCCGAGAAGCACTCTCCGGCCAACATGCCCAACTGCAGCAACAGCTCCCAAACCGAAGGAGCCAGGACACAAAGACCTAGCTGGCCTGAAGGGCCCCCAGGTGGCCACCAAGCAGCCCCTCTCCATTTGGGTCTGGGGGCTTTCGTTGGGCATGGATACCTGAGATGTACCTGCAAGGTTACAGTTCGCGGCCCGAGAAGCACTCTCCGGCCAACATGCTCAACTGCAGCAACAGCTCCCAAACCGAAGGAGCCAGGACCCAAAGAGCTAGCTGGCCTGAAGGGCCCCCAGGGGGCCACCAAGCAGCCCCTCTCCATTTGGGTCTGGGGGCTTTCGTTGGGCATGGATACCTGAGAGGTACCTGCAAGGTTACAGTTCGCGGCCCGAGAAGCACTCTCCGGCCAACATGCTCAACTGCAGCAACAGCTCCCAAACCGAAGGAGCCAGGACCCAAAGAGCTAGGTGGCCTGAAGGGCCCCCAGGGGGCCCCCAAGCAGCCCCTCTCAATTTGGGTCTGGGGGCTTTCGTTGGGCCGGGAACCTGGGAGATTCCTGCAAGGTTGCAGTTCGCGGCCCGAGAAGCACTCTCCGGCCAACATGCCCAACTGCAGCAACAGCTCCCAAACCGAAGGAGCCAGGACCCAAAGACCTAGCTGGCCTGAAGGGCCCCCAGGGGGCCCCCAAGCAGCCCCTCTCCATTTGGGTCTGGGGGCTTTCGTTGGGCCGGGAACCTGGGAGAATCCTGCAAGGTTGCATTTCGCGGCCCGAGAAGCACTCTCCGGCCAACATGCTCAACTGCAGCAACAGCTCCCAAACCGAAGGAGCCAGGACCCAAAGAGCTAGGTGGCCTGAAGGGCCCCCAGGGGGCCCCCAAGCAGCCCCTCTCAATTTGACTCTGGGGGCTTTCGTTGGGCCGGGAACCTGGGAGAATCCTGCAAGGTTGCAGTTCGCGGCCCGAGAAGCACTCTCCGGCCAACATGCCCAACTGCAGCAACAGCTCCCAAACCGAAGGAGCCAGGACCCAAAGACCTAGCTGGCCTGAAGGGCCCCCAGGGGGCCCCCAAGCAACCCCTCTCCATTTGGGTCTGGGGGCTTTCGTTGGGCCAGGAACCTGGGAGGTACCTGCAAGGTTGCAGTTCGCGGCCCGAGAAGCAATCTCCGGCCAACATGCCCAACTGCAGCAACAGCTCCCAAACCGAAGGAGCCAGGACCCAAAGACCTAGCTGGCCTGAAGGGCCCCCAGGGGGCCACCAAGCAGCCCCTCTCCATTTGGGTCTGGGGGCTTTCGTTGGGCCAGGAACCTGGGAGGTACCTGCAAGGTTGCAGTTCGCGGCCCGAGAAGCACTCTCCGGCCAACATGCCCAACTGCAGCAACAGCTCCCAAAGCGAAGGAGCCAGGACCCAAAGACCTAGCTGGCCTGAAGGGCCCCCAGGGGGCCACCAAGCAGCCCCTCTCCATTTGGGTCTGGGGGCTTTCGTTGGGCATGGATACCTGAGAGGTACCTGCAAGGTTACAGTTCGCGGCCAGAGAAGCACTCTCCGGACAACATGCTCAACTGCAGCAACAGCTCCCAAACCGAAGGAGCCAGGACCCAAAGACCTAGCTGGCCTGAAGGGCCCCCAGGGGGCCCCCAAGCAGCCCCTCTCCATTTGGGTCTGGGGGCTTTCGTTGGGCCGGGAACCTGGGAGATTCCTGCAAGGTTGCAGTTCGCGGCCCGAGAAGCACTCTCCGGCCAACATGCTCAACTGCAGCAACAGCTCCCAAACCGAAGGAGCCAGGACCCAAAGACCTAGCTGGCCTGAAGGGCCCCCAGGGGGCCACCAAGCAGCCCCTCTCCATTTGGGTCTGGGGGCTTTCGTTGGGCATGGATACCTGAGAGGTACCTGCAAGGTTACAGTTCGCGGCCCGAGAAGCACTCTCCGGCCAACATGCTCAACTGCAGCAACAGCTCCCAAACCGAAGGAGCCAGGACCCAAAGAGCTAGGTGGCCTGAAGGGCCCCCAGGGGGCCCCCAAGCAGCCCCTCTCAATTTGGGTCTGGGGGCTTTCGTTGGGCCGGGAACCTGGGAGATTCCTGCAAGGTTGCAGTTCGCGGCCCGAGAAGCACTCTCCGGCCAACATGCCCAACTGCAGCAACAGCTCCCAAAGCGAAGGAGCCAGGACCCAAAGACCTAGCTGGCCTGAAGGGCCCCCAGGGGGCCCCCAAGCAGCCCCTCTCAATTTGGGTCTGGGGGCTTTCGTTGGGCCGGGAACCTGGGAGAATCCTGCAAGGTTGCAGTTCGCGGCCCGAGAAGCACTCTCCGGCCAACATGCTCAACTGCAGCAACAGCTCCCAAACCGAAGGAGCCAGGACCCAAAGAGCTAGGTGGCCTGAAGGGCCCCCAGGGGGCCCCCAAGCAGCCCCTCTCAATTTGACTCTGGGGGCTTTCGTTGGGCCGGGAACCTGGGAGATTCCTTCAAGGTTGCAGTTCGCGGCCCGAGAAGCACTCTCCGGCCAACATGCCCAACTGCAGCAACAGCTCCCAAAGCGAAGGAGCCAGGACCCAAAGACCTAGCTGGCCTGAAGGGCCCCCAGGGGGCCCCCAAGCAGCCCCTCTCCATTTGGGTCTGGGGGCTTTCGTTGGGCCAGGAACCTGGGAGGTACCTGCAAGGTTGCAGTTCGCGGCCCGAGAAGCACTCTCCGGCCAACATGCCCAACTGCAGCAACAGCTCCCAAACCGAAGGAGCCAGGACCCAAAGACCTAGCTGGCCTGAAGGGCCCCCAGGGGGCCACCAAGCAGCCCCTCTCCATTTGGGTCTGGGGGCTTTCGTTGGGCCAGGAACCTGGGAGGTACCTGCAAGGTTGCAGTTCGCGGCCCGAGAAGCACTCTCCGGCCAACATGCCCAACTGCAGCAACAGCTCCCAAAGCGAAGGAGCCAGGACCCAAAGACCTAGCTGGCCTGAAGGGCCCCCAGGGGGCCACCAAGCAGCCCCTCTCCATTTGGGTCTGGGGGCTTTCGTTGGGCATGGATACCTGAGAGGTACCTGCAAGGTTACAGTTCGCGGCCCGAGAAGCACTCTCCGGCCAACATGCTCAACTGCAGCAACAGCTCCCAAACCGAAGGAGCCAGGACCCAAAGAGCTAGGTGGCCTGAAGGGCCCCCAGGGGGCCCCCAAGCAGCCCCTCTCAATTTGGGTCTGGGGGCTTTCGTTGGGCGGGGAACCTGGGAGATTCCTGCAAGGTTGCAGTTCGCGGCCCGAGAAGCACTCTCCGGCCAACATGCTCAACTGCAGCAACAGCTCCCAAAGCGAAGGAGCCAGGACCCAAAGACCTAGCTGGCCTGAAGGGCCCCCAGGGGGCCCCCAAGCAGCCCCTCTCAATTTGGGTCTGGGGGCTTTCGTTGGGCCGGGAACCTGGGAGAATCCTGCAAGGTTGCAGTTCGCGGCCCGAGAAGCACTCTCCGGCCAACATGCCCAACTGCAGCAACAGCTCCCAAAGCGAAGCAGCCAGGACCCAAAGACCTAGCTGGCCTGAAGGGCCCCCAGGAGTCCACCAAGCAGCCCCTCTCCATTTGGGTCTGGGGGCTTTCGTTGGGCATGGATACCTGAGAGGTACCTGCAAGGTTGCAGTTCGCGGCCCGAGAAGCACTCTCCGGCCAACATGCTCAACTGCAGCAACAGCTCCCAAACCGAAGGAGACCCAAAGACCTAGCTGGCCTGAAGGGCCCCCAGGGGGCCCCCAAGCAGCCCCTCTCAATTTGGGTCTGGGGGCTTTCGTTGGGCCGGGAACCTGGGAGATTCCTGCAAGGTTGCAGTTCGCGGCCCGAGAAGCACTCTCCGGCCAACATGCCCAACTGCAGCAACAGCTCCCAAACCGAAGGAGCCAGGACCCAAAGACCTAGCTGGCCTGAAGGGCCCCCAGGGGGCCCCCAAGCAGCCCCTCTCAATTTGGGTCTGGGTCTTTCGTTGGGCATGGAACCTGGGAGATTCCTGCAAGGTTGCAGTTCGCAGCCCGAGAAGCACTCTCCGGCCAACATGCCCAACTGCAGCAACAGCTCCCAAACCGAAGGAGCCAGGACCCAAAGACCTAGCTGGCCTGAAGAGCCCCCAGGAGGCCACCAAGCAGCCCCTCTCAATTTGGGTCTGGGGGCTTTCGTTGGGCATGGATAACTGAGAGGTACCTGCAAGGTTGCAGTTCGCGGCCCGAGAAGCACTCTCCGGCCAACATGCTCAACTGCAGCAACAGCTCCCAAACCGAAGGAGACCCAAAGACCTAGCTGGCCTGAAGGGCCCCCAGGGGGCCCCCAAGCAGCCCCTCTCCATTTGGGTCTGGGGGCTTTCGTTGGGCCGGGAACCTGGGAGATTCCTGCAAGGTTGCAGTTCGCGGCCCGAGAAGCACTCTCCGGCCAACATGCCCAACTGCAGCAACAGCTCCCAAACCGAAGGAGCCAGGACCCAAAGACCTAGCTGGCCTGAAGGGCCCCCAGGGGGGCCCCAAGCAGCCCCTCTCAATTTGGGTCTGGGGGCTTTCGTTGGGCATGGAACCTGGGAGATTCCTGCAAGGTTGCAGTTCGCGGCCGGAGAAGCACTCTCCGGCCAGCATGCCCAACTGCAGCAACAGCTCCCAAACCGAAGGAGCCAGGACCCAAAGACCTAGCTGGCCTGAAGGGCCCCCAGGGGGCCCCCAAGCAGCCCCTCTCAATTTGGGTCTGGGGGCTTTCGTTGGGCATGGAACCTGGGAGATTCCTGCAAGGTTGCAGTTCGCGGCCCGAGAAGCACTCTCCGGCCAACATGCCCAACTGCAGCAACAGCTCCCAAACCGAAGGAGCCAGGACCCAAAGACCTAGCTGGCCTGAAGGGCCCCCAGGGGGGCCCCAAGCAGCCCCTCTCAATTTGGGTCTGGGGGCTTTCGTTGGGCCGGAACCTGGGAGAATCCTGCAAGGTTGCAGTTCGCGGCCCGAGAAGCACTCTCCGGCCAACATGCCCAACTGCAGCAACAGCTCCCAAACCGAAGGAGCCAGGACCCAAAGACCTAGCTGGCCTGAAGGGCCCCCAGGGGGCCCCCAAGCAGCCCCTCTCCATTTGGGTCTGGGGGCTTTCGTTGGGCCGGGAACCTGTGAGAATCCTGCAAGGTTGCAGTTCGCGGCCCGAGAAGCACTCTCCGGCCAACATGCTCAACTGCAGCAACAGCTCCCAAACCGAAGGAGCCAGGACCCAAAGACCTAGCTGGCCTGAAGGGCCCCCAGGGGTCCCCCAAGCAGCCCCTCTCAATTTGGGTCTGGGGGCTTTCGTTGGGCCGGGAACCTGGGAGAATCCTGCAAGGTTGCAGTTCGCGGCCCGAGAAGCACTCTCCGGCCAACATGCCCAACTGCAGCAACAGCTCCCAAACCGAAGGAGCCAGGACCCAAAGACCTAGCTGGCCTGAAGGGCCCCCAGGGGGCCCCCAAGCAGCCCCTCTCAATTTGGGTCTGGGGGCTTTCGTTGGGCATGGATACCTGAGAGGTACCTGCAAGGTTACAGTTCGCGGCCCGAGAAGCACTCTCCGGCCAACATGCCCAACTGCAGCAACAGCTCCCAAACCGAAGGAGCCAGGACCCAAAGACCTAGCTGGCCTGAAGGGCCCCCAGGGGGCCCCCAAGCAGCCCCTCTCCATTTGGGTCTGGGGGTTTTCGTTGGGCCGGGAACCTGAGAGGTACCTGCAAGGTTGCAGTTCGCGGCCGGAGAAGCACTCTCCGGCCAACATGCCCAACTGCAGCAACAGCTCCCAAAGCGAAGGAGCCAGGACCCAAAGACCTAGCTGGCCTGAAGGGCCCCCAGGGGGCCCCCAAGCAGCCCCTCTCAATTTGAGTCTGGGGGCTTTCGTTGGGCGGGGAACCTGGGAGATTCCTTCAAGGTTGCAGTTCGCGGCCCGAGAAGCACTCTCCGGCCAACATGCCCAACTGCAGCAACAGCTCCCAAACCGAAGGAGCCAGGACCCAAAGACCTAGCTGGCCTGAAGGGCCCCCAGGGGGCCCCCAAGCAGCCCCTCTCCATTTGGGTCTGGGGGCTTTCGTTGGGCCAGGAACCTGGGAGGTACCTGCAAGGTTGCAGTTCGCGGCCCGAGAAGCACTCTCCGGCCAACATGCCCAACTGCAGCAACAGCTCCCAAACCGAAGGAGCCAGGACCCAAAGACCTAGCTGGCCTGAAGGGCCCCCAGGGGGCCCCCAAGCAGCCCCTCTCAATTTGGGTCTGGGGGCTTTCGTTGGGCATGGAACCTGGGAGCTACCTGCAAGGTTGCAGTTTGCGGCCCGAGAAGCACTCTCCGGCCAACATGCCCAACTGCAGCAACAGCTCCCAAACCGAAGGAGCCAGGACCCAAAGACCTAGCTGGCCTGAAGGGCCCCCAGGGGGCCCCAAGCAGCCCCTCTCAATTTGGGTCTGGGGGCTTTCGTTGGGCATGGAACCTGGGATTATCCTGCAAGGTTGCAGTTCGCGGCCCGAGAAGCACTCTCCGGCCAACATGCCCAACTGCAGCAACAGCTCCCAAACCGAAGGAGCCAGGACCCAAAGACCTAGCTGGCCTGAAGGGCCCCCAGGGGGCCCCAAGCAGCCCCTCTCAATTTGGGTCTGGGGGCTTTCGTTGGGCCGGGAACCTGGGAGATTCCTGCAAGGTTGCAGTTCGCGGCCCGAGAAGCACTCTCCGGCCAACATGCCCAACTGCAGCAACAGCTCCCAAACCGAAGGAGCCAGGACCCAAAGACCTAGCTGGCCTGAAGGGCCCCCAGGGGGCCCCCAAGCAGCCCCTCTCAATTTGGGTCTGGGGGCTTTCGTTGGGCATGTATACCTGGGAGGTACCTGCAAGGTTGCAGTTCGCGGCCCGAGAAGCACTCTCCGGCCAACATGCCCAACTGCAGCAACAGCTCCCAAAGCGAAGTAGCCAGGACCCAAAGACTTAGCTGGCCTGAAGGGCCCCCAGGGGGCCACCAAGCAGCCCCTCTCCATTTGGGTCTGGGGGCTTTCGTTGAGCATGTATACCTGAGATGTACCTGCAAGTTACAGTTCGCGGCCCGAGAAGCACTCTCCGGCCAACATGCCCAACTGCAGCAACAGCTCCCAAACCGAAGGAGCCAGGACCCAAAGACCTAGCTGGCCTGAAGGGCCCCCAGGGGGCACCCAAGCAGCCCCTCTCCATTTGGGTCTGGGGGCTTTCGTTGGGCCTGGGACTTGGGAGCTACCTGCAAGGTTGCAGTTCGCAGCCCGAGAACCACTCTCCGGCCAACATGCTCAACTGCAGCAACAGCTCCCAAACCGAAGGAGCCAGGACCCAAAGACCTAGCTGGCCTGAAGGGCCCCCAGGGGGCCCCAAAGCAGCCCCTCTCAATTTGGGTCTGGGGGCTTTCTTTAGGCTGAGAACCTGGGAGATACCAGCAAGGTTGCAGTTCGCGGCCCGAGAAGCACTCTCCGGCCAACATGCCCAACTGCAGCAACAGCTCCCAAAGCGAAGCAGCCAGGACCCAAAGACCTAGCTGGCCTGAAGGGCCCCCAGGAGTCCACCAAGCAGCCCCTCTCCATTTGGGTCTGGGGGCTTTCGTTGGGCATGGATACCTAAGAGGTACCTGCAAGGTTGCAGTTCGCGGCCCGAGAAGCACTCTCCGGCCAACATGCTCAACTGCAGCAACAGCTCCCAAACCGAAGGAGACCCAAAGACCTAGCTGGCCTGAAGGGCCCCCAGGGGGCCCCCAAGCAGCCCCTCTCAATTTGGGTCTGGGGGCTTTCGTTGGGCCGGGAACCTGGGAGATTCCTGCAAGGTTGCAGTTCGCGGCCCGAGAAGCACTCTCCGGCCAACATGCCCAACTGCAGCAACAGCTCCCAAACCGAAGGAGCCAGGACCCAAAGACCTAGCTGGCCTGAAGGGCCCCCAGGGGGCCCCCAAGCAGCCCCTCTCAATTTGGGTCTGGGTCTTTCGTTGGGCATGGAACCTGGGAGATTCCTGCAAGGTTGCAGTTCGCAGCCCGAGAAGCACTCTCCGGCCAACATGCCCAACTGCAGCAACAGCTCCCAAACCGAAGGAGCCAGGACCCAAAGACCTAGCTGGCCTGAAGAGCCCCCAGGAGGCCACCAAGCAGCCCCTCTCAATTTGGGTCTGGGGGCTTTCGTTGGGCATGGATAACTGAGAGGTACCTGCAAGGTTGCAGTTCGCGGCCCGAGAAGCACTCTCCGGCCAACATGCTCAACTGCAGCAACAGCTCCCAAACCGAAGGAGACCCAAAGACCTAGCTGGCCTGAAGGGCCCCCAGGGGGCCCCCAAGCAGCCCCTCTCCATTTGGGTCTGGGGGCTTTCGTTGGGCCGGGAACCTGGGAGATTCCTGCAAGGTTGCAGTTCGCGGCCCGAGAAGCACTCTCCGGCCAACATGCCCAACTGCAGCAACAGCTCCCAAAGCGAAGGAGCCAGGACCCAAAGACCTAGCTGGCCTGAAGGGCCCCCAGGGGGGCCCCAAGCAGCCCCTCTCAATTTGGGTCTGGGGGCTTTCGTTGGGCATGGAACCTGGGAGATTCCTGCAAGGTTGCAGTTCGCGGCCGGAGAAGCACTCTCCGGCCAGCATGCCCAACTGCAGCAACAGCTCCCAAACCGAAGGAGCCAGGACCCAAAGACCTAGCTGGCCTGAAGGGCCCCCAGGGGGCCCCCAAGCAGCCCCTCTCAATTTGGGTCTGGGGGCTTTCGTTGGGCATGGAACCTGGGAGATTCCTGCAAGGTTGCAGTTCGCGGCCCGAGAAGCACTCTCCGGCCAACATGCCCAACTGCAGCAACAGCTCCCAAACCGAAGGAGCCAGGACCCAAAGACCTAGCTGGCCTGAAGGGCCCCCAGGGGGGCCCCAAGCAGCCCCTCTCAATTTGGGTCTGGGGGCTTTCGTTGGGCCGGAACCTGGGAGAATCCTGCAAGGTTGCAGTTCGCGGCCCGAGAAGCACTCTCCGGCCAACATGCCCAACTGCAGCAACAGCTCCCAAACCGAAGGAGCCAGGACCCAAAGACCTAGCTGGCCTGAAGGGCCCCCAGGGGGCCCCCAAGCAGCCCCTCTCCATTTGGGTCTGGGGGCTTTCGTTGGGCCGGGAACCTGGGAGAATCCTGCAAGGTTGCAGTTCGCGGCCCGAGAAGCACTCTCCGGCCAACATGCTCAACTGCAGCAACAGCTCCCAAACCGAAGGAGCCAGGACCCAAAGACCTAGCTGGCCTGAAGGGCCCCCAGGGGTCCCCCAAGCAGCCCCTCTCAATTTGGGTCTGGGGGCTTTCGTTGGGCCGGGAACCTGGGAGAATCCTGCAAGGTTGCAGTTCGCGGCCCGAGAAGCACTCTCCGGCCAACATGCCCAACTGCAGCAACAGCTCCCAAACCGAAGGAGCCAGGACCCAAAGACCTAGCTGGCCTGAAGGGCCCCCAGGGGGCCCCCAAGCAGCCCCTCTCAATTTGGGTCTGGGGGCTTTCGTTGGGCATGGATACCTGAGAGGTACCTGCAAGGTTACAGTTCGCGGCCCGAGAAGCACTCTCCGGCCAACATGCCCAACTGCAGCAACAGCTCCCAAACCGAAGGAGCCAGGACCCAAAGACCTAGCTGGCCTGAAGGGCCCCCAGGGGGCCCCCAAGCAGCCCCTCTCCATTTGGGTCTGGGGGTTTTCGTTGGGCCGGGAACCTGAGAGGTACCTGCAAGGTTGCAGTTCGCGGCCGGAGAAGCACTCTCCGGCCAACATGCCCAACTGCAGCAACAGCTCCCAAAGCGAAGGAGCCAGGACCCAAAGACCTAGCTGGCCTGAAGGGCCCCCAGGGGGCCCCCAAGCAGCCCCTCTCAATTTGAGTCTGGGGGCTTTCGTTGGGCGGGGAACCTGGGAGATTCCTTCAAGGTTGCAGTTCGCGGCCCGAGAAGCACTCTCCGGCCAACATGCCCAACTGCAGCAACAGCTCCCAAACCGAAGGAGCCAGGACCCAAAGACCTAGCTGGCCTGAAGGGCCCCCAGGGGGCCCCCAAGCAGCCCCTCTCCATTTGGGTCTGGGGGCTTTCGTTGGGCCAGGAACCTGGGAGGTACCTGCAAGGTTGCAGTTCGCGGCCCGAGAAGCACTCTCCGGCCAACATGCCCAACTGCAGCAACAGCTCCCAAACCGAAGGAGCCAGGACCCAAAGACCTAGCTGGCCTGAAGGGCCCCCAGGGGGCCCCCAAGCAGCCCCTCTCCATTTGGGTCTGGGGGCTTTCGTTGGGCATGGAACCTGGGAGCTACCTGCAAGGTTGCAGTTTGCGGCCCGAGAAGCACTCTCCGGCCAACATGCCCAACTGCAGCAACAGCTCCCAAACCGAAGGAGCCAGGACCCAAAGACCTAGCTGGCCTGAAGGGCCCCCAGGGGGCCCCAAGCAGCCCCTCTCAATTTGGGTCTGGGGGCTTTCGTTGGGCATGGAACCTGGGATTATCCTGCAAGGTTGCAGTTCGCGGCCCGAGAAGCACTCTCCGGCCAACATGCCCAACTGCTGCAACAGCTCCCAAAGCGAAGGAGCCAGGACCCAAAGACCTAGCTGGCCTGAAGGGCCCCCAGGGGGGCCCCAAGCAGCCCCTCTCAATTTGGGTCTGGGGGCTTTCGTTGGGCATGTATACCTGGGAGGTACCTGCAAGGTTACAGTTCGCGGCCCGAGAAGCACTCTCCGGCCAACATGCCCAACTGCAGCAACAGCTCCCAAACCGAAGGAGCCAGGACACAAAGACCTAGCTGGCCTGAAGGGCCCCCAGGGGGCCCCAAGCAGCCCCTCTCAATTTGGGTCTGGGGGCTTTCGTTGGGCGGGGAACCTGGGAGATTCCTGCAAGGTTGCAGTTCGCGGCCCGAGAAGCACTCTCCGGCCAACATGCCCAACTGCAGCAACAGCTCCCAAACCGAAGGAGCCAGGACCCAAAGACCTAGCTGGCCTGAAGGGCCCCCAGGGGGCCCCCAAGCAGCCCCTCTCAATTTGGGTCTGGGGGCTTTCTTTAGGCTGAGAACCTGGGAGATACCAGCAAGGTTGCAGTTCGCGGCCCGAGAAGCACTCTCCGGCCAACATGCCCAACTGCAGCAACAGCTCCCAAAGCGAAGGAGCCAGGACCCAAAGACCTAGCTGGCCTGAAGGGCCCCCAGGGGGGCCCCAAGCAGCCCCTCTCAATTTGGGTCTGGGGGCTTTCGTTGGGCCGGGAACCTGGGAGATTCCTGCAAGGTTGCAGTTCGCGGCCCGAAAAGCACTCTCCGGCCAACATGCCCAACTGCAGCAACAGCTCCCAAAGCGAAGGAGCCAGGACCCAAAGACCTAGCTGGCCTGAAGGGCCCCCAGGGGGCCCCCAAGCAGCCCCTCTCAATTTGGGTCTGGGGGCTTTCGTTGGGCATGTATACCTGGGAGGTACCTGCAAGGTTACAGTTCGCGGCCCGAGAAGCACTCTCCGGCCAACATGCCCAACTGCAGCAACAGCTCCCAAACCGAAGGAGCCAGGACCCAAAGACCTAGCTGGCCTGAAGGGCCCCCAGGGGGGCCCCAAGCAGCCCCTCTCAATTTGGGTCTGGGGGCTTTCGTTGGGCGGGGAACCTGGGAGATTCATGCAAGGTTGCAGTTCGCGGCCCGAGAAGCACTCTCCGGCCAACATGCCCAACTGCAGCAACAGCTCCCAAAGCGAAGGAGCCAGGACACAAAGACCTAGCTGGCCTGAAGGGCCCCCAGGGGGCCCCCAAGCAGCCCCTCTCCATTTGGGTCTGGGGGCTTTCGTTGGGCATGTATACCTGAGAGGTACCTGCAAGGTTACAGTTCGCGGCCCGAGAAGCACTCTCCGGCCAACATGCCCAACTGCAGCAACAGCTCCCAAACCGAAGGAGCCAGGACACAAAGACCTAGCTGGCCTGAAGGGCCCCCAGGGGGCCCCCAAGCAGCCCCTCTCATTTGGGTCTGGGGGCTTTCGTTGGGCGGGGAACCTGGGAGATTCATGCAAGGTTGCAGTTCGCGGCCCGAGAAGCACTCTCCGGCCAACATGCCCAACTGCAGCAACAGCTCCCAAAGCGAAGGAGCCAGGACCCAAAGACCTAGCTGGCCTGAAGGGCCCCCAGGGGGCCCCCAAGCAGCCCCTCTCAATTTGGGTCTGGGGGCTTTCTTTAGGCTGAGAACCTGGGAGATACCAGCAAGGTTGCAGTTCGCGGCCCGAGAAGCACTCTCCGGCCAACATGCCCAACTGCAGCAACAGCTCCCAAAGCGAAGGAGCCAGGACCCAAAGACTTAGCTGGCCTGAAGGGCCCCCAGAAGGCCACCAAGCAGCCCCTCTCCATTTGGGTCTGGGGGCTTTCGTTGAGCATGTATACCTGAGATGTACCTGCAAGTTACAGTTCGCGGCCCGAGAAGCACTCTCCGGCCAACATGCCCAACTGCAGCAACAGCTCCCAAAGCGAAGGAGCCAGGACCCAAAGACCTAGCTGGCCTGAAGGGCCCCCAGGGGGCCCCCAAGCAGCCCCTCTCCATTTGGGTCTGGGGGCTTTCGTTGGGCCTGGGACTTGGGAGCTACCTGCAAGGTTGCAGTTCGCAGCCCGAGAACCACTCTCCGGCCAACATGCTCAACTGCAGCAACAGCTCCCAAAGCGAAGGAGCCAGGACACAAAGACCTAGCTGGCCTGAAGGGCCCCCAGGGGGCCCCCAAGCAGCCCCTCTCCATTTGGGTCTGGGGGCTTTCGTTGGGCATGTATACCTGGGAGGTACCTGCAAGGTTACAGTTCGCGGCCCGAGAAGCACTCTCCGGCCAACATGCCCAACTGCAGCAACAGCTCCCAAACCGAAGGAGCCAGGACACAAAGACCTAGCTGGCCTGAAGGGCCCCCAGGGGGCCCCAAGCAGCCCCTCTCAATTTGGGTCTGGGGGCTTTCGTTGGGCGGGGAACCTGGGAGATTCATGCAAGGTTGCAGTTCGCGGCCCGAGAAGCACTCTCCGGCCAACATGCCCAACTGCAGCAACAGCTCCCAAACCGAAGGAGCCAGGACCCAAAGACCTAGCTGGCCTGAAGGGCCCCCAGGGGGCCCCCAAGCAGCCCCTCTCAATTTGGGTCTGGGGGCTTTCTTTAGGCTGAGAACCTGGGAGATACCAGCAAGGTTGCAGTTCGCGGCCCGAGAAGCACTCTCCGGCCAACATGCCCAACTGCAGCAACAGCTCCCAAAGCGAAGGAGCCAGGACCCAAAGACCTAGCTGGCCTGAAGGGCCCCCAGGGGGCCCCCAAGCAGCCCCTCTCAATTTGGGTCTGGGGGCTTTCGTTGGGCCGGGAACCTGGGAGATTCCTGCAAGGTTGCAGTTCGCGGCCCGAGAAGCACTCTCCGGCCAACATGCCCAACTGCAGCAACAGCTCCCAAACCGAAGGAGCCAGGACCCAAAGACCTAGCTGGCCTGAAGGGCCCCCAGGGGGCCCCAAGCAGCCCCTCTCAATTTGGGTCTGGGGGCTTTCGTTGGGCATGGAACCTGGGAGATTCCTGCAAGGTTGCAGTTCGCGGCCCGAGAAGCACTCTCCGGCCAACATGCCCAACTGCAGCAACAGCTCCCAAACCGAAGGAGCCAGGACCCAAAGACCTAGCTGGCCTGAAGGGCCCCCAGGGGGGCCCCAAGCAGCCCCTCTCCATTTGGGTCTGGGGGCTTTCGTTGAGCATGTATACCTGAGATGTACCTGCAAGTTACAGTTCGCGGCCCGAGAAGCACTCTCCGGCCAACATGCCCAACTGCAGCAACAGCTCCCAAACCGAAGGAGCCAGGACCCAAAGACCTAGCTGGCCTGAAGGGCCCCCAGGGGGCCCCCAAGCAGCCCCTCTCAATTTGGGTCTGGGGGCTTTCGTTGGGCCGGGAACCTGGGAGAATCCTGCAAGGTTGCAGTTCGCGGCCCGAGAAGCACTCTCCGGCCAACATGCCCAACTGCAGCAACAGCTCCCAAAGCGAAGGAGCCAGGACACAAAGACCTAGCTGGCCTGAAGGGCCCCCAGGGGGCCCCCAAGCAGCCCCTCTCAATTTGGGTCTGGGGGCTTTCGTTGGGCCGGGAACCTGGGAGAATCCTGCAAGGTTGCAGTTCGCGGCCCGAGAAGCACTCTCCGGCCAACATGCCCAACTGCAGCAACAGCTCCCAAACCGAAGGAGCCAGGACCCAAAGACCTAGCTGGCCTGAAGGGCCCCCAGGGGGCCCCCAAGCAGCCCCTCTCAATTTGGGTCTGGGGGCTTTCGTTGGGCATGTATACCTGGGAGGTACCTGCAAGGTTACAGTTCGCGGCCCGAGAAGCACTCTCCGGCCAACATGCCCAACTGCAGCAACAGCTCCCAAACCGAAGGAGCCAGGACACAAAGACCTAGCTGGCCTGAAGGGCCCCCAGGGGGGCCCCAAGCAGCCCCTCTCAATTTGGGTCTGGGGGCTTTCGTTGGGCGGGGAACCTGGGAGATTCATGCAAGGTTGCAGTTCGCGGCCCGAGAAGCACTCTCCGGCCAACATGCCCAACTGCAGCAACAGCTCCCAAAGCGAAGGAGCCAGGACACAAAGACCTAGCTGGCCTGAAGTGTCCCCAGGGGGCCCCCAAGCAGCCCCTCTCCATTTGGGTCTGGGGGCTTTCGTTGGGCATGTATACCTGAGAGGTACCTGCAAGGTTACAGTTCGCGGCCCGAGAAGCACTCTCCGGCCAACATGCCCAACTGCAGCAACAGCTCCCAAAGCGAAGGAGCCAGGACACAAAGACCTAGCTGGCCTGAAGGGCCCCCAGGGGGGCCCCAAGCAGCCCCTCTCATTTGGGTCTGGGGGCTTTCGTTGGGCGGGGAACCTGGGAGATTCCTTCAAGGTTGCAGTTCGCGGCCCGAGAAGCACTCTCCGGCCAACATGCCCAACTGCAGCAACAGCTCCCAAACCGAAGGAGCCAGGACCCAAAGACCTAGCTGGCCTGAAGGGCCCCCAGGGGGCCCCCAAGCAGCCCCTCTCCATTTGGGTGTGGGGGCTTTCTTTAGGCTGAGAACCTGGGAGATACCAGCAAGGTTGCAGTTCGCGGCCCGAGAAGCACTCTCCGGCCAACATGCCCAACTGCAGCAACAGCTCCCAAACCGAAGGAGCCAGGACCCAAAGACCTAGCTGGCCTGAAGGGCCCCCAGGGGGCCCCCAAGCAGCCCCTCTCCATTTGGGTCTGGGGGTTTTCGTTGGGCCGGGAACCTGAGAGGTACCTGCAAGGTTGCAGTTCGCGGCCGGAGAAGCACTCTCCGGCCAACATGCCCAACTGCAGCAACAGCTCCCAAAGCGAAGGAGCCAGGACCCAAAGACCTAGCTGGCCTGAAGGGCCCCCAGGGGGGCCCCAAGCAGCACCTCTCAATTTGGGTCTGGGGGCTTTCGTTGGGCCGGGAACCTGGGAGAATCCTGCAAGGTTGCAGTTCGCGGCCCGAGAAGCACTCTCCGGCCAGCATGCCCAACTGCAGAAACAGCTCCCAAAGCGAAGGAGCCAGGACCCAAAGACCTAGCTGGCCTGAAGGGCCCCCAGGGGGCCCCCAAGCAGCCCCTCTCAATTTGGGTCTGGGGGCTTTCGTTGGGCATGGAACCTGGGAGGTACCTGCAAGGTTGCAGTTCGCGGCCCGAGAAGCACTCTCCGGCCAACATGCCCAACTGCAGCAACAGCTCCCAAACCGAAGGAGCCAGGACCCAAAGACCTAGCTGGCCTGAAGGGCCCCCAGGGGGCCCCCAAGCAGCCCCTCTCAATTTGGGTCTGGGGGCTTTCTTTAGGCTGAGAACCTGGGAGATACCAGCAAGGTTGCAGTTCGCGGCCCGAGAAGCACTCTCCGGCCAACATGCCCAACTGCAGCAACAGCTCCCAAACCGAAGGAGCCAGGACCCAAAGACCTAGCTGGCCTGAAGGGCCCCCAGAAGGCCACCAAGCAGCCCCTCTCCATTTGGGTCTGGGGGCTTTCGTTGAGCTTGTATACCTGAGATGTACCTGCAAGGTTACAGTTCGCGGCCCGATAAGCACTCTCCGGCCAACATGCCCAACTGCAGCAACAGCTCCCAAAGCGAAGGAGTCAGGACCCAAAGACCTAGCTGGCCTGAAGGGCCCCCAGGGGGCCCCCAAGCAGCCCCTCTCCATTTGGGTCTGGGGGTTTTCGTTGGGCCTGGGACTTGGGAGCTACCTGCAAGTTTGCAGTTCGCAGCCCGAGAACCACTCTCCGGCCAACATGCTCAACTGCAGCAACAGCTCCCAAAGCGAAGGAGCCAGGACCCAAAGACCTAGCTGGCCTGAAGGGCCCCCAGGTTGGGGCCCCAAGCAGCCCCTCTCAATTTGGGTCTGGGGGCTTTCGTTGGGCCGGGAACCTGGGAGAATCCTGCAAGGTTGCAGTTCGCGGCCCGAGAAGCACTCTCCGGCCAACATGCCCAACTGCAGCAACAGCTCCCAAAGCGAAGGAGCCAGGACACAAAGACCTAGCTGGCCTGAAGGGCCCCCAGGAGGCCACCAAGCAGCCCCTCTCAATTTGGGTCTGGGGGCTTTCGTTGGGCATGGATACCTGAGAGGTACCTGCAAGGTTACAGTTCGCGGCCCAAGAAGCACTCTCCGGCCAACATGCCCATCTGCAGCAACAGCTCCCAAACCGAAGGAGCCAGGACCCAAAGACCTAGCTGGCCTGAAGGGCCCCCAGGGGGCCCCCAAGCAGCCCCTCTCCATTTGGGTCTGGGGGTTTTCGTTGGGCCGGGAACCTGAGAGGTACCTGCAAGGTTGCAGTTCGCGGCCGGAGAAGCACTCTCCGGCCAACATGCCCAACTGCAGCAACAGCTCCCAAAGCGAAGGAGCCAGGACCCAAAGACCTAGCTGGCCTGAAGGGCCCCCAGGGGGGCCCCAAGCAGCACCTCTCAATTTGGGTCTGGGGGCTTTCGTTGGGCCGGGAACCTGGGAGAATCCTGCAAGGTTGCAGTTCACGGCCCGAAAAGCACTCTCCGGCCAGGATGAACAACTGCAGCAACAGCTCCCAAACCGAAGGAGCCAGGACCCAAAGACCTAGCTGGCCTGAAGGGCCCCCAGGGGGCCCCCAAGCAGCCCCTCTCGATTTGGGTCTGGGGGCTTTCGTTGGGCATGGAACCTGGGAGATTCCTGCAAGGTTGCAGTTCGCGGCCCGAGAAGCACTCTCCGGCCAACATGCCCAACTGCAGCAACAGCTCCCAAACCGAAGGAGCCAGGACCCAAAGACCTAGCTGGCCTGAAGGGCCCCCAGGGGGGCCCCAAGCAGCCCCTCTCCATTTGGGTCTGGGGGCTTTCGTTGGGCCGGGAACCTGGGAGAATCCTGCAAGGTTGCAGTTCGCGGCCCGAGAAGCACTCTCCGGCCAACATGCCCAACTGCAGCAACAGCTCCCAAACCGAAGGAGCCAGGACCCAAAGACCTAGCTGGCCTGAAGGGCCCCCAGGGGGCCCCCAAGCAGCCCCTCTCCATTTGGGTCTGGGGGCTTTCGTTGGGCCGGGAACCTAGGAGAATCCTGCAAGGTTGCAGTTCGCGGCCCGAGAAGCACTCTCCGGCCAACATGCTCAACTGCAGCAACAGCTCCCAAAGCGAAGGAGCCAGGACCCAAAGACCTAGCTGGCCTGAAGGGCCCCAAGGGGTCCCCCAAGCAGCCCCTCTCCATTTGGGTCTGGGGGCTTTCGTTGGGCCAGGAACCTGGGAGAATCCTGCAAGGTTGCCGTTCGCGGCCCGAGAAGCACTCTCCGGCCAACATGCCCAACTGCAGCAACAGCTCCCAAAGCGAAGGAGCCAGGACCCAAAGACCTAGCTGGCCTGAAGGGCCCCCAGGGGGCCCCCAAGCAGCCCCTCTCAATTTGGGTCTGGGGGCTTTCGTTGGGCATGGATACCTGAGAGGTACCTGCAAGGTTACAGTTCGCGGCCCGAGAAGCACTCTCCGGCCAACATGCCCAACTGCAGCAACAGCTCCCAAACCGAAGGAGCCAGGACCCAAAGACCTAGCTGGCCTGAAGGGCCCCCAGGTTGGGGCCCCAAGCAGCCCCTCTCAATTTGGGTCTGGGGGCTTTCGTTGGGCCGGGAACCTGGGAGAATCCTGCAAGGTTGCAGTTCGCGGCCCGAGAAGCACTCTCCGGCCAACATGCCCAACTGCAGCAACAGCTCCCAAAGCGAAGGAGCCAGGACACAAAGACCTAGCTGGCCTGAAGGGCCCCCAGGAGGCCACCAAGCAGCCCCTCTCAATTTGGGTCTGGGGGCTTTCGTTGGGCATGGATACCTGAGAGGTACCTGCAAGGTTACAGTTCGCGGCCCGAGAAGCACTCTCCGGCCAACATGCCCAACTGCAGCAACAGCTCCCAAACCGAAGGAGCCAGGACCCAAAGACCTAGCTGGCCTGAAGGGCCCCCAGAAGGCCACCAAGCAGCCCCTCTCCATTTGGGTCTGGGGGCTTTCGTTGGGCCGGGAACCTAGGAGAATCCTGCAAGGTTGCAGTTCGCGGCCCGAGAAGCACTCTCCGGCCAACATGCTCAACTGCAGCAACAGCTCCCAAAGCGAAGGAGCCAGGACCCAAAGACCTAGCTGGCCTGAAGGGCCCCCAGGGGGCCCCCAAGCAGCCCCTCTCAATTTGGGTCTGGGGGCTTTCGTTGGGCCGGGAACCTGGGAGATTCCTGCAAGGTTGCAGTTCGCGGCCCGAGAAGCACTCTCCGGCCAACATGCCCAACTGCAGCAACAGCTCCCAAACCGAAGGAGCCAGGACCCAAAGACCTAGCTGGCCTGAAGGGCCCCCAGGGGGCCCCAAGCAGCCCCTCTCAATTTGGGTCTGGGGGCTTTCGTTGGGCATGGAACCTGGGAGATTCCTGCAAGGTTGCAGTTCGCGGCCCGAGAAGCACTCTCCGGCCAACATGCCCAACTGCAGCAACAGCTCCCAAACCGAAGGAGCCAGGACCCAAAGACCTAGCTGGCCTGAAGGGCCCCCAGGGGGGCCCCAAGCAGCCCCTCTCCATTTGGGTCTGGGGGCTTTCGTTGAGCATGTATACCTGAGATGTACCTGCAAGTTACAGTTCGCGGCCCGAGAAGCACTCTCCGGCCAACATGCCCAACTGCAGCAACAGCTCCCAAACCGAAGGAGCCAGGACCCAAAGACCTAGCTGGCCTGAAGGGCCCCCAGGGGGCCCCCAAGCAGCCCCTCTCCATTTGGGTCTGGGGGCTTTCGTTGGGCCGGGAACCTGGGAAAATCCTGCAAGGTTGCAGTTCGCGGCCCGTGAAGCACTCTCCGGCCAACATGCCCAACTGCAGCAACAGCTCCCAAAGCGAAGGAGCCAGGACACAAAGACCTAGCTGGCCTGAAGGGCCCCCAGGGGGCCCCCAAGCAGCCCCTCTCAATTTGGGTCTGGGGGCTTTCGTTGGGCCGGGAACCTGGGAGAATCCTGCAAGGTTGCAGTTCGCGGCCCGAGAAGCACTCTCCGGCCAACATGCCCAACTGCAGCAACAGCTCCCAAAGCGAAGGAGCCAGGACCCAAAGACCTAGCTGGCCTGAAGGGCCCCCAGGGGGCCCCCAAGCAGCCCCTCTCAATTTGGGTCTGGGGGCTTTCGTTGGGCATGTATACCTGGGAGGTACCTGCAAGGTTACAGTTCGCGGCCCGAGAAGCACTCTCCGGCCAACATGCCCAACTGCAGCAACAGCTCCCAAACCGAAGGAGCCAGGACACAAAGACCTAGCTGGCCTGAAGGGCCCCCAGGGGGGCCCCAAGCAGCCCCTCTCAATTTGGGTCTGGGGGCTTTCGTTGGGCGGGGAACCTGGGAGATTCATGCAAGGTTGCAGTTCGCGGCCCGAGAAGCACTCTCCGGCCAACATGCCCAACTGCAGCAACAGCTCCCAAAGCGAAGGAGCCAGGACACAAAGACCTAGCTGGCCTGAAGTGTCCCCAGGGGGCCCCCAAGCAGCCCCTCTCCATTTGGGTCTGGGGGCTTTCGTTGGGCATGTATACCTGAGAGGTACCTGCAAGGTTACAGTTCGCGGCCCGAGAAGCACTCTCCGGCCAACATGCCCAACTGCAGCAACAGCTCCCAAAGCGAAGGAGCCAGGACACAAAGACCTAGCTGGCCTGAAGGGCCCCCAGGGGGGCCCCAAGCAGCCCCTCTCATTTGGGTCTGGGGGCTTTCGTTGGGCGGGGAACCTGGGAGATTCCTTCAAGGTTGCAGTTCGCGGCCCGAGAAGCACTCTCCGGCCAACATGCCCAACTGCAGCAACAGCTCCCAAACCGAAGGAGCCAGGACCCAAAGACCTAGCTGGCCTGAAGGGCCCCCAGGGGGCCCCCAAGCAGCCCCTCTCCATTTGGGTCTGGGGGCTTTCTTTAGGCTGAGAACCTGGGAGATACCAGCAAGGTTGCAGTTCGCGGCCCGAGAAGCACTCTCCGGCCAACATGCCCAACTGCAGCAACAGCTCCCAAACCGAAGGAGCCAGGACCCAAAGACCTAGCTGGCCTGAAGGGCCCCCAGAAGGCCACCAAGCAGCCCCTCTCCATTTGGGTCTGGGGGCTTTCGTTGAGCTTGTATACCTGAGATGTACCTGCAAGTTACAGTTCGCGGCCCGTGAAGCACTCTCCGGCCAACATGCTCAACTGCAGCAACAGCTCCCAAAGCGAAGGAGCCAGGACCCAAAGACCTAGCTGGCCTGAAGGGCCCCCAGGGGGCCCCCAAGCAGCCCCTCTCCATTTGGGTCTGGGGGTTTTCGTTGGGCCTGGGACTTGGGAGCTACCTGCAAGTTTGCAGTTCGCGGCCCGAGAACCACTCTCCGGCCAACATGCCCAACTGCAGCAACAGCTCCCAAAGCGAAGGAGCCAGGACCCAAAGACCTAGCTGGCCTGAAGGGCCCCCAGGTTGGGGCCCCAAGCAGCCCCTCTCCATTTGGGTCTGGGGGCTTTCGTTGGGCCGGGAACCTGGGAGAATCCTGCAAGGTTGCAGTTCGCGGCCCGAGAAGCACTCTCCGGCCAACATGCCCAACTGCAGCAACAGCTCCCAAAGCGAAGGAGCCAGGACACAAAGACCTAGCTGGCCTGAAGGGCCCCCAGGAGGCCACCAAGCAGCCCCTCTCAATTTGGGTCTGGGGGCTTTCGTTGGGCATGGATACCTGAGAGGTACCTGCAAGGTTACAGTTCGCGGCCCGAGAAGCACTCTCCGGCCAACATGCCCAACTGCAGCAACAGCTCCCAAAGCGAAGGAGCCAGGACCCAAAGACCTAGCTGGCCTGAAGGGCCCCCAGGGGGGCCCCAAGCAGCACCTCTCAATTTGGGTCTGGGGGCTTTCGTTGGGCCGGGAACCTGGGAGAATCCTGCAAGGTTGCAGTTCGCGGCCCGAAAAGCACTCTCCGGCCAGGATGAACAACTGCAGCAACAGCTCCCAAACCGAAGGAGCCAGGACCCAAAGACCTAGCTGGCCTGAAGTGTCCCCAGGGGGCCCCCAAGCAGCCCCTCTCCATTTGGGTCTGGGGGCTTTCGTTGGGCATGTATACCTGAGAGGTACCTGCAAGGTTACAGTTCGCGGCCCGAGAAGCACTCTCCGGCCAACATGCCCAACTGCAGCAACAGCTCCCAAAGCGAAGGAGCCAGGACACAAAGACCTAGCTGGCCTGAAGGGCCCCCAGGGGGGCCCCAAGCAGCCCCTCTCATTTGGGTCTGGGGGCTTTCGTTGGGCGGGGAACCTGGGAGATTCCTTCAAGGTTGCAGTTCGCGGCCCGAGAAGCACTCTCCGGCCAACATGCCCAACTGCAGCAACAGCTCCCAAACCGAAGGAGCCAGGACCCAAAGACCTAGCTGGCCTGAAGGGCCCCCAGGGGGCCCCCAAGCAGCCCCTCTCCATTTGGGTCTGGGGGTTTTCGTTGGGCCGGGAACCTGAGAGGTACCTGCAAGGTTGCAGTTCGCGGCCGGAGAAGCACTCTCCGGCCAACATGCCCAACTGCAGCAACAGCTCCCAAAGCGAAGGAGCCAGGACCCAAAGACCTAGCTGGCCTGAAGGGCCCCCAGGGGGGCCCCAAGCAGCACCTCTCAATTTGGGTCTGGGGGCTTTCGTTGGGCCGGGAACCTGGGAGAATCCTGCAAGGTTGCAGTTCGCGGCCCGAGAAGCACTCTCCGGCCAGCATGCCCAACTGCAGAAACAGCTCCCAAAGCGAAGGAGCCAGGACCCAAAGACCTAGCTGGCCTGAAGGGCCCCCAGGGGGCCCCCAAGCAGCCCCTCTCAATTTGGGTCTGGGGGCTTTCGTTGGGCATGGAACCTGGGAGGTACCTGCAAGGTTGCAGTTCGCGGCCCGAGAAGCACTCTCCGGCCAACATGCCCAACTGCAGCAACAGCTCCCAAACCGAAGGAGCCAGGACCCAAAGACCTAGCTGGCCTGAAGGGCCCCCAGGGGGCCCCCAAGCAGCCCCTCTCAATTTGGGTCTGGGGGCTTTCTTTAGGCTGAGAACCTGGGAGATACCAGCAAGGTTGCAGTTCGCGGCCCGAGAAGCACTCTCCGGCCAACATGCCCAACTGCAGCAACAGCTCCCAAACCGAAGGAGCCAGGACCCAAAGACCTAGCTGGCCTGAAGGGCCCCCAGAAGGCCACCAAGCAGCCCCTCTCCATTTGGGTCTGGGGGCTTTCGTTGAGCTTGTATACCTGAGATGTACCTGCAAGTTACAGTTCGCGGCCCGATAAGCACTCTCCGGCCAACATGCCCAACTGCAGCAACAGCTCCCAAAGCGAAGGAGTCAGGACCCAAAGACCTAGCTGGCCTGAAGGGCCCCCAGGGGGCCCCCAAGCAGCCCCTCTCCATTTGGGTCTGGGGGTTTTCGTTGGGCCTGGGACTTGGGAGCTACCTGCAAGTTTGCAGTTCGCAGCCCGAGAACCACTCTCCGGCCAACATGCTCAACTGCAGCAACAGCTCCCAAAGCGAAGGAGCCAGGACCCAAAGACCTAGCTGGCCTGAAGGGCCCCCAGGTTGGGGCCCCAAGCAGCCCCTCTCAATTTGGGTCTGGGGGCTTTCGTTGGGCCGGGAACCTGGGAGAATCCTGCAAGGTTGCAGTTCGCGGCCCGAGAAGCACTCTCCGGCCAACATGCCCAACTGCAGCAACAGCTCCCAAAGCGAAGGAGCCAGGACACAAAGACCTAGCTGGCCTGAAGGGCCCCCAGGAGGCCACCAAGCAGCCCCTCTCAATTTGGGTCTGGGGGCTTTCGTTGGGCATGGATACCTGAGAGGTACCTGCAAGGTTACAGTTCGCGGCCCAAGAAGCACTCTCCGGCCAACATGCCCAACTGCAGCAACAGCTCCCAAACCGAAGGAGCCAGGACCCAAAGACCTAGCTGGCCTGAAGGGCCCCCAGGGGGCCCCCAAGCAGCCCCTCTCCATTTGGGTCTGGGGGTTTTCGTTGGGCCGGGAACCTGAGAGGTACCTGCAAGGTTGCAGTTCGCGGCCGGAGAAGCACTCTCCGGCCAACATGCCCAACTGCAGCAACAGCTCCCAAAGCGAAGGAGCCAGGACCCAAAGACCTAGCTGGCCTGAAGGGCCCCCAGGGGGGCCCCAAGCAGCACCTCTCAATTTGGGTCTGGGGGCTTTCGTTGGGCCGGGAACCTGGGAGAATCCTGCAAGGTTGCAGTTCACGGCCCGAAAAGCACTCTCCGGCCAGGATGAACAACTGCAGCAACAGCTCCCAAACCGAAGGAGCCAGGACCCAAAGACCTAGCTGGCCTGAAGGGCCCCCAGGGGGCCCCCAAGCAGCCCCTCTCGATTTGGGTCTGGGGGCTTTCGTTGGGCATGGAACCTGGGAGATTCCTGCAAGGTTGCAGTTCGCGGCCCGAGAAGCACTCTCCGGCCAACATGCCCAACTGCAGCAACAGCTCCCAAACCGAAGGAGCCAGGACCCAAAGACCTAGCTGGCCTGAAGGGCCCCCAGGGGGGCCCCAAGCAGCCCCTCTCCATTTGGGTCTGGGGGCTTTCGTTGGGCCGGGAACCTGGGAGAATCCTGCAAGGTTGCAGTTCGCGGCCCGAGAAGCACTCTCCGGCCAACATGCCCAACTGCAGCAACAGCTCCCAAACCGAAGGAGCCAGGACCCAAAGACCTAGCTGGCCTGAAGGGCCCCCAGGGGGCCCCCAAGCAGCCCCTCTCCATTTGGGTCTGGGGGCTTTCGTTGGGCCGGGAACCTAGGAGAATCCTGCAAGGTTGCAGTTCGCGGCCCGAGAAGCACTCTCCGGCCAACATGCTCAACTGCAGCAACAGCTCCCAAACCGAAGGAGCCAGGACCCAAAGACCTAGCTGGCCTGAAGGGCCCCAAGGGGTCCCCCAAGCAGCCCCTCTCCATTTGGGTCTGGGGGCTTTCGTTGGGCCAGGAACCTGGGAGAATCCTGCAAGGTTGCCGTTCGCGGCCCGAGAAGCACTCTCCGGCCAACATGCCCAACTGCAGCAACAGCTCCCAAAGCGAAGGAGCCAGGACCCAAAGACCTAGCTGGCCTGAAGGGCCCCCAGGGGGCCCCCAAGCAGCCCCTCTCAATTTGGGTCTGGGGGCTTTCGTTGGGCATGGATACCTGAGAGGTACCTGCAAGGTTACAGTTCGCGGCCCGAGAAGCACTCTCCGGCCAACATGCCCAACTGCAGCAACAGCTCCCAAACCGAAGGAGCCAGGACCCAAAGACCTAGCTGGCCTGAAGGGCCCCCAGGGGGCCCCCAAGCAGCCCCCCTCCATTTGGGTCTGGGGGTTTTCGTTGGGCCGGGAACCTGGGAGAATCCTGCAAGGTTGCAGTTCGCGGCCGGAGAAGCACTCTCCGGCCAACATGCCCAACTGCAGCAACAGCTCCCAAACCGAAGGAGCCAGGACCCAAAGACCTAGCTGGCCTGAAGGGCCCCCAGGTTGGGGCCCCAAGCAGCCCCTCTCAATTTGGGTCTGGGGGCTTTCGTTGGGCCGGGAACCTGGGAGAATCCTGCAAGGTTGCAGTTCGCGGCCCGAGAAGCACTCTCCGGCCAACATGCCCAACTGCAGCAACAGCTCCCAAAGCGAAGGAGCCAGGACACAAAGACCTAGCTGGCCTGAAGGGCCCCCAGGAGGCCACCAAGCAGCCCCTCTCAATTTGGGTCTGGGGGCTTTCGTTGGGCATGGATACCTGAGAGGTACCTGCAAGGTTACAGTTCGCGGCCCGAGAAGCACTCTCCGGCCAACATGCCCAACTGCAGCAACAGCTCCCAAACCGAAGGAGCCAGGACCCAAAGACCTAGCTGGCCTGAAGGGCCCCCAGAAGGCCACCAAGCAGCCCCTCTCCATTTGGGTCTGGGGGCTTTCGTTGGGCCGGGAACCTAGGAGAATCCTGCAAGGTTGCAGTTCGCGGCCCGAGAAGCACTCTCCGGCCAACATGCTCAACTGCAGCAACAGCTCCCAAAGCGAAGGAGCCAGGACCCAAAGACCTAGCTGGCCTGAAGGGCCCCCAGGGGGCCCCCAAGCAGCCCCTCTCAATTTGGGTCTGGGGGCTTTCGTTGGGCCGGGAACCTGGGAGATTCCTGCAAGGTTGCAGTTCGCGGCCCGAGAAGCACTCTCCGGCCAACATGCCCAACTGCAGCAACAGCTCCCAAACCGAAGGAGCCAGGACCCAAAGACCTAGCTGGCCTGAAGGGCCCCCAGGGGGCCCCAAGCAGCCCCTCTCAATTTGGGTCTGGGGGCTTTCGTTGGGCATGGAACCTGGGAGATTCCTGCAAGGTTGCAGTTCGCGGCCCGAGAAGCACTCTCCGGCCAACATGCCCAACTGCAGCAACAGCTCCCAAACCGAAGGAGCCAGGACCCAAAGACCTAGCTGGCCTGAAGGGCCCCCAGGGGGGCCCCAAGCAGCCCCTCTCCATTTGGGTCTGGGGGCTTTCGTTGAGCATGTATACCTGAGATGTACCTGCAAGTTACAGTTCGCGGCCCGAGAAGCACTCTCCGGCCAACATGCCCAACTGCAGCAACAGCTCCCAAACCGAAGGAGCCAGGACCCAAAGACCTAGCTGGCCTGAAGGGCCCCCAGGGGGCCCCCAAGCAGCCCCTCTCCATTTGGGTCTGGGGGCTTTCGTTGGGCCGGGAACCTGGGAGAATCCTGCAAGGTTGCAGTTCGCGGCCCGAGAAGCACTCTCCGGCCAACATGCCCAACTGCAGCAACAGCTCCCAAAGCGAAGGAGCCAGGACACAAAGACCTAGCTGGCCTGAAGGGCCCCCAGGGGGCCCCCAAGCAGCCCCTCTCAATTTGGGTCTGGGGGCTTTCGTTGGGCCGGGAACCTGGGAGAATCCTGCAAGGTTGCAGTTCGCGGCCCGAGAAGCACTCTCCGGCCAACATGCCCAACTGCAGCAACAGCTCCCAAAGCGAAGGAGCCAGGACCCAAAGACCTAGCTGGCCTGAAGGGCCCCCAGGGGGCCCCCAAGCAGCCCCTCTCAATTTGGGTCTGGGGGCTTTCGTTGGGCATGTATACCTGGGAGGTACCTGCAAGGTTACAGTTCGCGGCCCGAGAAGCACTCTCCGGCCAACATGCCCAACTGCAGCAACAGCTCCCAAACCGAAGGAGCCAGGACACAAAGACCTAGCTGGCCTGAAGGGCCCCCAGGGTGGCCCCAAGCAGCCCCTCTCAATTTGGGTCTGGGGGCTTTCGTTGGGCGGGGAACCTGGGAGATTCATGCAAGGTTGCAGTTCGCGGCCCGAGAAGCACTCTCCGGCCAACATGCCCAACTGCAGCAACAGCTCCCAAAGCGAAGGAGCCAGGACACAAAGACCTAGCTGGCCTGAAGTGTCCCCAGGGGGCCCCCAAGCAGCCCCTCTCCATTTGGGTCTGGGGGCTTTCGTTGGGCATGTATACCTGAGAGGTACCTGCAAGGTTACAGTTCGCGGCCCGAGAAGCACTCTCCGGCCAACATGCCCAACTGCAGCAACAGCTCCCAAAGCGAAGGAGCCAGGACACAAAGACCTAGCTGGCCTGAAGGGCCCCCAGGGGGGCCCCAAGCAGTCCCTCTCATTTGGGTCTGGGGGCTTTCGTTGGGCGGGGAACCTGGGAGATTCCTTCAAGGTTGCAGTTCGCGGCCCGAGAAGCACTCTCCGGCCAACATGCCCAACTGCAGCAACAGCTCCCAAACCGAAGGAGCCAGGACCCAAAGACCTAGCTGGCCTGAAGGGCCCCCAGGGGGCCCCCAAGCAGCCCCTCTCCATTTGGTTGTGGGGGCTTTCTTTAGGCTGAGAACCTGGGAGATACCAGCAAGGTTGCAGTTCGCGGCCCGAGAAGCACTCTCCGGCCAACATGCCCAACTGCAGCAACAGCTCCCAAACCGAAGGAGCCAGGACCCAAAGACCTAGCTGGCCTGAAGGGCCCCCAGAAGGCCACCAAGCAGCCCCTCTCCATTTGGGTCTGGGGGCTTTCGTTGAGCTTGTATACCTGAGATGTACCTGCAAGTTACAGTTCGCGGCCCGTGAAGCACTCTCCGGCCAACATGCTCAACTGCAGCAACAGCTCCCAAAGCGAAGGAGCCAGGACCCAAAGACCTAGCTGGCCTGAAGGGCCCCCAGGGGGCCCCCAAGCAGCCCCTCTCCATTTGGGTCTGGGGGTTTTCGTTGGGCCTGGGACTTGGGAGCTACCTGCAAGTTTGCAGTTCGCAGCCCGAGAACCACTCTCCGGCCAACATGCTCAACTGCAGCAACAGCTCCCAAAGCGAAGGAGCCAGGACCCAAAGACCTAGCTGGCCTGAAGGGCCCCCAGGTTGGGGCCCCAAGCAGCCCCTCTCCATTTGGGTCTGGGGGCTTTCGTTGGGCCGGGAACCTGGGAGAATCCTGCAAGGTTGCAGTTCGCGGCCCGAGAAGCACTCTCCGGCCAACATGCCCAACTGCAGCAACAGCTCCCAAAGCGAAGGAGCCAGGACACAAAGACCTAGCTGGCCTGAAGGGCCCCCAGGAGGCCACCAAGCAGCCCCTCTCAATTTGGGTCTGGGGGCTTTCGTTGGGCATGGATACCTGAGAGGTACCTGCAAGGTTACAGTTCGCGGCCCGAGAAGCACTCTCCGGCCAACATGCCCAACTGCAGCAACAGCTCCCAAAGCGAAGGAGCCAGGACCCAAAGACCTAGCTGGCCTGAAGGGCCCCCAGGGGGGCCCCAAGCAGCACCTCTCAATTTGGGTCTGGGGGCTTTCGTTGGGCCGGGAACCTGGGAGAATCCTGCAAGGTTGCAGTTCGCGGCCCGAAAAGCACTCTCCGGCCAGGATGAACAACTGCAGCAACAGCTCCCAAACCGAAGGAGCCAGGACCCAAAGACCTAGCTGGCCTGAAGTGTCCCCAGGGGGCCCCCAAGCAGCCCCTCTCCATTTGGGTCTGGGGGCTTTCGTTGGGCATGTATACCTGAGAGGTACCTGCAAGGTTACAGTTCGCGGCCCGAGAAGCACTCTCCGGCCAACATGCCCAACTGCAGCAACAGCTCCCAAAGCGAAGGAGCCAGGACACAAAGACCTAGCTGGCCTGAAGGGCCCCCAGGGGGGCCCCAAGCAGCCCCTCTCATTTGGGTCTGGGGGCTTTCGTTGGGCGGGGAACCTGGGAGATTCCTTCAAGGTTGCAGTTCGCGGCCCGAGAAGCACTCTCCGGCCAACATGCCCAACTGCAGCAACAGCTCCCAAACCGAAGGAGCCAGGACCCAAAGACCTAGCTGGCCTGAAGGGCCCCCAGGGGGCCCCCAAGCAGCCCCTCTCCATTTGGGTGTGGGGGCTTTCTTTAGGCTGAGAACCTGGGAGATACCAGCAAGGTTGCAGTTCGCGGCCCGAGAAGCACTCTCCGGCCAACATGCCCAACTGCAGCAACAGCTCCCAAACCGAAGGAGCCAGGACCCAAAGACCTAGCTGGCCTGAAGGGCCCCCAGGGGGGCCCCAAGCAGCCCCTCTCCATTTGGGTCTGGGGGCTTTCGTTGGGCCGGGAACCTGGGAGAATCCTGCAAGGTTGCAGTTCGCGGCCCGAGAAGCACTCTCCGGCCAACATGCCCAACTGCAGCAACAGCTCCCAAACCGAAGGAGCCAGGACCCAAAGACCTAGCTGGCCTGAAGGGCCCCCAGGGGGCCCCCAAGCAGCCCCTCTCCATTTGGGTCTGGGGGCTTTCGTTGGGCCGGGAACCTAGGAGAATCCTGCAAGGTTGCAGTTCGCGGCCCGAGAAGCACTCTCCGGCCAACATGCTCAACTGCAGCAACAGCTCCCAAAGCGAAGGAGCCAGGACCCAAAGACCTAGCTGGCCTGAAGGGCCCCAAGGGGTCCCCCAAGCAGCCCCTCTCCATTTGGGTCTGGGGGCTTTCGTTGGGCCAGGAACCTGGGAGAATCCTGCAAGGTTGCCGTTCGCGGCCCGAGAAGCACTCTCCGGCCAACATGCCCAACTGCAGCAACAGCTCCCAAAGCGAAGGAGCCAGGACCCAAAGACCTAGCTGGCCTGAAGGGCCCCCAGGGGGCCCCCAAGCAGCCCCTCTCAATTTGGGTCTGGGGGCTTTCGTTGGGCATGGATACCTGAGAGGTACCTGCAAGGTTACAGTTCGCGGCCCGAGAAGCACTCTCCGGCCAACATGCCCAACTGCAGCAACAGCTCCCAAACCGAAGGAGCCAGGACCCAAAGACCTAGCTGGCCTGAAGGGCCCCCAGGGGGCCCCCAAGCAGCCCCCCTCCATTTGGGTCTGGGGGTTTTCGTTGGGCCGGGAACCTGGGAGAATCCTGCAAGGTTGCAGTTCGCGGCCGGAGAAGCACTCTCCGGCCAACATGCCCAACTGCAGCAACAGCTCCCAAACCGAAGGAGCCAGGACCCAAAGACCTAGCTGGCCTGAAGGGCCCCCAGGTTGGGGCCCCAAGCAGCCCCTCTCAATTTGGGTCTGGGGGCTTTCGTTGGGCCGGGAACCTGGGAGAATCCTGCAAGGTTGCAGTTCGCGGCCCGAGAAGCACTCTCCGGCCAACATGCCCAACTGCAGCAACAGCTCCCAAAGCGAAGGAGCCAGGACACAAAGACCTAGCTGGCCTGAAGGGCCCCCAGGAGGCCACCAAGCAGCCCCTCTCAATTTGGGTCTGGGGGCTTTCGTTGGGCATGGATACCTGAGAGGTACCTGCAAGGTTACAGTTCGCGGCCCGAGAAGCACTCTCCGGCCAACATGCCCAACTGCAGCAACAGCTCCCAAACCGAAGGAGCCAGGACCCAAAGACCTAGCTGGCCTGAAGGGCCCCCAGGGGGCCCCCAAGCAGCCCCTCTCCATTTGGGTCTGGGGGTTTTCGTTGGGCCGGGAACCTGAGAGGTACCTGCAAGGTTGCAGTTCGCGGCCGGAGAAGCACTCTCCGGCCAACATGCCCAACTGCAGCAACAGCTCCCAAAGCGAAGGAGCCAGGACCCAAAGACCTAGCTGGCCTGAAGGGCCCCCAGGGGGGCCCCAAGCAGCACCTCTCAATTTGGGTCTGGGGGCTTTCGTTGGGCCGGGAACCTGGGAGAATCCTGCAAGGTTGCAGTTCGCGGTCCGAAAAGCACTCTCCGGCCAGGATGCCCAACTGCAGCAACAGCTCCCAAACCGAAGGAGCCAGGACCCAAAGACCTAGCTGGCCTGAAGGGCCCCCAGGGGGCCCCCAAGCAGCCCCTCTCGATTTGGGTCTGGGGGCTTTCGTTGGGCATGGAACCTGGGAGATTCCTGCAAGGTTGCAGTTCGCGGCCCGAGAAGCACTCTCCGGCCAACATGCCCAACTGCAGCAACAGCTCCCAAACCGAAGGAGCCAGGACCCAAAGACCTAGCTGGCCTGAAGGGCCCCCAGGGGGGCCCCAAGCAGCCCCTCTCCATTTGGGTCTGGGGGCTTTCGTTGGGCCGGGAACCTGGGAGAATCCTGCAAGGTTGCAGTTCGCGGCCCGAGAAGCACTCTCCGGCCAACATGCCCAACTGCAGCAACAGCTCCCAAACCGAAGGAGCCAGGACCCAAAGACCTAGCTGGCCTGAAGGGCCCCCAGGGGGCCCCCAAGCAGCCCCTCTCCATTTGGGTCTGGGGGCTTTCGTTGGGCCGGGAACCTAGGAGAATCCTGCAAGGTTGCAGTTCGCGGCCCGAGAAGCACTCTCCGGCCAACATGCTCAACTGCAGCAACAGCTCCCAAAGCGAAGGAGCCAGGACCCAAAGACCTAGCTGGCCTGAAGGGCCCCAAGGGGTCCCCCAAGCAGCCCCTCTCCATTTGGGTCTGGGGGCTTTCGTTGGGCCAGGAACCTGGGAGAATCCTGCAAGGTTGCCGTTCGCGGCCCGAGAAGCACTCTCCGGCCAACATGCCCAACTGCAGCAACAGCTCCCAAAGCGAAGGAGCCAGGACCCAAAGACCTAGCTGGCCTGAAGGGCCCCCAGGGGGCCCCCAAGCAGCCCCTCTCAATTTGGGTCTGGGGGCTTTCGTTGGGCATGGATACCTGAGAGGTACCTGCAAGGTTACAGTTCGCGGCCCGAGAAGCACTCTCCGGCCAACATGCCCAACTGCAGCAACAGCTCCCAAACCGAAGGAGCCAGGACCCAAAGACCTAGCTGGCCTGAAGGGCCCCCAGGGGGCCCCCAAGCAGCCCCCCTCCATTTGGGTCTGGGGGTTTTCGTTGGGCCGGGAACCTGGGAGAATCCTGCAAGGTTGCAGTTCGCGGCCGGAGAAGCACTCTCCGGCCAACATGCCCAACTGCAGCAACAGCTCCCAAAGCGAAGGAGCCAGGACCCAAAGACCTAGCTGGCCTGAAGGGCCCCCAGGGGGCCCCCAAGCAGCCCCTCTCAATTTGGGTCTTGGGGCTTTCGTTGGGCCGGGAACCTGGGAGATTCCTGCAAGGTTGCAGTTCGCGGCCGGAGAAGCACTCTCCGGCCAACATGCCCAACTGCAGCAACAGCTCCCAAACCGAAGGAGCCAGGACCCAAAGACCTAGCTGGCCTGAAGGGCCCCCAGGGGGCCCACAAGCAGCCCCTCTCCATTTGGGTCTGGGGGCTTTCGTTGGGCCAGGAACCTGGGAGGTACCTGCAAGGTTGCAGTTCGCGGCCCGAGAAGCACTCTCCGGCCAACATGCCCAACTGCAGCAACAGCTCCCAAAGCGAAGGAGCCAGGACCCAAAGACCTAGCTGGCCTGAAGGGCCCCCAGGGGGCCACCAAGCAGCCCCTCTCCATTTGGGTCTGGGGGCTTTCGTTGGGCATGGATACCTGAGAGGTACCTGCAAGGTTACAGTTCGCGGCCCGAGAAGCACTCTCCGGCCAACATGCTCAACTGCAGCAACAGCTCCCAAACCGAAGGAGCCAGGACCCAAAGAGCTAGGTGGCCTGAAGGGCCCCCAGGGGGCCCCCAAGCAGCCCCTCTCAATTTGGGTCTGGGGGCTTTCGTTGGGCCGGGAACCTGGGAGATTCCTTCAAGGTTGCAGTTCGCGGCCCGAGAAGCACTCTCCGGCCAACATGCCCAACTGCAGCAACAGCTCCCAAACCGAAGGAGCCAGGACCCAAAGACCTAGCTGGCCTGAAGGGCCCCCAGGGGGCCCCCAAGCAGCCCCTCTCCATTTGGGTCTGGGGGCTTTCGTTGGGCCGGGAACCTGGGAGAATCCTGCAAGGTTGCAGTTCGCGGCCCGAGAAGCACTCTCCGGCCAACATGCCCAACTGCAGCAACAGCTCCCAAAGCGAAGGAGCCAGGACCCAAAGACCTAGCTGGCCTGAAGGGCCCCCAGGGGGCCCCCAAGCAGCCCCTCTCCATTTGGGTCTGGGGGCTTTCGTTGGGCATGGATACCTGAGAGGTACCTGCAAGGTTACAGTTCGCGGCCCGAGAAGCACTCTCCGGCCAACATGCCCAACTGCAGCAACAGCTCCCAAAGCGAAGGAGCCAGGACCCAAAGACCTAGCTGGCCTGAAGGGCCCCCAGGGGGCCCCCAAGCAGCCCCTCTCCATTTGGGTCTGGGGGTTTTCGTTGGGCCGGGAACCTGAGAGAATCCTGCAAGGTTGCAGTTCGCGGCCGGAGAAGCACTCTCCGGCCAACATGCCCAACTGCAGCAACAGCTCCCAAACCGAAGGAGCCAGGACCCAAAGACCTAGCTGGCCTGAAGGGCCCCCAGGGGGCCCCCAAGCAGCCCCTCTCAATTTGGGTCTGGGGGCTTTCGTTGGGCCGGGAACCTGGGAGATTCCTTCAAGGTTGCAGTTCGCGGCCCGAGAAGCACTCTCCGGCCAACATGCCCAACTGCAGCAACAGCTCCCAAAGCGAAGGAGCCAGGACCCAAAGACCTAGCTGGCCTGAAGGGCCCCCAGGGGGCCCCCAAGCAGCCCCTCTCCATTTGGGTCTGGGGGCTTTCGTTGGGCATGGATACCTGAGAGGTACCTGCAAGGTTGCAGTTCGCGGCCCGAGAAGCACTCTCCGGCCAACATGCCCAACTGCAGCAACAGCTCCCAAACCGAAGGAGCCAGGACCCAAAGACCTAGCTGGCCTGAAGGGCCCCCAGGGGGCCCCCAAGCAGCCCCTCTCAATTTGGGTCTGGGGGCTTTCGTTGGGCCGGGAACCTGGGAGATTCCTGCAAGGTTGCAGTTCGCGGCCCGAGAAGCACTCTCCGGCCAACATGCCCAACTGCAGCAACAGCTCCCAAACCGAAGGAGCCAGGACCCAAAGACCTAGCTGGCCTGAAGGGCCCCCAGGGGGCCCCCAAGCAGCCCCTCTCAATTTGGGTCTGGGGGCTTTCGTTGGGCATGGAACCTGGGAGATTCCTGCAAGGTTGCAGTTCGCGGCCCGAGAAGCACTCTCCGGCCAGCATGCCCAACTGCAGCAACAGCTCCCAAAGCGAAGGAGCCAGGACCCAAAGACCTAGCTGGCCTGAAGGGCCCCCAGGGGGCCCCCAAGCAGCCCCTCTCAATTTGGGTCTGGGGGCTTTCGTTGGGCATGGAACCTGGGAGATTCCTGCAAGGTTGCAGTTCGCGGCCCGAGAAGCACTCTCCGGCCAACATGCCCAACTGCAGCAACAGCTCCCAAAGCGAAGGAGCCAGGACCCAAAGACCTAGCTGGCCTGAAGGGCCCCCAGGGGGGCCCCAAGCAGCCCCTCTCCATTTGGGTCTGGGGGCTTTCGTTGGGCCGGGAACCTGGGAGAATCCAGCAAGGTTGCAGTTCGCGGCCCGAGAAGCACTCTCCGGCCAACATGCCCAACTGCAGCAACAGCTCCCAAACCGAAGGAGCCAGGACCCAAAGACCTAGCTGGCCTGAAGGGCCCCCAGGGGGCCCCCAAGCAGCCCCTCTCAATTTGGGTCTGGGGGCTTTCGTTGGGCATGGATACCTGAGAGGTACCTGCAAGGTTACAGTTCGCGGCCCGAGAAGCACTCTCCGGCCAACATGCCCAACTGCAGCAACAGCTCCCAAACCGAAGGAGCCAGGACCCAAAGACCTAGCTGGCCTGAAGGGCCCCCAGGGGGCCCCCAAGCAGCCCCTCTCAATTTGAGTCTGGGGGCTTTCGTTGGGCCGGGAACCTGGGAGATTCCTTCAAGGTTGCAGTTCGCGGCCCGAGAAGCACTCTCCGGCCAACATGCCCAACTGCAGCAACAGCTCCCAAACCGAAGGAGCCAGGACCCAAAGACCTAGCTGGCCTGAAGGGCCCCCAGGGGGCCCCCAAGCAGCCCCTCTCCATTTGGGTCTGGGGGCTTTCGTTGGGCCAGGAACCTGGGAGGTACCTGCAAGGTTGCAGTTCGCGGCCCGAGAAGCACTCTCCGGCCAACATGCCCAACTGCAGCAACAGCTCCCAAAGCGAAGGAGCCAGGACCCAAAGACCTAGCTGGCCTGAAGGGCCCCCAGGGGGCCACCAAGCAGCCCCTCTCCATTTGGGTCTGGGGGCTTTCGTTGGGCATGGATACCTGAGAGGTACCTGCAAGGTTACAGTTCGCGGCCCGAGAAGCACTCTCCGGCCAACATGCTCAACTGCAGCAACAGCTCCCAAACCGAAGGAGCCAGGACCCAAAGAGCTAGGTGGCCTGAAGGGCCGCCAGGGGGCCCCCAAGCAGCCCCTCTCAATTTGGGTCTGGAGGCTTTCTTTAGGCTGAGAACCTGGGAGATACCAGCAAGGTTGCAGTTCGCGGCCCGAGAAGCACTCTCCGGCCAACATGCCCAACTGCAGCAACAGCTCCCAAAGCGAAGGAGCCAGGACCCAAAGACTTAGCTGGCCTGAAGGGCCCCCAGAAGGCCACCAAGCAGCCCCTCTCCATTTGGGTCTGGGGGCTTTCGTTGAGCTTGTATACCTGAGATGTACCTGCAAGTTACAGTTCGCGGCCCGTGAAGCACTCTCCGGCCAACATGCTCAACTGCAGCAACAGCTCCCAAAGCGAAGGAGCCAGGACCCAAAGACCTAGCTGGCCTGAAGGGCCCCCAGGGGGCCCCCAAGCAGCCCCTCTCCATTTGGGTCTGGGGGTTTTCGTTGGGCCTGGGACTTGGGAGCTACCTGCAAGTTTGCAGTTCGCAGCCCGAGAACCACTCTCCGGCCAACATGCTCAACTGCAGCAACAGCTCCCAAAGCGAAGGAGCCAGGACCCAAAGACCTAGCTGGCCTGAAGGGCCCCCAGGCTGGGGCCCCAAGCAGCCCCTCTCAATTTGGGTCTGGGGGCTTTCGTTGGGCCGGGAACCTGGGAGAATCCTGCAAGGTTGCAGTTCGCGGCCCGAGAAGCACTCTCCGGCCAACATGCCCAACTGCAGCAACAGCTCCCAAAGCGAAGGAGCCAGGACACAAAGACCTAGCTGGCCTGAAGGGCCCCCAGGAGGCCACCAAGCAGCCCCTCTCAATTTGGGTCTGGGGGCTTTCGTTGGGCATGGATACCTGAGAGGTACCTGCAAGGTTACAGTTCGCGGCCCGAGAAGCACTCTCCGGCCAACATGCCCAACTGCAGCAACAGCTCCCAAACCGAAGGAGCCAGGACCCAAAGACCTAGCTGGCCTGAAGGGCCCCCAGGGGGCCCCCAAGCAGCCCCTCTCCATTTGGGTCTGGGGGTTTTCGTTGGGCCGGGAACCTGAGAGGTACCTGCAAGGTTGCAGTTCGCGGCCGGAGAAGCACTCTCCGGCCAACATGCTCAACTGCAGCAACAGCTCCCAAAGCGAAGGAGCCAGGACCCAAAGACCTAGCTGGCCTGAAGGGCCCCCAGGGGGGCCCCAAGCAGCACCTCTCAATTTGGGTCTGGGGGCTTTCGTTGGGCCGGGAACCTGGGAGAATCCTGCAAGGTTGCAGTTCGCGGCCCGAGAAGCACTCTCCGGCCAGCATGCCCAACTGCAGCAACAGCTCCCAAAGCGAAGGAGCCAGGACCCAAAGACCTAGCTGGCCTGAAGGGCCCCCAGGGGGCCCCCAAACAGCCCCTCTCAATTTGGGTCTGGGGGCTTTCGTTGGGCATGGAACCTGGGAGGTACCTGCAAGGTTGCAGTTCGCGGCCCGAGAAGCACTCTCCGGCCAACATGCCCAACTGCAGCAACAGCTCCCAAACCGAAGGAGCCAGGACCCAAAGACCTAGCTGGCCTGAAGGGCCCCCAGGGGGCCCCCAAGCAGCCCCTCTCCATTTGGGTCTGGGGGTTTTCGTTGGGCCTGGGACTTGGGAGCTACCTGCAAGTTTGCAGTTCGCAGCCCGAGAACCAGTCTCCGGCCAACATGCTCAACTGCAGCAACAGCTCCCAAAGCGAAGGAGCCAGGACCCAAAGACCTAGCTGGCCTGAAGGGCCCCCAGGTTGGGGCCCCAAGCAGCCCCTCTCCATTTGGGTCTGGGGGCTTTCGTTGGGCCGGGAACCTGGGAGAATCCTGCAAGGTTGCAGTTCGCGGCCCGAGAAGCACTCTCCGGCCAACATGCCCAACTGCAGCAACAGCTCCCAAAGCGAAGGAGCCAGGACACAAAGACCTAGCTGGCCTGAAGGGCCCCCAGGAGGCCACCAAGCAGCCCCTCTCAATTTGGGTCTGGGGGCTTTCGTTGGGCATGGATACCTGAGAGGTACCTGCAAGGTTACAGTTCGCGGCCCGAGAAGCACTCTCCGGCCAACATGCCCAACTGCAGCAACAGCTCCCAAACCGAAGGAGCCAGGACCCAAAGACCTAGCTGGCCTGAAGGGCCCCCAGGGGGCCCCCAAGCAGCCCCTCTCCATTTGGGTCTGGGGGTTTTCGTTGGGCCGGGAACCTGAGAGGTACCTGCAAGGTTGCAGTTCGCGGCCGGAGAAGCACTCTCCGGCCAACATGCCCAACTGCAGCAACAGCTCCCAAACCGAAGGAGCCAGGACCCAAAGACCTAGCTGGCCTGAAGGGCCCCCAGGGGGGCCCCAAGCAGCCCCTCTCAATTTGGGTCTGGGGGCTTTCGTTGGGCCGGGAACCTGGGAGAATCCTGCAAGGTTGCAGTTCGCGGCCCGAAAAGCACTCTCCGGCCAGCATGCCCAACTGCAGCAACAGCTCCCAAACCGAAGGAGCCAGGACCCAAAGACCTAGCTGGCCTGAAGGGCCCCCAGGAGGCCCCCAAGCAGCCCCTCTCAATTTGGGTCTGGGGGCTTTCGTTGGGCATGGAACCTGGGAGATTCCTGCAAGGTTGCAGTTCGCGGCCCGAGAAGCACTCTCCGGCCAACATGCCCAACTGCAGCAACAGCTCCCAAACCGAAGGAGCCAGGACCCAAAGACCTAGCTGGCCTGAAGGGCCCCCAGGGGGGCCCCAAGCAGCCCCTCTCCATTTGGGTCTGGGGGCTTTCGTTGGGCCGGGAACCTGGGAGAATCCTGCAAGGTTGCAGTTCGCGGCCCGAGAAGCACTCTCCGGCCAACATGCCCAACTGCAGCAACAGCTCCCAAACCGAAGGAGCCAGGACCCAAAGACCTAGCTGGCCTGAAGGGCCCCCAGGGGGCCCCCAAGCAGCCCCTCTCCATTTGGGTCTGGGGGCTTTCGTTGGGCCGGGAACCTGGGAGAATCCTGCAAGGTTGCAGTTCGCGGCCCGAGAAGCACTCTCCGGCCAACATGCTCAACTGCAGCAACAGCTCCCAAAGCGAAGGAGCCAGGACCCAAAGACCTAGCTGGCCTGAAGGGCCCCAAGGGGTCCCCCAAGCAGCCCCTCTCCATTTGGGTCTGGGGGCTTTCGTTGGGCCAGGAACCTGGGAGAATCCTGCAAGGTTGCCGTTCGCGGCCCGAGAAGCACTCTCCGGCCAACATGCCCAACTGCAGCAACAGCTCCCAAAGCGAAGGAGCCAGGACCCAAAGACCTAGCTGGCCTGAAGGGCCCCCAGGGGGCCCCCAAGCAGCCCCTCTCAATTTGGGTCTGGGGGCTTTCGTTGGGCATGTATACCTGGGAGGTACCTGCAAGGTTACAGTTCGCGGCCCGAGAAGCACTCTCCGGCCAACATGCCCAACTGCAGCAACAGCTCCCAAACCGAAGGAGCCAGGACCCAAAGACCTAGCTGGCCTGAAGGGCCCCCAGGGGGCCCCCAAGCAGCCCCTCTCCATTTGGGTCTGGGGGTTTTCGTTGGGCCGGGAACCTGGGAGAATCCTGCAAGGTTGCAGTTCGCGGCCGGAGAAGCACTCTCCGGCCAACATGCCCAACTGCAGCAACAGCTCCCAAAGCGAAGGAGCCAGGACCCAAAGACCTAGCTGGCCTGAAGGGCCCCCAGGGGGCCCCCAAGCAGCCCCTCTCAATTTGGGTCTGGGGGCTTTCGTTGGGCCGGGAACCTGGGAGATTCCTGCAAGGTTGCAGTTCGCGGCCCGAGAAGCACTCTCCGGCCAACATGCCCAACTGCAGCAACAGCTCCCAAACCGAAGGAGCCAGGACCCAAAGACCTAGCTGGCCTGAAGGGCCCCCAGGGGGCCCCCAAGCAGCCCCTCTCCATTTGGGTCTGGGGGCTTTCGTTGGGCCAGGAACCTGGGAGGTACCTGCAAGGTTGCAGTTCGCGGCCCGAGAAGCACTCTCCGGCCAACATGCTCAACTGCAGCAACAGCTCCCAAACCGAAGGAGCCAGGACCCAAAGACCTAGCTGGCCTGAAGGGCCCCCAGGGGGCCACCAAGCAGCCCCTCTCCATTTGGGTCTGGGGGCTTTCGTTGGGCATGGATACCTGAGAGGTACCTGCAAGGTTACAGTTCGCGGCCCGAGAAGCACTCTCCGGCCAACATGCACAACTGCAGCAACAGCTCCCAAACCGAAGGAGCCAGGACCCAAAGACCTAGGTGGCCTGAAGGGCCCCCAGGGGGCCCCCAAGCAGCCCCTCTCAATTTGGGTCTGGGGGCTTTCGTTGGGCCGGGAACCTGGGAGATTCCTGCAAGGTTGCAGTTCGCGGCCCGAGAAGCACTCTCCGGCCAACATGCCCAACTGCAGCAACAGCTCCCAAACCGAAGGAGCCAGGACCCAAAGACCTAGCTGGCCTGAAGGGCCCCCAGGGGGCCCCCAAGCAGCCCCTCTCCATTTGGGTCTGGGGGCTTTCGTTGGGCCGGGAACCTGGGAGAATCCTGCAAGGTTGCAGTTCGCGGCCCGAGAAGCACTCTCCGGCCAACATGCCCAACTGCAGCAACAGCTCCCAAAGCGAAGGAGCCAGGACCCAAAGACCTAGCTGGCCTGAAGGGCCCCCAGGGGGCCCCCAAGCAGCCCCTCTCAATTTGGGTCTGGGGGCTTTCGTTGGGCATGGATACCTGAGAGGTACCTGCAAGGTTACAGTTCGCGGCCCGAGAAGCACTCTCCGGCCAACATGCCCAACTGCAGCAACAGCTCCCAAACCGAAGGAGCCAGGACCCAAAGACCTAGCTGGCCTGAAGGGCCCCCAGGGGGCCCCCAAGCAGCCCCTCTCCATTTGGGTCTGGGGGTTTTCGTTGGGCCGGGAACCTGGGAGAATCCTGCAAGGTTGCAGTTCGCGGCCGGAGAAGCACTCTCCGGCCAACATGCCCAACTGCAGCAACAGCTCCCAAAGCGAAGGAGCCAGGACCCAAAGACCTAGCTGGCCTGAAGGGCCCCCAGGGGGCCCCCAAGCAGCCCCTCTCAATTTGGGTCTGGGGGCTTTCGTTGGGCCGGGAACCTGGGAGATTCCTTCAAGGTTGCAGTTCGCGGCCCGAGAAGCACTCTCCGGCCAACATGCCCAACTGCAGCAACAGCTCCCAAACCGAAGGAGCCAGGACCCAAAGACCTAGCTGGCCTGAAGGGCCCCCAGGGGGCCACCAAGCAGCCCCTCTCCATTTGGGTCTGGGGGCTTTCGTTGGGCCAGGAACCTGGGAGGTACCTGCAAGGTTGCAGTTCGCGGCCCGAGAAGCACTCTCCGGCCAACATGCCCAACTGCAGCAACAGCTCCCAAACCGAAGGAGCCAGGACCCAAAGACCTAGCTGGCCTGAAGGGCCCCCAGGGGGCCACCAAGCAGCCCCTCTCCATTTGGGTCTGGGGGCTTTCGTTGGGCCGGGAACCTGGGAGATTCATGCAAGGTTGCAGTTCGCGGCCCGAGAAGCACTCTCCGGCCAACATGCCCAACTGCAGCAACAGCTCCCAAACCGAAGGAGCCAGGACCCAAAGACCTAGCTGGCCTGAAGGGCCCCCAGGGGGCCCCCAAGCAGCCCCTCTCCATTTGGGTCTGGGGGCTTTCGTTGGGCCAGGAACCTGGGAGGTACCTGCAAGGTTGCAGTTCGCGGCCCGAGAAGCACTCTCCGGCCAACATGTCCAACTGCAGCAACAGCTCCCAAACCGAAGGAGCCAGGACCCAAAGACCTAGCTGGCCTGAAGGGCCCCCAGGGGGCCACCAAGCAGCCCCTCTCCATTTGGGTCTGGGGGCTTTCGTTGGGCATGGATACCTGAGAGGTACCTGCAAGGTTACAGTTCGCGGCCCGAGAAGCACTCTCCGGCCAACATGCTCAACTGCAGCAACAGCTCCCAAACCGAAGGAGCCAGGACCCAAAGAGCTAGGTGGCCTGAAGGGCCCCCAGGGGGCCCCCAAGCAGCCCCTCTCAATTTGGGTCTGGGGGCTTTCGTTGGGCCGGGAACCTGGGAGATTCCTGCAAGGTTGCAGTTCGCGGCCCGAGAAGCACTCTCCGGCCAACATGCCCAACTGCAGCAACAGCTCCCAAACCGAAGGAGCCAGGACCCAAAGACCTAGCTGGCCTGAAGGGCCCCCAGGGGGCCCCCAAGCAGCCCCTCTCCATTTGGGTCTGGGGGCTTTCGTTGGGCCGGGAACCTGGGAGAATCCTGCAAGGTTGCAGTTCGCGGCCCGAGAAGCACTCTCCGGCCAACATGCCCAACTGCAGCAACAGCTCCCAAACCGAAGGAGCCAGAACCCAAAGACCTAGCTGGCCTGAAGGGCCCCCAGGAGGCCACCAAGCAGCCCCTCTCAATTTGGGTCTGGGGGCTTTCGTTGGGCATGGATACCTGAGAGGTACCTGCAAGGTTGCAGTTCGCGGCCCGAGAAGCACTCTCCGGCCAACATGCTCAACTGCAGCAACAGCTCCCAAACCGAAGGAGACCCAAAGACCTAGCTGGCCTGAAGGGCCCCCAGGGGGCCCCCAAGCAGCCCCTCTCAATTTGGGTCTGGGGGCTTTCGTTGGGCCGGGAACCTGGGAGATTCCTGCAAGGTTGCAGTTCGCGGCCCGAGAAGCACTCTCCGGCCAACATGCCCAACTGCAGCAACAGCTCCCAAACCGAAGGAGCCAGGACCCAAAGACCTAGCTGGCCTGAAGGGCCCCCAGGGGGCCCCCAAGCAGCCCCTCTCAATTTGGGTCTGGGGGCTTTCGTTGGGCATGGAACCTGGGAGATTCCTGCAAGGTTGCAGTTCGCGGCCCGAGAAGCACTCTCCGGCCAGCATGCCCAACTGCAGCAACAGCTCCCAAAGCGAAGGAGCCAGGACCCAAAGACCTAGCTGGCCTGAAGGGCCCCCAGGGGGCCCCCAAGCAGCCCCTCTCAATTTGGGTCTGGGGGCTTTCGTTGGGCATGGAACCTGGGAGATTCCTGCAAGGTTGCAGTTCGCGGCCCGAGAAGCACTCTCCGGCCAACATGCCCAACTGCAGCAACAGCTCCCAAAGCGAAGGAGCCAGGACCCAAAGACCTAGCTGGCCTGAAGGGCCCCCAGGGGGCCCCCAAGCAGCCCCTCTCCATTTGGGTCTGGGGGCTTTCGTTGGGCCGGGAACCTGGGAGAATCCTGCAAGGTTGCAGTTCGCGGCCCGAGAAGCACTCTCCGGCCAACATGCCCAACTGCAGCAACAGCTCCCAAACCGAAGGAGCCAGGACCCAAAGACCTAGCTGGCCTGAAGGGCCCCCAGGGGGCCCCCAAGCAGCCCCTCTCAATTTGGGTCTGGGGGCTTTCGTTGGGCATGGATACCTGAGAGGTACCTGCAAGGTTACAGTTCGCGGCCCGAGAAGCACTCTCCGGCCAACATGCCCAACTGCAGCAACAGCTCCCAAACCGAAGGAGCCAGGACCCAAAGACCTAGCTGGCCTGAAGGGCCCCCAGGGGGCCCCCAAGCAGCCCCTCTCCATTTGGGTCTGGGGGTTTTCGTTGGGCCGGGAACCTGAGAGGTACATGCAAGGTTGCAGTTCGCGGCCGGAGAAGCACTCTCCAGCCAACATGCCCAACTGCAGCAACAGCTCCCAAAGCGAAGGAGCCAGGACCCAAAGACCTAGCTGGCCTGAAGGGCCCCCAGGGGGCCCCCAAGCAGCCCCTCTCAATTTGAGTCTGGGGGCTTTCGTTGGGCCGGGAACCTGGGAGATTCCTTCAAGGTTGCAGTTCGCGGCCCGAGAAGCACTCTCCGGCCAACATGCCCAACTGCAGCAACAGCTCCCAAACCGAAGGAGCCAGGACCCAAAGACCTAGCTGGCCTGAAGGGCCCCCAGGGGGCCCCCAAGCAGCCCCTCTCCATTTGGGTCTGGGGGCTTTCGTTGGGCCAGGAACCTGGGAGGTACCTGCAAGGTTGCAGTTCGCGGCCCGAGAAGCACTCTCCGGCCAACATGCCCAACTGCAGCAACAGCTCCCAAAGCGAAGGAGCCAGGACCCAAAGACCTAGCTGGCCTGAAGGGCCCCCAGGGGTCCCCCAAGCAGCCCCTCTCCATTTGGGTCTGGGGGCTTTCGTTGGGCATGGATACCTGAGAGGTACCTGCAAGGTTACAGTTCGCGGCCCGAGAAGCACTCTCCGGCCAACATGCTCAACTGCAGCAACAGCTCCCAAACCGAAGGAGCCAGGACCCAAAGAGCTAGGTGGCCTGAAGGGCTCCCAGGGGGCCCCCAAGCAGCCCCTCTCAATTTGGGTCTGGGGGCTTTCTTTAGGCTGAGAACCTGGGAGATACCAGCAAGGTTGCAGTTCGCGGCCCGAGAAGCACTCTCCGGCCAACATGCCCAACTGCAGCAACAGCTCCCAAAGCGAAGGAGCCAGGACCCAAAGACTTAGCTGGCCTGAAGGGCCCCCAGAAGGCCACCAAGCAGCCCCTCTCCATTTGGGTCTGGGGGCTTACGTTGAGCTTGTATACCTGAGATGTACCTGCAAGTTACAGTTCGCGGCCCGAGAAGCACTCTCCGGCCAACATACTCAACTGCAGCAACAGCTCCCAAAGCGAAGGAGCCAGGACCCAAAGACCTAGCTGGCCTGAAGGGCCCCCAGGGGGCCCCCAAGCAGCCCCTCTCCATTTGGGTCTGGGGGTTTTCGTTGGGCCTGGGACTTGGGAGCTACCGGCAAGTTTGCAGTCCGCAGCCCGAGAACCACTCTCCGGCCAACATGCTCAACTGCAGCAACAGCTCCCAAAGCGAAGGAGCCAGGACCCAAAGACCTAGCTGGCCTGAAGGGCCCCCAGGTTGGGGCCCCAAGCAGCCCCTCTCAATTTGGGTCTGGGGGCTTTCGTTGGGCCGGGAACCTGGGAGAATCCTGCAAGGTTACAGTTCGCGGCCCGAGAAGCACTCTCCGGCCAACATGCCCAACTGCAGCAACAGCTCCCAAAGCGAAGGAGCCAGGACACAAAGACCTAGCTGGCCTGAAGGGCCCCCAGGAGGCCACCAAGCAGCCCCTCTCAATTTGGGTCTGGGGGCTTTCGTTGGGCATGGATACCTGAGAGGTACCTGCAAGGTTACAGTTCGCGGCCCGAGAAGCACTCTCCGGCCAACATGCCCAACTGCAGCAACAGCTCCCAAACCGAAGGAGCCAGGACCCAAAGACCTAGCTGGCCTGAAGGGCCCCCAGGGGGCCCCCAAGCAGCCCCTCTCCATTTGGGTCTGGGGGTTTTCGTTGGGCCGGGAACCTGAGAGGTACCTGCAAGGTTGCAGTTCGCGGCCGGAGAAGCACTCTCCGGCCAACATGCTCAACTGCAGCAACAGCTCCCAAAGCGAAGGAGCCAGGACCCAAAGACCTAGCTGGCCTGAAGGGCCCCCAGGGGGGCCCCAAGCAGCACCTCTCAATTTGGGTCTGGGGGCTTTCGTTGGGCCGGGAACCTGGGAGAATCCTGCAAGGTTGCAGTTCGCGGCCCGAGAAGCACTCTCCGGCCAGCATGCCCAACTGCAGCAACAGCTCCCAAAGCGAAGGAGCCAGGACCCAAAGACCTAGCTGGCCTGAAGGGCCCCCAGGGGGCCCCCAAGCAGCCCCTCTCAATTTGGGTCTGGGGGCTTTCGTTGGGCATGGAACCTGGGAGGTACCTGCAAGGTTGCAGTTCGCGGCCCGAGAAGCACTCTCCGGCCAACATGCCCAACTGCAGCAACAGCTCCCAAACCGAAGGAGCCAGGACCCAAAGACCTAGCTGGCCTGAAGGGCCCCCAGGGGGCCCCCAAGCAGCCCCTCTCAATTTGGGTCTGGGGGCTTTCTTTAGGCTGAGAACCTGGGAGATACCAGCAAGGTTGCAGTTCGCGGCCCGAGAAGCACTCTCCGGCCAACATGCCCAACTGCAGCAACAGCTCCCAAAGCGAAGGAGCCAGGACCCAAAGACCTAGCTGGCCTGAAGGGCCCCCAGAAGGCCACCAAGCAGCCCCTCTCCATTTGGGTCTGGGGGCTTTCGTTGAGCTTGTATACCTGAGATGTACCTGCAAGTTACAGTTCGCGGCCCGAGAAGCACTCTCCGGCCAACATGCCCAACTGCAGCAACAGCTCCCAAAGCGAAGGAGTCAGGACCCAAAGACCTAGCTGGCCTGAAGGGCCCCCAGGGGGCCCCCAAGCAGCCCCTCTCCATTTGGGTCTGGGGGTTTTCGTTGGGCCTGGGACTTGGGAGCTACCTGCAAGTTTGCAGTTCGCAGCCCGAGAACCACTCTCCGGCCAACATGCTCAACTGCAGCAACAGCTCCCAAAGCGAAGGAGCCAGGACCCAAAGACCTAGCTGGCCTGAAGGGCCCCCAGATTGGGGCCCCAAGCAGCCCCTCTCAATTTGGGTCTGGGGGCTTTCGTTGGGCCGGGAACCTGGGAGAATCCTGCAAGGTTGCAGTTCGCGGCCCGAGAAGCACTCTCCGGCCAACATGCCCAACTGCAGCAACAGCTCCCAAAGCGAAGGAGCCAGGACACAAAGACCTAGCTGGCCTGAAGGGCCCCCAGGAGGCCACCAAGCAGCCCCTCTCAATTTGGGTCTGGGGGCTTTCGTTGGGCATGGATACCTGAGAGGTACCTGCAAGGTTGCAGTTCGCGGCCGGAGAAGCACTCTCCGGCCAACATGCCCAACTGCAGCAACAGCTCCCAAAGCGAAGGAGCCAGGACCCAAAGACCTAGCTGGCCTGAAGGGCCCCCAGGTTGGGGCCCCAAGCAGCCCCTCTCAATTTGGGTCTGGGGGCTTTCGTTGGGCCGGGAACCTAGGAGAATCCTGCAAGGTTGCAGTTCGCGGCCCGAGAAGCACTCTCCGGCCAACATGCTCAACTGCAGCAACAGCTCCCAAAGCGAAGGAGCCAGGACCCAAAGACCTAGCTGGCCTGAAGGGCCCCAAGGGGTCCCCCAAGCAGCCCCTCTCCATTTGGGTCTGGGGGCTTTCGTTGGGCCAGGAACCTGGGAGAATCCTGCAAGGTTGCAGTTCGCGGCCCGAGAAGCACTCTCCGGCCAACATGCCCAACTGCAGCAACAGCTCCCAAAGCGAAGGAGCCAGGACCCAAAGACCTAGCTGGCCTGAAGGGCCCCCAGGGGGCCCCCAAGCAGCCCCTCTCAATTTGGGTCTGGGGGCTTTCGTTGGGCATGGATACCTGAGAGGTACCTGCAAGGTTACAGTTCGCGGCCCGAGAAGCACTCTCCGGCCAACATGCTCAACTGCAGCAACAGCTCCCAAACCGAAGGAGCCAGGACCCAAAGACCTAGCTGGCCTGAAGGGCCCCCAGGGGGCCCCCAAGCAGCCCCTCTCCATTTGGGTCTGGGGGTTTTCGTTGGGCCGGGAACCTGGGAGAATCCTGCAAGGTTGCAGTTCGCGGCCGGAGAAGCACTCTCCGGCCAACATGCCCAACTGCAGCAACAGCTCCCAAAGCGAAGGAGCCAGGACCCAAAGACCTAGCTGGCCTGAAGGGCCCCCAGGGGGCCCCCAAGCAGCCCCTCTCAATTTGGGTCTGGGGGCTTTCGTTGGGCCGGGAACCTGGGAGAATCCTGCAAGGTTGCAGTTCGCGGCCCGAGAAGCACTCTCCGGCCAACATGCCCAACTGCAGCAACAGCTCCCAAACCGAAGGAGCCAGGACCCAAAGACCTAGCTGGCCTGAAGGGCCCCCAGGGGGCCCACAAGCAGCCCCTCTCCATTTGGGTCTGGGGGCTTTCGTTGGGCATGTATACCTGGGAGGTACCTGCAAGGTTGCAGTTCGCGGCCCGAGAAGCACTCTCCGGCCAACAGGCCCAACTGCAGCAACAGCTCCCAAACCGAAGGAGCCAGGACCCAAAGACCTAGCTGGCCTGAAGGGCCCCCAGGGGGCCACCAAGCAGCCCCTCTCCATTTGGGTCTGGGGGCTTTCGTTGGGCATGGATACCTGAGAGGTACCTGCAAGGTTACAGTTCGCGGCCCGAGAAGCACTCTCCGGCCAACATGCACAACTGCAGCAACAGCTCCCAAACCGAAGGAGCCAGGACCCAAAGAGCTAGGTGGCCTGAAGGGCCCCCAGGGGGCCCCCAAGCAGCCCCTCTCAATTTGGGTCTGGGGGCTTTCGTTGGGCCGGGAACCTGGGAGATTCCTGCAAGGTTGCAGTTCGCGGCCCGAGAAGCACTCTCCGGCCAACATGCCCAACTGCAGCAACAGCTCCCAAACCGAAGGAGCCAGGACCCAAAGACCTAGCTGGCCTGAAGGGCCCCCAGGGGGCCCCCAAGCAGCCCCTCTCCATTTGGGTCTGGGGGCTTTCGTTGGGCCGGGAACCTGGGAGAATCCTGCAAGGTTGCAGTTCGCGGCCCGAGAAGCACTCTCCGGCCAACATGCCCAACTGCAGCAACACCTCCCAAAGCGAAGGAGCCAGGACCCAAAGACCTAGCTGGCCTGAAGGGCCCCCAGGGGGCCCCCAAGCAGCCCCTCTCAATTTGACTCTGGGGGCTTTCGTTGGGCATGGATACCTGAGAGGTACCTGCAAGGTTACAGTTCGCGGCCCGAGAAGCACTCTCCGGCCAACATGCCCAACTGCAGCAACAGCTCCCAAACCGAAGGAGCCAGGACCCAAAGACCTAGCTGGCCTGAAGGGCCCCCAGGGGGCCCCCAAGCAGCCCCTCTCCATTTGGGTCTGGGGGTTTTCGTTGGGCCGGGAACCTGGGAGAATCCTGCAAGGTTGCAGTTCGCGGCCCGAGAAGCACTCTCCGGCCAACATGCCCAACTGCAGCAACAGCTCCCAAACCGAAGGAGCCAGGACCCAAAGACCTAGCTGGCCTGAAGGGCCCCCAGGGGGCCCCCAAGCAGCCCCTCTCAATTTGGGTCTGGGGGCTTTCGTTGGGCCGGGAACCTGGGAGATTCCTTCAAGGTTGCAGTTCGCGGCCCGAGAAGCACTCTCCGGCCAACATGCCCAACTGCAGCAACAGCTCCCAAACCGAAGGAGCCAGGACCCAAAGACCTAGCTGGCCTGAAGGGCCCCCAGGGGGCCCCCAAGCAGCCCCTCTCCATTTGGGTCTGGGGGCTTTCGTTGGGCCAGGAACCTGGGAGGTACCTGCAAGGTTGCAGTTCGCGGCCCGAGAAGCACTCTCCGGCCAACATGCCCAACTGCAGCAACAGCTCCCAAACCGAAGGAGCCAGGACCCAAAGACCTAGCTGGCCTGAAGGGCCCCCAGGGGGCCACCAAGCAGCCCCTCTCCATTTGGGTCTGGGGGCTTTCGTTGGGCATGGATACCTGAGAGGTACCTGCAAGGTTACAGTTCGCGGCCCGAGAAGCACTCTCCGGCCAACATGCTCAACTGCAGCAACAGCTCCCAAACCGAAGGAGCCAGGACCCAAAGAGCTAGGTGGCCTGAAGGGCCCCCAGGGGGCCCCCAAGCAGCCCCTCTCAATTTGGGTCTGGGGGCTTTCGTTGGGCCGGGAACCTGGGAGATTCCTGCAAGGTTGCAGTTCGCGGCCCGAGAAGCACTCTCCGGCCAACATGCCCAACTGCAGCAACAGCTCCCAAACCGAAGGAGCCAGGACCCAAAGACCTAGCTGGCCTGAAGGGCCCCCAGGGGGCCCCCAAGCAGCCCCTCTCCATTTGGGTCTGGGGGCTTTCGTTGGGCCGGGAACCTGGGAGAATCCTGCAAGGTTGCAGTTCGCGGCCCGAGAAGCACTCTCCGGCCAACATGCCCAACTGCAGCAACAGCTCCCAAAGCGAAGGAGCCAGGACCCAAAGACCTAGCTGGCCTGAAGGGCCCCCAGGGGGCCCCCAAGCAGCCCCTCTCAATTTGACTCTGGGGGCTTTCGTTGGGCATGGATACCTGAGAGGTACCTGCAAGGTTACAGTTCGCGGCCCGAGAAGCACTCTCCGGCCAACATGCCCAACTGCAGCAACAGCTCCCAAACCGAAGGAGCCAGGACCCAAAGACCTAGCTGGCCTGAAGGGCCCCCAGGGGGCCCCCAAGCATCCCCTCTCCATTTGGGTCTGGGGGTTTTCGTTGGGCCGGGAACCTGGGAGAATCCTGCAAGGTTGCAGTTCGCGGCCGGAGAAGCACTCTCCGGCCAACATGCCCAACTGCAGCAACAGCTCCCAAACCGAAGGAGCCAGGACCCAAAGACCTAGCTGGCCTGAAGGGCCCCCAGGGGGCCCCCAAGCAGCCCCTCTCAATTTGGGTCTGGGGGCTTTCGTTGGGCCGGGAACCTGGGAGATTCCTTCAAGGTTGCAGTTCGCGGCCCGAGAAGCACTCTCCGGCCAACATGCCCAACTGCAGCAACAGCTCCCAAACCGAAGGAGCCAGGACCCAAAGACCTAGCTGGCCTGAAGGGCCCCCAGGGGGCCCCCAAGCAGCCCCTCTCCATTTGGGTCTGGGGGCTTTCGTTGGGCCAGGAACCTGGGAGGTACCTGCAAGGTTGCAGTTCGCGGCCCGAGAAGCACTCTCCGGCCAACATGCCCAACTGCAGCAACAGCTCCCAAAGCGAAGGAGCCAGGACCCAAAGACCTAGCTGGCCTGAAGGGCCCCCAGGGGGCCACCAAGCAGCCCCTCTCCATTTGGGTCTGGGGGCTTTCGTTGGGCATGGATACCTGAGAGGTACCTGCAAGGTTACAGTTCGCGGCCCGAGAAGCACTCTCCGGCCAACATGCTCAACTGCAGCAACAGCTCCCAAAGCGAAGGAGCCAGGACCCAAAGAGCTAGGTGGCCTGAAGGGCCCCCAGGGGGCCCCCAAGCAGCCCCTCTCAATTTGGGTCTGGGGGCTTTCGTTGGGCATGGAACCTGGGAGATTCCTGCAAGGTTGCAGTTCGCGGCCCGAGAAGCACTCTCCGGCCAACATGCCCAACTGCAGCAACAGCTCCCAAACCGAAGGAGCCAGGACCCAAAGACCTAGCTGGCCTGAAGGGCCCCCAGGGGGCCCCCAAGCAGCCCCTCTCCATTTGGGTCTGGGGGCTTTCGTTGGGCCGGGAACCTGGGAGAATCCTGCAAGGTTGCAGTTCGCGGCCCGAGAAGCACTCTCCGGCCAACATGCCCAACTGCAGCAACAGCTCCCAAACCGAAGGAGCCAGGACCCAAAGACCTAGCTGGCCTGAAGGGCCCCCAGGAGGCCACCAAGCAGCCCCTCTCAATTTGGGTCTGGGGGCTTTCGTTGGGCATGGATACCTGAGAGGTACCTGCAAGGTTACAGTTCGCGGCCCGAGAAGCACTCTCCGGCCAACATGCTCAACTGCAGCAACAGCTCCCAAACCGAAGGAGACCCAAAGACCTAGCTGGCCTGAAGGGCCCCCAGGGGGCCCCCAAGCAGCCCCTCTCAATTTGGGTCTGGGTCTTTCGTTGGGCATGGAACCTGGGAGATTCCTGCAAGGTTGCAGTTCGCGGCCCGAGAAGCACTCTCCGGCCAACATGCCCAACTGCAGCAACAGCTCCCAAAGCGAAGGAGCCAGGACCCAAAGACCTAGCTGGCCTGAAGGGCCCCCAGGGGGGCCCCAAGCAGCCCCTCTCAATTTGGGTCTGGGGGCTTTCGTTGGGCCGGGAACCTGGGAGAATCCTGCAAGGTTGCAGTTCGCGGCCCGAGAAGCACTCTCCGGCCAACATGCCCAACTGCAGCAACAGCTCCCAAACCGAAGGAGCCAGGACCCAAAGACCTAGCTGGCCTGAAGGGCCCCCAGGGGGCCCCCAAGCAGCCCCTCTCCATTTGGGTCTGGGGGCTTTCGTTGGGCCAGGAACCTGGGAGGTACCTGCAAGGTTGCAGTTCGCGGCCCGAGAAGCACTCTCCGGCCAACATGCCCAACTGCAGCAACAGCTCCCAAACCGAAGGAGCCAGGACCCAAAGACCTAGCTGGCCTGAAGGGCCCCCAGGGGGCCACCAAGCAGCCCCTCTCCATTTGGGTCTGGGGGCTTTCGTTGGGCATGGATACCTGAGAGGTACCTGCAAGGTTACAGTTCGCGGCCCGAGAAGCACTCTCCGGCCAACATGCTCAACTGCAGCAACAGCTCCCAAACCGAAGGAGCCAGGACCCAAAGAGCTAGGTGGCCTGAAGGGCCCCCAGGGGGCCCCCAAGCAGCCCCTCTCAATTTGGGTCTGGGGGCTTTCGTTGGGCATGGAACCTGGGAGATTCCTGCAAGGTTGCAGTTCGCGGCCCGAGAAGCACTCTCCGGCCAACATGCCCAACTGCAGCAACAGCTCCCAAACCGAAGGAGCCAGGACCCAAAGACCTAGCTGGCCTGAAGGGCCCCCAGGGGGCCCCCAAGCAGCCCCTCTCCATTTGGGTCTGGGGGCTTTCGTTGGGCCGGGAACCTGGGAGAATCCTGCAAGGTTGCAGTTCGCGGCCCGAGAAGCACTCTCCGGCCAACATGCCCAACTGCAGCAACAGCTCCCAAACCGAAGGAGCCAGGACCCAAAGACCTAGCTGGCCTGAAGGGCCCCCAGGAGGCCACCAAGCAGCCCCTCTCAATTTGGGTCTGGGGGCTTTCGTTGGGCATGGATACCTGAGAGGTACCTGCAAGGTTACAGTTCGCGGCCCGAGAAGCACTCTCCGGCCAACATGCTCAACTGCAGCAACAGCTCCCAAACCGAAGGAGACCCAAAGACCTAGCTGGCCTGAAGGGCCCCCAGGGGGCCCCCAAGCAGCCCCTCTCAATTTGGGTCTGGGGGCTTTCGTTGGGCCGGGAACCTGGGAGATTCCTGCAAGGTTGCAGTTCGCGGCCCGAGAAGCACTCTCCGGCCAACATGCCCAACTGCAGCAACAGCTCCCAAAGCGAAGGAGCCAGGACCCAAAGACCTAGCTGGCCTGAAGGGCCCCCAGGGGGCCCCCAAGCAGCCCCTCTCAATTTGGGTCTGGGTCTTTCGTTGGGCATGGAACCTGGGAGATTCCTGCAAGGTTGCAGTTCGCGGCCCGAGAAGCACTCTCCGGCCAACATGCCCAACTGCAGCAACAGCTCCCAAAGCGAAGGAGCCAGGACCCAAAGACCTAGCTGGCCTGAAGGGCCCCCAGGGGGGCCCCAAGCAGCCCCTCTCAATTTGGGTCTGGGGGCTTTCGTTGGGCCGGGAACCTGGGAGAATCCTGCAAGGTTGCAGTTCGCGGCCCGAGAAGCACTCTCCGGCCAACATGCCCAACTGCAGCAACAGCTCCCAAACCGAAGGAGCCAGGACCCAAAGACCTAGCTGGCCTGAAGGGCCCCCAGGGGGCCCCCAAGCAGCCCCTCTCCATTTGGGTCTGGGGGTTTTCGTTGGGCCGGGAACCTGAGAGGTACCTGCAAGGTTGCAGTTCGCGGCCGGAGAAGCACTCTCCGGCCAACATGCCCAACTGCAGCAACAGCTCCCAAAGCGAAGGAGCCAGGACCCAAAGACCTAGCTGGCCTGAAGGGCCCCCAGGGTGCCCCCAAGCAGCCCCTCTCAATTTGAGTCTGGGGGCTTTCGTTGGGCCGGGAACCTGGGAGATTCCTTCAAGGTTGCAGTTCGCGGCCCAAGAAGCACTCTCCGGCCAACATGCCCAACTGCAGCAACAGCTCCCAAACCGAAGGAGCCAGGACCCAAAGACCTAGCTGGCCTGAAGGGCCCCCAGGGGGCCCCCAAGCAGCCCCTCTCCATTTGGGTCTGGGGGCTTTCGTTGGGCCAGGAACCTGGGAGGTACCTGCAAGGTTGCAGTTCGCGGCCCGAGAAGCACTCTCCGGCCAACATGCCCAACTGCAGCAACAGCTCCCAAACCGAAGGAGCCAGGACCCAAAGACCTAGCTGGCCTGAAGGGCCCCCAGGGGGCCACCAAGCAGCCCCTCTCCATTTGGGTCTGGGGGCTTTCGTTGGGCATGGATACCTGAGAGGTACCTGCAAGGTTGCAGTTCGCGGCCCGAGAAGCACTCTCCGGCCAACATGCCCAACTGCAGCAACAGCTCCCAAACCGAAGGAGCCAGGACCCAAAGACCTAGCTGGCCTGAAGGGCCCCCAGGGGGCCCCCAAGCAGCCCCTCTCCATTTGGGTCTGGGGGTTTTCGTTGGGCCGGGAACCTGGGAGAATCCTGCAAGGTTGCAGTTCGCGGCCGGAGAAGCACTCTCCGGCCAACATGCCCAACTGCAGCAACAGCTCCCAAACCGAAGGAGCCAGGACCCAAAGACCTAGCTGGCCTGAAGGGCCCCCAGGGGGCCACCAAGCAGCCCCTCTCCATTTGGGTCTGGGGGCTTTCGTTGGGCATGGATACCTGAGAGGTACCTGCAAGGTTACAGTTCGCGGCCCGAGAAGCACTCTCCGGCCAACATGCTCAACTGCAGCAACAGCTCCCAAACCGAAGGAGCCAGGACCCAAAGACCTAGCTGGCCTGAAGGGCCCCCAGGGGGCCCCCAAGCAGCCCCTCTCAATTTGGGTCTGGGGGCTTTCGTTGGGCATGGAACCTGGGAGATTCCTGCAAGGTTGCAGTTCGCGGCCCGAGAAGCACTCTCCGGCCAACATGCCCAACTGCAGCAACAGCTCCCAAACCGAAGGAGCCAGGACCCAAAGACCTAGCTGGCCTGAAGGGCCCCCAGGGGGGCCCCAAGCAGCCCCTCTCAATTTGGGTCTGGGGGCTTTCGTTGGGCCGGGAACCTGGGAGAATCCTGCAAGGTTGCAGTTCGCGGCCCGAGAAGCACTCTCCGGCCAACATGCCCAACTGCAGCAACAGCTCCCAAACCGAAGGAGCCAGGACCCAAAGACCTAGCTGGCCTGAAGGGCCCCCAGGGGGCCCCCAAGCAGCCCCTCTCCGTTTGGGTCTGGGGGCTTTCGTTGGGCCGGGAACCTGGGAGATTCCTGCAAGGTTGCAGTTCGCGGCCCGAGAAGCACTCTCCGGCCAACATGCCCAACTGCAGCAACAGCTCCCAAACCGAAGGAGCCAGGACCCAAAGACCTAGCTGGCCTGAAGGGCCCCCAGGGGGCCCCCAAGCAGCCCCTCTCAATTTGGGTCTGGGGGCTTTCGTTGGGCCAGGAACCTGGGAGGTACCTGCAAGGTTGCAGTTCGCGGCCCGAGAAGCACTCTCCGGCCAGCATGCCCAACTGCAGCAACAGCTCCCAAACCGAAGGAGCCAGGACCCAAAGACCTAGCTGGCCTGAAGGGCCCCCAGGGGGGCCCCAAGCAGCCCCTCTCCATTTGGGTCTGGGGGCTTTCGTTGGGCCAGGAACCTGGGAGAATCCTGCAAGGTTGCAGTTCGCGGCCCGAGAAGCACTCTCCGGCCAACATGCCCAACTGCAGCAACAGCTCCCAAACCGAAGGAGCCAGGACCCAAAGACCTAGCTGGCCTGAAGGGCCCCCAGGGGGCCCCCAAGCAGCCCCTCTCAATTTGGGTCTGGGGGCTTTCGTTGGGCATGGATACCTGAGAGGTACCTGCAAGGTTACAGTTCGCGGCCCGAGAAGCACTCTCCGGCCAACATGCCCAACTGCAGCAACAGCTCCCAAACCGAAGGAGCCAGGACCCAAAGACCTAGCTGGCCTGAAGGGCCCCCAGGGGGCCCCCAAGCAGCCCCTCTCCATTTGGGTCTGGGGGTTTTCGTTGGGCCGGGAACCTGAGAGGTACCTGCAAGGTTGCAGTTCGCGGCCCGAGAAGCACTCTCCGGCCAACATGCCCAACTGCAGCAACAGCTCCCAAACCGAAGGAGCCAGGACCCAAAGACCTAGCTGGCCTGAAGGGCCCCCAGGGGGCCCCCAAGCAGCCCCTCTCAATTTGGGTCTGGGTCTTTCGTTGGGCATGGAACCTGGGAGATTCCTGCAAGGTTGCAGTTCGCGGCCGGAGAAGCACTCTCCGGCCAACATGCCCAACTGCAGCAACAGCTCCCAAACCGAAGGAGCCAGGACCCAAAGACCTAGCTGGCCTGAAGGGCCCCCAGGGGGGCCCCAAGCAGCCCCTCTCAATTTGGGTCTGGGGGCTTTCGTTGGGCCGGGAACCTGGGAGAATCCTGCAAGGTTGCAGTTCGCGGCCCGAGAAGCACTCTCCGGCCAACATGCCCAACTGCAGCAACAGCTCCCAAACCGAAGGAGCCAGGACCCAAAGACCTAGCTGGCCTGAAGGGCCCCCAGGGGGCCCCCAAGCAGCCCCTCTCCATTTGGGTCTGGGGGCTTTCGTTGGGCCGGGAACCTGGGAGAATCCTGCAAGGTTGCAGTTCGCGGCCCGAGAAGCACTCTCCGGCCAACATGCCCAACTGCAGCAACAGCTCCCAAACCGAAGGAGCCAGGACCCAAAGACCTAGCTGGCCTGAAGGGCCCCCAGGAGGCCACCAAGCAGCCCCTCTCAATTTGGGTCTGGGGGCTTTCGTTGGGCATGGATACCTGAGAGGTACCTGCAAGGTTGCAGTTCGCGGCCCGAGAAGCACTCTCCGGCCAACATGCTCAACTGCAGCAACAGCTCCCAAACCAAAGGAGACCCAAAGACCTAGCTGGCCTGAAGGGCCCCCAGGGGGCCACCAAGCAGCCCCTCTCAATTTGGGTCTGGGGGCTTTCGTTGGGCCGGGAACCTGGGAGATTCCTGCAAGGTTGCAGTTCGCGGCCCGAGAAGCACTCTCCGGCCAACATGCCCAACTGCAGCAACAGCTCCCAAACCGAAGGAGCCAGGACCCAAAGACCTAGCTGGCCTGAAGGGCCCCCAGGGGGCCCCCAAGCAGCCCCTCTCCATTTGGGTCTGGGGGCTTTCGTTGGGCATGGAACCTGGGAGATTCCTGCAAGGTTGCAGTTCGCGGCCGGAGAAGCACTCTCCGGCCAGCATGCCCAACTGCAGCAACAGCTCCCAAACCGAAGGAGCCAGGACCCAAAGACCTAGCTGGCCTGAAGGGCCCCCAGGGGGCCCCCAAGCAGCCCCTCTCAATTTGGGTCTGGGGGCTTTCGTTGGGCATGGAACCTGGGAGATTCCTGCAAGGTTGCAGTTCGCGGCCCGAGAAGCACTCTCCGGCCAACATGCCCAACTGCAGCAACAGCTCCCAAACCGAAGGAGCCAGGACCCAAAGACCTAGCTGGCCTGAAGGGCCCCCAGGGGGGCCCCAAGCAGCCCCTCTCAATTTGGGTCTGGGGGCTTTCGTTGGGCCGGGAACCTGGGAGAATCCTGCAAGGTTGCAGTTCGCGGCCCGAGAAGCACTCTCCGGCCAACATGCCCAACTGCAGCAACAGCTCCCAAACCGAAGGAGCCAGGACCCAAAGACCTAGCTGGCCTGAAGGGCCCCCAGGGGGCCCCCAAGCAGCCCCTCTCCATTTGGGTCTGGGGGCTTTCGTTGGGCCGGGAACCTGGGAGAATCCTGCAAGGTTGCAGTTCGCGGCCCGAGAAGCACTCTCCGGCCAACATGCTCAACTGCAGCAACAGCTCCCAAACCGAAGGAGCCAGGACCCAAAGACCTAGCTGGCCTGAAGGGCCCCAAGGGGTCCCCCAAGCAGCCCCTCTCCATTTGGGTCTGGGGGCTTTCGTTGGGCCGGGAACCTGGGAGAATCCTGCAAGGTTGCAGTTCGCGGCCCGAGAAGCACTCTCCGGCCAACATGCCCAACTGCAGCAACAGCTCCCAAAGCGAAGGAGCCAGGACCCAAAGACCTAGCTGGCCTGAAGGGCCCCCAGGGGGCCCCCAAGCAGCCCCTCTCAATTTGGGTCTGGGGGCTTTCGTTGGGCATGGATACCTGAGAGGTACCTGCAAGGTTACAGTTCGCGGCCCGAGAAGCACTCTCCGGCCAACATGCCCAACTGCAGCAACAGCTCCCAAAGCGAAGGAGCCAGGACCCAAAGACCTAGCTGGCCTGAAGGGCCCCCAGGGGGCCCCCAAGCAGCCCCTCTCCATTTGGGTCTGGGGGTTTTCGTTGGGCCGGGAACCTGAGAGGTACCTGCAAGGTTGCAGTTCGCGGCCGGAGAAGCACTCTCCGGCCAACATGCCCAACTGCAGCAACAGCTCCCAAAGCGAAGGAGCCAGGACCCAAAGACCTAGCTGGCCTGAAGGGCCCCCAGGGGGCCCCCAAGCAGCCCCTCTCAATTTGAGTCTGGGGGCTTTCGTTGGGCCGGGAACCTGGGAGATTCCTGCAAGGTTGCAGTTCGCGGCCCGAGAAGCACTCTCCGGCCAACATGCCCAACTGCAGCAACAGCTCCCAAACCGAAGGAGCCAGGACCCAAAGACCTAGCTGGCCTGAAGGGCCCCCAGGGGGCCCCCAAGCAGCCCCTCTCCATTTGGGTCTGGGGGCTTTCGTTGGGCCAGGAACCTGGGAGGTACCTGCAAGGTTGCAGTTCGCGGCCCGAGAAGGACTCTCCGGCCAACATGCCCAACTGCAGCAACAGCTCCCAAAGCGAAGGAGCCAGGACCCAAAGACCTAGCTGGCCTGAAGGGCCCCCAGGGGGCCACCAAGCAGCCCCTCTCCATTTGGGTCTGGGGGTTTTCGTTGGGCATGGATACCTGAGAGGTACCTGCAAGGTTACAGTTCGCGGCCCGAGAAGCACTCTCCGGCCAACATGCCCAACTGCAGCAACAGCTCCCAAAGCGAAGGAGCCAGGACCCAAAGACCTAGCTGGCCTGAAGGGCCCCCAGGGGGCCCCCAAGCAGCCCCTCTCAATTTGGGTCTGGGGGCTTTCGTTGGGCCAGGAACCTGGGAGGTACCTGCAAGGTTGCAGTTCGCGGCCCGAGAAGCACTCTCCGGCCAACATGCCCAACTGCAGCAACAGCTCCCAAAGCGAAGGAGCCAGGACCCAAAGACCTAGCTGGCCTGAAGGGCCCCCAGGGGGCCACCAAGCAGCCCCTCTCCATTTGGGTCTGGGGGCTTTCGTTGGGCATGGATACCTGAGAGGTACCTGCAAGGTTGCAGTTCGCGGCCCGAGAAGCACTCTCCGGCCAACATGCCCAACTGCAGCAACAGCTCCCAAACCGAAGGAGCCAGGACCCAAAGACCTAGCTGGCCTGAAGGGCCCCCAGGGGGCCCCCAAGCAGCCCCTCTCCATTTGGGTCTGGGGGCTTTCGTTGGGCCGGGAACCTGGGAGAATCCTGCAAGGTTGCAGTTCGCGGCCCGAGAAGCACTCTCCGGCCAACATGCCCAACTGCAGCAACAGCTCCCAAACCGAAGGAGCCAGGACCCAAAGACCTAGCTGGCCTGAAGGGCCCCCAGGAGGCCCCCAAGCAGCCCCTCTCAATTTGGGTCTGGGGGCTTTCGTTGGGCATGGATACCTGAGAGGTACCTGCAAGGTTGCAGTTCGCGGCCCGAGAAGCACTCTCCGGCCAACATGCTCAACTGCAGCAACAGCTCCCAAACCAAAGGAGACCCAAAGACCTAGCTGGCCTGAAGGGCCCCCAGGGGGCCACCAAGCAGCCCCTCTCAATTTGGGTCTGGGGGCTTTCGTTGGGCCGGGAACCTGGGAGATTCCTGCAAGGTTGCAGTTCGCGGCCCGAGAAGCACTCTCCGGCCAACATGCCCAACTGCAGCAACAGCTCCCAAACCGAAGGAGCCAGGACCCAAAGACCTAGCTGGCCTGAAGGGCCCCCAGGGGGCCCCCAAGCAGCCCCTCTCAATTTGGGTCTGGGGGCTTTCGTTGGGCATGGAACCTGGGAGATTCCTGCAAGGTTGCAGTTCGCGGCCGGAGAAGCACTCTCCGGCCAGCATGCCCAACTGCAGCAACAGCTCCCAAAGCGAAGGAGCCAGGACCCAAAGACCTAGCTGGCCTGAAGGGCCCCCAGGGGGCCCCCAAGCAGCCCCTCTCAATTTGGGTCTGGGGGCTTTCGTTGGGCATGGAACCTGGGAGATTCCTGCAAGGTTGCAGTTCTCGGCCCGAGAAGCACTCTCCGGCCAACATGCCCAACTGCAGCAACAGCTCCCAAACCGAAGGAGCCAGGACCCAAAGACCTAGCTGGCCTGAAGGGCCCCCAGGGGGGCCCCAAGCAGCCCCTCTCAATTTGGGTCTGGGGGCTTTCGTTGGGCCGGGAACCTGGGAGAATCCTGCAAGGTTACAGTTCGCGGCCCGAGAAGCACTCTCCGGCCAACATGCTCAACTGCAGCAACAGCTCCCAAACCGAAGGAGCCAGGACCCAAAGAGCTAGGTGGCCTGAAGGGCCCCCAGGGGGCCCCCAAGCAGCCCCTCTCAATTTGGGTCTGGGGGCTTTCGTTGGGCCGGGAACCTGGGAGATTCCTGCAAGGTTGCAGTTCGCGGCCCGAGAAGCACTCTCCGGCCAACATGCCCAACTGCAGCAACAGCTCCCAAAGCGAAGGAGCCAGGACCCAAAGAGCTAGCTGGCCTGAAGGGCCCCCAGGGGGCCACCAAGCAGCCCCTCTCCATTTGGGTCTGGGGGTTTTCGTTGGGCATGGATACCTGAGAGGTACCTGCAAGGTTACAGTTCGCGGCCCGAGAAGCACTCTCCGGCCAACATGCCCAACTGCAGCAACAGCTCCCAAAGCGAAGGAGCCAGGACCCAAAGACCTAGCTGGCCTGAAGGGCCCCCAGGGGGCCCCCAAGCAGCCCCTCTCAATTTGAGTCTGGGGGCTTTCGTTGGGCCGGGAACCTGGGAGATTCCTTCAAGGTTGCAGTTCGCGGCCCGAGAAGCACTCTCCGGCCAACATGCCCAACTGCAGCAACAGCTCCCAAACCGAAGGAGCCAGGACCCAAAGACCTAGCTGGCCTGAAGGGCCCCCAGGGGGCCCCCAAGCAGCCCCTCTCCATTTGGGTCTGGGGGCTTTCGTTGGGCCAGGAACCTGGGAGGTACCTGCAAGGTTGCAGTTCGCGGCCCGAGAAGCACTCTCCGGCCAACATGCCCAACTGCAGCAACAGCTCCCAAAGCGAAGGAGCCAGGACCCAAAGACCTAGCTGGCCTGAAGGGCCCCCAGGGGGCCACCAAGCAGCCCCTCTCCATTTGGGTCTGGGGGCTTTCGTTGGGCATGGATACCTGAGAGGTACCTGCAAGGTTGCAGTTCGCGGCCCGAGAAGCACTCTCCGGCCAACATGCCCAACTGCAGCAACAGCTCCCAAACCGAAGGAGCCAGGACCCAAAGACCTAGCTGGCCTGAAGGGGCCCCAGGGGGCCCCCAAGCAGCCCCTCTCCATTTGGGTCTGGGGGCTTTCGTTGGGCCGGGAACCTGGGAGAATCCTGCAAGGTTGCAGTTCGCGGCCCGAGAAGCACTCTCCGGCCAACATGCCCAACTGCAGCAACAGCTCCCAAACCGAAGGAGCCAGGACCCAAAGACCTAGCTGGCCTGATGGGCCCCCAGGAGGCCACCAATCAGCCCCTCTCAATTTGGGTCTGGGGGCTTTCGTTGGGCATGGATACCTGAGAGGTACCTGCAAGGTTACAGTTCGCGGCCGGAGAAGCACTCTCCGGCCAACATGCTCAACTGCAGCAACAGCTCCCAAACCGAAGGAGACCCAAAGACCTAGCTGGCCTGAAGGGCCCCCAGGGGGCCCCCAAGCAGCCCCTCTCAATTTGGGTCTGAGGGCTTTCGTTGGGCATGGAACCTGGGAGATTCCTGCAAGGTTGCAGTTCGCGGCCGGAGAAGCACTCTCCGGCCAACATGCCCAACTGCAGCAACAGCTCCCAAACCGAAGGAGCCAGGACCCAAAGACCTAGCTGGCCTGAAGGGCCCCCAGGGGGGCCCCAAGCAGCCCCTCTCAATTTGGGTCTGGGGGCTTTCGTTGGGCCGGGAACCTGGGAGAATCCTGCAAGGTTGCAGTTCGCGGCCCGAGAAGCACTCTCCGGCCAACATGCCCAACTGCAGCAACAGCTCCCAAACCGAAGGAGCCAGGACCCAAAGACCTAGCTGGCCTGAAGGGCCCCCAGGGGGCCCCCAAGCAGCCCCTCTCCATTTGGGTCTGGGGGCTTTCGTTGGGCCGGGAACCTGGGAGAATCCTGCAAGGTTGCAGTTCGCGGCCCGAGAAGCACTCTCCGGCCAACATGCCCAACTGCAGCAACAGCTCCCAAACCGAAGGAGCCAGGACCCAAAGACCTAGCTGGCCTGAAGGGCCCCCAGGAGGCCCCCAAGCAGCCCCTCTCAATTTGGGTCTGGGGGCTTTCGTTGGGCATGGATACCTGAGAGGTACCTGCAAGGTTGCAGTTCGCGGCCCGAGAAGCACTCTCCGGCCAACATGCTCAACTGCAGCAACAGCTCCCAAACCAAAGGAGACCCAAAGACCTAGCTGGCCTGAAGGGCCCCCAGGGGGCCACCAAGCAGCCCCTCTCAATTTGGGTCTGGGGGCTTTCGTTGGGCCGGGAACCTGGGAGATTCCTGCAAGGTTGCAGTTCGCGGCCCGAGAAGCACTCTCCGGCCAACATGCCCAACTGCAGCAACAGCTCCCAAACCGAAGGAGCCAGGACCCAAAGACCTAGCTGGCCGAAGGGCCCCCAGGGGGCCCCCAAGCAGCCCCTCTCAATTTGGGTCTGGGGGCTTTCGTTGGGCATGGAACCTGGGAGATTCCTGCAAGGTTGCAGTTCGCGGCCGGAGAAGCACTCTCCGGCCAACATGCTCAACTGCAGCAACAGCTCCCAAACCGAAGGAGACCCAAAGACCTAGCTGGCCTGAAGGGCCCCCAGGGGGCCCCCAAGCAGCCCCTCTCAATTTGGGTCTGAGGGCTTTCGTTGGGCATGGAACCTGGGAGATTCCTGCAAGGTTGCAGTTCGCGGCCGGAGAAGCACTCTCCGGCCAACATGCCCAACTGCAGCAACAGCTCCCAAACCGAAGGAGCCAGGACCCAAAGACCTAGCTGGCCTGAAGGGCCCCCAGGGGGGCCCCAAGCAGCCCCTCTCAATTTGGGTCTGGGGGCTTTCGTTGGGCCGGGAACCTGGGAGAATCCTGCAAGGTTGCAGTTCGCGGCCCGAGAAGCACTCTCCGGCCAACATGCCCAACTGCAGCAACAGCTCCCAAACCGAAGGAGCCAGGACCCAAAGACCTAGCTGGCCTGAAGGGCCCCCAGGGGGCCCCCAAGCAGCCCCTCTCCATTTGGGTCTGGGGGCTTTCGTTGGGCCGGGAACCTGGGAGAATCCTGCAAGGTTGCAGTTCGCGGCCCGAGAAGCACTCTCCGGCCAACATGCCCAACTGCAGCAACAGCTCCCAAACCGAAGGAGCCAGGACCCAAAGACCTAGCTGGCCTGAAGGGCCCCCAGGAGGCCCCCAAGCAGCCCCTCTCAATTTGGGTCTGGGGGCTTTCGTTGGGCATGGATACCTGAGAGGTACCTGCAAGGTTGCAGTTCGCGGCCCGAGAAGCACTCTCCGGCCAACATGCTCAACTGCAGCAACAGCTCCCAAACCAAAGGAGACCCAAAGACCTAGCTGGCCTGAAGGGCCCCCAGGGGGCCACCAAGCAGCCCCTCTCAATTTGGGTCTGGGGGCTTTCGTTGGGCCGGGAACCTGGGAGATTCCTGCAAGGTTGCAGTTCGCGGCCCGAGAAGCACTCTCCGGCCAACATGCCCAACTGCAGCAACAGCTCCCAAACCGAAGGAGCCAGGACCCAAAGACCTAGCTGGCCGAAGGGCCCCCAGGGGGCCCCCAAGCAGCCCCTCTCAATTTGGGTCTGGGGGCTTTCGTTGGGCATGGAACCTGGGAGATTCCTGCAAGGTTGCAGTTCGCGGCCGGAGAAGCACTCTCCGGCCAGCATGCCCAACTGCAGCAACAGCTCCCAAAGCGAAGGAGCCAGGACCCAAAGACCTAGCTGGCCTGAAGGGCCCCCAGGGGGCCCCCAAGCAGCCCCTCTCAATTTGGGTCTGGGGGCTTTCGTTGGGCATGGAACCTGGGAGATTCCTGCAAGGTTGCAGTTCGCGGCCCGAGAAGCACTCTCCGGCCAACATGCCCAACTGCAGCAACAGCTCCCAAACCGAAGGAGCCAGGACCCAAAGACCTAGCTGGCCTGAAGGGCCCCCAGGGGGGCCCCAAGCAGCCCCTCTCAATTTGGGTCTGGGGGCTTTCGTTGGGCCGGGAACCTGGGAGAATCCTGCAAGGTTACAGTTCGCGGCCCGAGAAGCACTCTCCGGCCAACATGCTCAACTGCAGCAACAGCTCCCAAACCGAAGGAGCCAGGACCCAAAGAGCTAGGTGGCCTGAAGGGCCCCCAGGGGGCCCCCAAGCAGCCCCTCTCCATTTGGGTCTGGGGGCTTTCGTTGGGCCGGGAACCTGGGAGATTCCTGCAAGGTTGCAGTTCGCGGCCCGAGAAGCACTCTCCGGCCAACATGCCCAACTGCAGCAACAGCTCCCAAAGCGAAGGAGCCAGGACCCAAAGACCTAGCTGGCCTGAAGGGCCCCCAGGGGGCCCCCAAGCAGCCCCACTCCATTTGGGTCTGGGGGCTTTCGTTGGGCCGGGAACCTGGGAGAATCCTGCAAGGTTGCAGTTCGCGGCCCGAGAAGCACTCTCCGGCCAACATGCCCAACTGCAGCAACAGCTCCCAAACCGAAGGAGCCAGGACCCAAAGACCTAGCTGGCCTGAAGGGCCCCCAGGAGGCCACCAAGCAGCCCCTCTCAATTTGGGTCTGGGGGCTTTCGTTGGGCATGGATACCTGAGAGGTACCTGCAAGGTTACAGTTCGCGGCCCGAGAAGCACTCTCCGGCCAACATGCTCAACTGCAGCAACAGCTCCCAAACCGAAGGAGACCCAAAGACCTAGCTGGCCTGAAGGGCCCCCAGGGGGCCCCCAAGCAGCCCCTCTCAATTTGGGTCTGGGGGCTTTCGTTGGGCCGGGAACCTGGGAGATTCCTGCAAGGTTGCAGTTCGCGGCCCGAGAAGCACTCTCCGGCCAACATGCCCAACTGCAGCAACAGCTCCCAAACCGAAGGAGCCAGGACCCAAAGACCTAGCTGGCCTGAAGGGCCCCCAGGGGGCCCCCAAGCAGCCCCTCTCAATTTGGGTCTGGGTCTTTCGTTGGGCATGGAACCTGGGAGAATCCTGCAAGGTTGCAGTTCGCGGCCCGAGAAGCACTCTCCGGCCAACATGCCCAACTGCAGCAACAGCTCCCAAACCGAAGGAGCCAGGACCCAAAGACCTAGCTGGCCTGAAGGGCCCCCAGGGGGCCCCCAAGCAGCCCCTCTCCATTTGGGTCTGGGGGCTTTCGTTGGGCCGGGAACCTGGGAGAATCCTGCAAGGTTGCAGTTCGCGGCCCGAGAAGCACTCTCCGGCCAACATGCCCAACTGCAGCAACAGCTCCCAAACCGAAGGAGCCAGGACACAAAGACCTAGCTGGCCTGAAGGGCCCCCAGGAGGTCACCAAGCAGCCCCTCTCAATTTGGGTCTGGGGGCTTTCGTTGGGCATGGATACCTGAGAGGTACCTGCAAGGTTGCAGTTCGCGGCCCGAGAAGCACTCTCCGGCCAACATGCTCAACTGCAGCAACAGCTCCCAAACCGAAGGAGACCCAAAGACCTAGCTGGCCTGAAGGGCCCCCAGGGGGCCCCCAAGCAGCCCCTCTCAATTTGGGTCTGGGGGCTTTCGTTGGGCCGGGAACCTGGGAGATTCCTGCAAGGTTGCAGTTCGCGGCCCGAGAAGCACTCTCCGGCCAACATGCCCAACTGCAGCAACAGCTCCCAAACCGAAGGAGCCAGGACCCAAAGACCTAGCTGGCCTGAAGGGCCCCCAGGGGGCCCCCAAGCAGCCCCTCTCAATTTGGGTCTGGGGGCTTTCGTTGGGCATGGAACCTGGGAGATTCCAGCAAGGTTGCAGTTCGCGGCCGGAGAAGCACTCTCCGGCCAACATGCCCAACTGCAGCAACAGCTCCCAAAGCGAAGGAGCCAGGACCCAAAGACCTAGCTGGCCTGAAGGGCCCCCAGGGGGCCCCCAAGCAGCCCCTCTCCATTTGGGTCTGGGGGCTTTCGTTGGGCATGGAACCTGGGAGATTCCTGCAAGGTTGCAGTTCGCGGCCCGAGAAGCACTCTCCGGCCAACATGCCCAACTGCAGCAACAGCTCCCAAAGCGAAGGAGCCAGGACCCAAAGACCTAGCTGGCCTGAAGGGCCCCCAGGGGGCCCCCAAGCAGCCCCTCTCAATTTGGGTCTGGGGGCTTTCGTTGGGCCGGGAACCTGGGAGAATCCTGCAAGGTTGCAGTTCGCGGCCCGAGAAGCACTCTCCGGCCAACATGCCCAACTGCAGCAACAGCTCCCAAAGCGAAGGAGCCAGGACCCAAAGACCTAGCTGGCCTGAAGGGCCCCCAGGGGGCCCCCAAGCAGCCCCTCTCAATTTGGGTCTGGGGGCTTTCGTTGGGCCGGGAACCTGGGAGAATCCTGCAAGGTTGCAGTTCGCGGCCCGAGAAGCACTCTCCGGCCAACATGCTCAACTGCAGCAACAGCTCCCAAAGCGAAGGAGCCAGGACCCAAAGACCTAGCTGGCCTGAAGGGCCCCCAGGGGGCCCCCAAGCAGCCCCTCTCAATTTGGGTCTGGGGGCTTTCGTTCGGCATGGATACCTGAGAGGTACCTGCAAGGTTACAGTTCGCGGCCCGAGAAGCACTCTCCGGCCAACATGCCCAACTGCAGCAACAGCTCCCAAAGCGAAGGAGCCAGGACCCAAAGACCTAGCTGGCCTGAAGGGCCCCCAGGGGGCCCCCAAGCAGCCCCTCTCCATTTGGGTCTGGGGGTTTTCGTTAGGCCGGGAACCTGAGAGGTACCTGCAAGGTTGCAGTTCGCGGCCGGAGAAGCACTCTCCGGCCAACATGCCCAACTGCAGCAACAGCTCCCAAAGCGAAGGAGCCAGGACCCAAAGACCTAGCTGGCCTGAAGGGCCCCCAGGGGGCCCCCAAGCAGCCCCTCTCAATTTGAGTCTGGGGGCTTTCGTTGGGCCGGGAACCTGGGAGATTCCTTCAAGGTTGCAGTTCGCGGCCCGAGAAGCACTCTCCGGCCAACATGCCCAACTGCAGCAACAGCTCCCAAACCGAAGGAGCCAGGACCCAAAGACCTAGCTGGCCTGAAGGGCCCCCAGGGGGCCCCCAAGCAGCCCCTCTCCATTTGGGTCTGGGGGCTTTCGTTGGGCCAGGAACCTGGGAGGTACCTGCAAGGTTGCAGTTCGCGGCCCGAGAAGCACTCTCCGGCCAACATGCCCAACTGCAGCAACAGCTCCCAAAGCGAAGGAGCCAGGACCCAAAGACCTAGCTGGCCTGAAGGGCCCCCAGGGGGCCCCCAAGCAGCCCCTCTCCATTTGGGTCTGGGGGCTTTCGTTGGGCATGGATACCTGAGAGGTACCTGCAAGGTTACAGTTCGCGGCCCGAGAAGCACTCTCCGGCCAACATGCTCAACTGCAGCAACAGCTCCCAAAGCGAAGGAGACCCAAAGACCTAGCTGGCCTGAAGGGCCCCCAGGGGGCCCCCAAGCAGCCCCTCTCCATTTGGGTCTGGGGGTTTTCGTTAGGCCGGGAACCTGAGAGGTACCTGCAAGGTTGCAGTTCGCGGCCGGAGAAGCACTCTCCGGCCAACATGCCCAACTGCAGCAACAGCTCCCAAAGCGAAGGAGCCAGGACCCAAAGACCTAGCTGGCCTGAAGGGCCCCCAGGGGGCCCCCAAGCAGCCCCTCTCAATTTGAGTCTGGGGGCTTTCGTTGGGCCGGGAACCTGGGAGATTCCTTCAAGGTTGCAGTTCGCGGCCCGAGAAGCACTCTCCGGCCAACATGCCCAACTGCAGCAACAGCTCCCAAACCGAAGGAGCCAGGACCCAAAGACCTAGCTGGCCTGAAGGGCCCCCAGGGGGCCCCCAAGCAGCCCCTCTCCATTTGGGTCTGGGGGCTTTCGTTGGGCCAGGAACCTGGGAGGTACCTGCAAGGTTGCAGTTCGCGGCCCGAGAAGCACTCTCCGGCCAACATGCCCAACTGCAGCAACAGCTCCCAAAGCGAAGGAGCCAGGACCCAAAGACCTAGCTGGCCTGAAGGGCCCCCAGGGGGCCCCCAAGCAGCCCCTCTCCATTTGGGTCTGGGGGCTTTCGTTGGGCATGGATACCTGAGAGGTACCTGCAAGGTTACAGTTCGCGGCCCGAGAAGCACTCTCCGGCCAACATGCTCAACTGCAGCAACAGCTCCCAAAGCGAAGGAGACCCAAAGACCTAGCTGGCCTGAAGGGCCCCCAGGGGGCCCCCAAGCAGCCCCTCTCAATTTGGGTCTGGGGGCTTTCGTTGGGCCGGGAACCTGGGAGATTCCTGCAAGGTTGCAGTTCGCGGCCCGAGAAGCACTCTCCGGCCAACATGCCCAACTGCAGCAACAGCTCCCAAACCGAAGGAGCCAGGACCCAAAGACCTAGCTGGCCTGAAGGGCCCCCAGGGGGCCCCCAAGCAGCCCCTCTCAATTTGGGTCTGGGGGCTTTCGTTGGGCATGGAACCTGGGAGATTCCTGCAAGGTTGCAGTTCGCGGCCGGAGAAGCACTCTCCGGCCAGCATGCCCAACTGCAGCAACAGCTCCCAAAGCGAAGGAGCCAGGACCCAAAGACCTAGCTGGCCTGAAGGGCCCCCAGGGGGCCCCCAAGCAGCCCCTCTCAATTTGGGTCTGGGGGCTTTCGTTGGGCCGGGAACCTGGGAGATTCCTGCAAGGTTGCAGTTCGCGGCCCGAGAAGCACTCTCCGGCCAACATGCTCAACTGCAGCAACAGCTCCCAAACCGAAGGAGCCAGGACCCAAAGACCTAGCTGGCCTGAAGGGCCCCAAGGGGTCCCCCAAGCAGCCCCTCTCCATTTGGGTCTGGGGGCTTTCGTTGGGCCGGGAACCTGGGAGAATCCTGCAAGGTTGCAGTTCGCGGCCCGAGAAGCACTCTCCGGCCAACATGCCCAACTGCAGCAACAGCTCCCAAAGCGAAGGAGCCAGGACCCAAAGACCTAGCTGGCCTGAAGGGCCCCCAGGGGGCCCCCAAGCAGCCCCTCTCAATTTGGGTCTGGGGGCTTTCGTTGGGCATGGATACCTGAGAGGTACCTGCAAGGTTACAGTTCGCGGCCTGAGAAGCACTCTCCGGCCAACATGCCCAACTGCAGCAACAGCTCCCAAACCGAAGGAGCCAGGACCCAAAGACCTAGCTGGCCTGAAGGGCCCCCAGGGGGCCCCCAAGCAGCCCCTCTCCATTTGGGTCTGGGGGTTTTCGTTGGGCATGGAACCTGAGAGGTACCTGCAAGGTTGCAGTTCGCGGCCCGAGAAGCACTCTCCGGCCAACATGCCCAACTGCAGCAACAGCTCCCAAAGCGAAGGAGCCAGGACCCAAAGACCTAGCTGGCCTGAAGGGCCCCCAGGGGGCCCCCAAGCAGCCCCTCTCAATTTGAGTCTGGGGGCTTTCGTTGGGCCGGGAACCTGGGAGATTCCTTCAAGGTTGCAGTTCGCGGCCCGAGAAGCACTCTCCGGCCAACATGCCCAACTGCAGCAACAGCTCCCAAAGCGAAGGAGCCAGGACCCAAAGAGCTAGCTGGCCTGAAGGGCCCCCAGGGGGCCCCCAAGCAGCCCCTCTCCATTTGGGTCTGGGGGCTTTCGTTGGGCCAGGAACCTGGGAGGTACCTGCAAGGTTGCAGTTCGCGGCCCGAGAAGCACTCTCCGGCCAACATGCCCAACTGCAGCAACAGCTCCCAAAGCGAAGGAGCCAGGACCCAAAGACCTAGCTGGCCTGAAGGGCCCCCAGGGGGCCACCAAGCAGCCCCTCTCCATTTGGGTCTGGGGGCTTTCGTTGGGCATGGATACCTGAGAGGTACCTGCAAGGTTACAGTTCGTGGCCCGAGAAGCACTCTCCGGCCAACATGCCCAACTGCAGCAACAGCTCCCAAACCGAAGGAGCCAGGACACAAAGACCTAGCTGGCCTGAAGGGCCCCCAGGGGGGCCCCAAGCAGCCCCTCTCATTTGGGTCTGGGGGCTTTCGTTGGGCGGGGAACCTGGGAGATTCATGCAAGGTTGCAGTTCGCGGCCCGAGAAGCACTCTCCGGCCAACATGCTCAACTGCAGCAACAGCTCCCAAACCGAAGGAGCCAGGACCCAAAGACCTAGCTGGCCTGAAGGGCCCCCAGGGGGCCCCCAAGCAGCCCCTCTCAATTTGGGTCTGGGGGCTTTCGTTGGGCCGGGAACCTGGGAGAATCCTGCAAGGTTGCAGTTCGCGGCCCGAGAAGCACTCTCCGGCCAACATGCCCAACTGCAGCAACAGCTCCCAAAGCGAAGGAGCCAGGACCCAAAGACCTAGCTGGCCTGAAGGGCCCCCAGGGGGCCCCCAAGCAGCCCCTCTCAATTTGGGTCTGGGGGCTTTCGTTGGGCATGGATACCTGAGAGGTACCTGCAAGGTTACAGTTCGCGGCCCGAGAAGCACTCTCCGGCCAACATGCCCAACTGCAGCAACAGCTCCCAAACCGAAGGAGCCAGGACCCAAAGACCTAGCTGGCCTGAAGGGCCCCCAGGGGGCCCCCAAGCAGCCCCTCTCCATTTGGGTCTGGGGGTTTTCGTTGGGCATGGAACCTGAGAGGTACCTGCAAGGTTGCAGTTCGCGGCCGGAGAAGCACTCTCCGGCCAACATGCCCAACTGCAGCAACAGCTCCCAAACCGAAGGAGCCAGGACCCAAAGACCTAGCTGGCCTGAAGGGCCCCCAGGGGGCCCCCAAGCAGCCCCTCTCAATTTGAGTCTGGGGGCTTTCGTTGGGCCGGGAACCTGGGAGATTCCTGCAAGGTTGCAGTTCGCGGCCCGAGAAGCACTCTCCGGCCAACATGCCCAACTGCAGCAACAGCTCCCAAAGCGAAGGAGCCAGGACCCAAAGACCTAGCTGGCCTGAAGGGCCCCCAGGGGGCCCCCAAGCAGCCCCTCTCCATTTGGGTCTGGGGGCTTTCGTTGGGCCAGGAACCTGGGAGGTACCTGCAAGGTTGCAGTTCGCGGCCCGAGAAGCACTCTCCGGCCAACATGCCCAACTGCAGCAACAGCTCCCAAAGCGAAGGAGCCAGGACCCAAAGACCTAGCTGGCCTGAAGGGCCCCCAGGGGGCCACCAAGCAGCCCCTCTCCATTTGGGTCTGGGGGCTTTCGTTGGGCATGGATACCTGAGAGGTACCTGCAAGGTTACAGTTCGTGGCCCGAGAAGCACTCTCCGGCCAACATGCCCAACTGCAGCAACAGCTCCCAAACCGAAGGAGCCAGGACACAAAGACCTAGCTGGCCTGAAGGGCCCCCAGGGGGGCCCCAAGCAGCCCCTCTCATTTGGGTCTGGGGGCTTTCGTTGGGCGGGGAACCTGGGAGATTCATGCAAGGTTGCAGTTCGCGGCCCGAGAAGCACTCTCCGGCCAACATGCTCAACTGCAGCAACAGCTCCCAAACCGAAGGAGCCAGGACCCAAAGACCTAGCTGGCCTGAAGGGCCCCCAGGGGGCCCCCAAGCAGCCCCTCTCAATTTGGGTCTGGGGGCTTTCTTTAGGCTGAGAACCTGGGAGATACCAGCAAGGTTGCAGTTCGCGGCCCGAGAAGCACTCTCCGGCCAACATGCCCAACTGCAGCAACAGCTCCCAAACCGAAGGAGCCAGGACCCAAAGACCTAGCTGGCCTGAAGGGCCCCCAGGAGGCCACCAAGCAGCCCCTCTCAATTTGGGTCTGGGGGCTTTCGTTGGGCATGGATACCTGAGAGGTACCTGCAAGGTTGCAGTTCGCGGCCCGAGAAGCACTCTCCGGCCAACATGCTCAACTGCAGCAACAGCTCCCAAAGCGAAGGAGACCCAAAGACCTAGCTGGCCTGAAGGGCCCCCAGGGGGCCCCCAAGCAGCCCCTCTCAATTTGGGTCTGGGGGCTTTCGTTGGGCCGGGAACCTGGGAGAATCCTGCAAGGTTGCAGTTCGCGGCCGGAGAAGCACTCTCCGGCCAGCATGCCCAACTGCAGCAACAGCTCCCAAAGCGAAGGAGCCAGGACCCAAAGACCTAGCTGGCCTGAAGGGCCCCCAGGGGGCCCCCAAGCAGCCCCTCTCAATTTGGGTCTGGGGGCTTTCGTTGGGCATGGATACCTGAGAGGTACCTGCAAGGTTGCAGTTCGCGGCCCGAGAAGCACTCTCCGGCCAACATGCTCAACTGCAGCAACAGCTCCCAAACCGAAGGAGACCCAAAGACCTAGCTGGCCTGAAGGGCCCCCAGGGGGCCCCCAAGCAGCCCCTCTCAATTTGGGTCTGGGGGCTTTCGTTGGGCCGGGAACCTGGGAGATTCCTGCAAGGTTGCAGTTCGCGGCCCGAGAAGCACTCTCCGGCCAACATGCCCAACTGCAGCAACAGCTCCCAAACCGAAGGAGCCAGGACCCAAAGACCTAGCTGGCCTGAAGGGCCCCCAGGGGGCCCCCAAGCAGCCCCTCTCCATTTGGGTCTGGGGGCTTTCGTTGGGCCGGGAACCTGGGAGAATCCTGCAAGGTTGCAGTTCGCGGCCCGAGAAGCACTCTCCGGCCAACATGCCCAACTGCAGCAACAGCTCCCAAAGCGAAGGAGCCAGGACCCAAAGACCTAGCTGGCCTGAAGGGCCCCCAGGGGGCCCCCAAGCAGCCCCTCTCAATTTGGGTCTGGGGGCTTTCGTTGGGCATGGATACCTGAGAGGTACCTGCAAGGTTAGAGTTCGCGGCCCGAGAAGCACTCTCCGGCCAACATGCCCAACTGCAGCAACAGCTCCCAAACCGAAGGAGCCAGGACCCAAAGACCTAGCTGGCCTGAAGGGCCCCCAGGGGGCCCCCAAGCAGCCCCTCTCCATTTGGGTCTGGGGGTTTTCGTTGGGCCGGGAACCTGAGAGGTACCTGCAAGGTTGCAGTTCGCGGCCGGAGAAGCACTCTCCGGCCAACATGCCCAACTGCAGCAACAGCTCCCAAACCGAAGGAGCCAGGACCCAAAGACCTAGCTGGCCTGAAGGGCCCCCAGGGGGCCCCCAAGCAGCCCCTCTCCATTTGAGTCTGGGGGCTTTCGTTGGGCCGGGAACCTGGGAGATTCCTTCAAGGTTGCAGTTCGCGGCCCGAGAAGCACTCTCCGGCCAACATGCCCAACTGCAGCAACAGCTCCCAAACCGAAGGAGCCAGGACCCAAAGACCTAGCTGGCCTGAAGGGCCCCCAGGAGGCCCCCAAGCAGCCCCTCTCCATTTGGGTCTGGGGGCTTTCGTTGGGCCAGGAACCTGGGAGGTACCTGCAAGGTTGCAGTTCGCGGCCCGAGAAGCACTCTCCGGCCAACATGCCCAACTGCAGCAACAGCTCCCAAAGCGAAGGAGCCAGGACCCAAAGACCTAGCTGGCCTGAAGGGCCCCCAGGGGGCCACCAAGCAGCCCCTCTCCATTTGGGTCTGGGGGCTTTCGTTGGGCACGGATACCTGAGAGGTACCTGCAAGGTGGCAGTTCGCGGCCGGAGAAGCACTCTCCGGCCAACATGCCCAACTGCAGCAACAGCTCCCAAAGCGAAGGAGACCCAAAGACCTAGCTGGCCTGAAGGGCCCCCAGGGGGCCCCCAAGCAGCCCCTCTCAATTTGAGTCTGGGGGCTTTCGTTTGGCCGGGAACCTGGGAGATTCCTTCAAGGTTGCAGTTCGCGGCCCGAGAAGCACTCTCCGGCCAACATGCCCAACTGCAGCAACAGCTCCCAAACCGAAGGAGCCAGGACCCAAAGACCTAGCTGGCCTGAAGGGCCCCCAGGGGGCCCACAAGCAGCCTCTCTCCATTTGGGTCTGGGGGCTTTCGTAGGGCCAGGAACCTGGGAGGTACCTGCAAGGTTGCAGTTCGCGGCCCGAGAAGCACTCTCCGGCCAACATGCCCAACTGCAGCAACAGCTCCCAAAGCGAAGGAGCCAGGACCCAAAGACCTAGCTGGCCTGAAGGGCCCCCAGGGGGCCACCAAGCAGCCCCTCTCCATTTGGGTCTGGGGGCTTTCGTTGGGCATGGATACCTGAGAGGTACCTGCAAGGTTACAGTTCGCGGCCCGAGAAGCACTCTCCGGCCAACATGCTCAACTGCAGCAACAGCTCCCAAAGCGAAGGAGACCCAAAGACCTAGCTGGCCTGAAGGGCCCCCAGGGGGCCCCCAAGCAGCCCCTCTCAATTTGGGTCTGGGGGCTTTCGTTGGGCATGGAACCTGGGAGATTCCTGCAAGGTTGCAGTTCGCGGCCGGAGAAGCACTCTCCGGCCAGCATGCCCAACTGCAGCAACAGCTCCCAAAGCGAAGGAGCCAGGACCCAAAGACCTAGCTGGCCTGAAGGGCCCCCAGGGGGCCCCCAAGCAGCCCCTCTCAATTTGGGTCTGGGGGCTTTCGTTGGGCCGGGAACCTGGGAGATTCCTGCAAGGTTGCAGTTCGCGGCCCGAGAAGCACTCTCCGGCCAACATGCTCAACTGCAGCAACAGCTCCCAAAGCGAAGGAGCCAGGACCCAAAGACCTAGCTGGCCTGAAGGGCCCCCAGGGGGCCCCCAAGCAGCCCCTCTCAATTTGGGTCTGGGGGCTTTCGTTGGGCATGGATACCTGAGAGGTACCTGCAAGGTTACAGTTCGCGGCCCGAGAAGCACTCTCCGGCCAACATGCCCAACTGCAGCAACAGCTCCCAAACCGAAGGAGCCAGGACCCAAAGACCTAGCTGGCCTGAAGGGCCCCCAGGGGGCCCCCAAGCAGCCCCTCTCCATTTGGGTCTGGGGGTTTTCGTTGGGCCGGGAACCTGAGAGGTACCTGCAAGGTTGCAGTTCGCGGCCGGAGAAGCACTCTCCGGCCAACATGCCCAACTGCAGCAACAGCTCCCAAAGCGAAGGAGCCAGGACCCAAAGACCTAGCTGGCCTGAAGGGCCCCCAGGGGGCCCCCAAGCAGCCCCTCTCCATTTGAGTCTGGGGGCTTTCGTTGGGCCGGGAACCTGGGAGATTCCTTCAAGGTTGCAGTTCGCGGCCCGAGAAGCACTCTCCGGCCAACATGCCCAACTGCAGCAACAGCTCCCAAACCGAAGGAGCCAGGACCCAAAGACCTAGCTGGCCTGAAGGGCCCCCAGGGGGCCCCCAAGCAGCCCCTCTCCATTTGGGTCTGGGGGCTTTCGTTGGGCCAGGAACCTGGGAGGTACCTGCAAGGTTGCAGTTCGCGGCCCGAGAAGCACTCTCCGGCCAACATGCCCAACTGCAGCAACAGCTCCCAAAGCGAAGGAGCCAGGACCCAAAGACCTAGCTGGCCTGAACGGCCCCCAGGGGGCCACCAAGCAGCCCCTCTCCATTTGGGTCTGGGGGCTTTCGTTGGGCATGGATACCTGAGAGGTACCTGCAAGGTGGCAGTTCGCGGCCGGAGAAGCACTCTCCGCCCAACATGCCCAACTGCAGCAACAGCTCCCAAAGCGAAGGAGACCCAAAGACCTAGCTGGCCTGAAGGGCCCCCAGGGGGCCCCCAAGCAGCCCCTCTCAATTTGAGTCTGGGGGCTTTCGTTGGGCCGGGAACCTGGGAGATTCCTTCAAGGTTGCAGTTCGCGGCCCGAGAAGCACTCTCCGGCCAACATGCCCAACTGCAGCAACAGCTCCCAAACCGAAGGAGCCAGGACCCAAAGACCTAGCTGGCCTGAAGGGCCCCCAGGGGGCCCACAAGCAGCCTCTCTCCATTTGGGTCTGGGGGCTTTCGTAGGGCCAGGAACCTGGGAGGTACCTGCAAGGTTGCAGTTCGCGGCCCGAGAAGCACTCTCCGGCCAACATGCCCAACTGCAGCAACAGCTCCCAAAGCGAAGGAGCCAGGACCCAAAGACCTAGCTGGCCTGAAGGGCCCCCAGGGGGCCACCAAGCAGCCCCTCTCCATTTGGGTCTGGGGGCTTTCGTTGGGCATGGATACCTGAGAGGTACCTGCAAGGTTACAGTTCGCGGCCCGAGAAGCACTCTCCGGCCAACATGCTCAACTGCAGCAACAGCTCCCAAAGCGAAGGAGACCCAAAGACCTAGCTGGCCTGAAGGGCCCCCAGGGGGCCCCCAAGCAGCCCCTCTCAATTTGGGTCTGGGGGCTTTCGTTGGGCATGGAACCTGGGAGATTCCTGCAAGGTTGCAGTTCGCGGCCGGAGAAGCACTCTCCGGCCAGCATGCCCAACTGCAGCAACAGCTCCCAAAGCGAAGGAGCCAGGACCCAAAGACCTAGCTGGCCTGAAGGGCCCCCAGGGGGCCCCCAAGCAGCCCCTCTCAATTTGGGTCTGGGGGCTTTCGTTGGGCCGGGAACCTGGGAGATTCCTGCAAGGTTGCAGTTCGCGGCCCGAGAAGCACTCTCCGGCCAACATGCTCAACTGCAGCAACAGCTCCCAAACCGAAGGAGCCAGGACCCAAAGACCTAGCTGGCCTGAAGGGCCCCCAGGGGGGCCCCAAGCAGCCCCTCTCCATTTGGGTCTGGGGGCTTTCGTTGGGCCGGGAACCTGGGAGAATCCTGCAAGGTTGCAGTTCGCGGCCCGAGAAGCACTCTCCGGCCAACATGCCCAACTGCAGCAACAGCTCCCAAAGCGAAGGAGCCAGGACCCAAAGACCTAGCTGGCCTGAAGGGCCCCCAGGGGGCCCCCAAGCAGCCCCTCTCAATTTGGGTCTGGGGGCTTTCGTTGGGCATGGATACCTGAGAGGTACCTGCAAGGTTACAGTTCGCGGCCCGAGAAGCACTCTCCGGCCAACATGCCCAACTGCAGCAACAGCTCCCAAACCGAAGGAGCCAGGACCCAAAGACCTAGCTGGCCTGAAGGGCCCCCAGGAGGCCACCAAGCAGCCCCTCTCAATTTGGGTCTGGGGGCTTTCGTTGGGCATGGATACCTGAGAGGTACCTGCAAGGTTGCAGTTCGCGGCCCGAGAAGCACTCTCCGGCCAACATGCTCAACTGCAGCAACAGCTCCCAAAGCGAAGGAGACCCAAAGACCTAGCTGGCCTGAAGGGCCCCCAGGGGGCCCCCAAGCAGCCCCTCTCAATTTGGGTCTGGGGGCTTTCGTTGGGCCGGGAACCTGGGAGATTCCTGCAAGGTTGCAGTTCGCGGCCCGAGAAGCACTCTCCGGCCAACATGCCCAACTGCAGCAACAGCTCCCAAACCGAAGGAGCCAGGACCCAAAGACCTAGCTGGCCTGAAGGGCCCCCAGGAGGCCACCAAGCAGCCCCTCTCAATTTGGGTCTGGGGGCTTTCGTTGGGCATGGATACCTGAGAGGTACCTGCAAGGTTGCAGTTCGCGGCCCGAGAAGCACTCTCCGGCCAACATGCTCAACTGCAGCAACAGCTCCCAAAGCGAAGGAGACCCAAAGACCTAGCTGGCCTGAAGGGCCCCCAGGGGGCCCCCAAGCAGCCCCTCTCAATTTGGGTCTGGGGGCTTTCGTTGGGCCGGGAACCTGGGAGAATCCTGCAAGGTTGCAGTTCGCGGCCCGAGAAGCACTCTCCGGCCAACATGCCCAACTGCAGCAACAGCTCCCAAAGCGAAGGAGCCAGGACCCAAAGACCTAGCTGGCCTGAAGGGCCCCCAGGGGGCCCCCAAGCAGCCCCTCTCCATTTGGGTCTGGGGGCTTTCGTTGGGCCGGGAACCTGGGAGAATCCTGCAAGGTTGCAGTTCGCGGCCCGAGAAGCACTCTCCGGCCAACATGCTCAACTGCAGCAACAGCTCCCAAACCGAAGGAGCCAGGACCCAAAGACCTAGCTGGCCTGAAGGGCCCCCAGGGGGGCCCCAAGCAGCCCCTCTCCATTTGGGTCTGGGGGCTTTCGTTGGGCCGGGAACCTGGGAGAATCCTGCAAGGTTGCAGTTCGCGGCCCGAGAAGCACTCTCCGGCCAACATGCCCAACTGCAGCAACAGCTCCCAAAGCGAAGGAGCCAGGACCCAAAGACCTAGCTGGCCTGAAGGGCCCCCAGGGGGCCCCCAAGCAGCCCCTCTCCATTTGGGTCTGGGGGCTTTCGTTGGGCCAGGAACCTGGGAGAATCCTGCAAGGTTGCAGTTCGCGGCCCGAGAAGCACTCTCCGGCCAACATGCCCAACTGCAGCAACAGCTCCCAAAGCGAAGGAGCCAGGACCCAAAGACCTAGCTGGCCTGAAGGGCCCCCAGGGGGCCCCCAAGCAGCCCCTCTCCATTTGGGTCTGGGGGCTTTCGTTGGGCATGGATACCTGAGAGGTACCTGCAAGGTTGCAGTTCGCGGCCCGAGAAGCACTCTCAGGCCAACATGCTCAACTGCAGCAACAGCTCCCAAAGCGAAGGAGACCCAAAGACCTAGCTGGCCTGAAGGGCCCCCAGGGGGCCCCCAAGCAGCCCCTCTCAATTTGGGTCTGGGGGCTTTCGTTGGGCCGGGAACCTGGGAGATTCCTGCAAGGTTGCAGTTCGCGGCCCGAGAAGCACTCTCCGGCCAACATGCCCAACTGCAGCAACAGCTCCCAAACCGAAGGAGCCAGGACCCAAAGACCTAGCTGGCCTGAAGGGCCCCCAGGAGGCCACCAAGCAGCCCCTCTCAATTTGGGTCTGGGGGCTTTCGTTGGGCATGGATACCTGAGAGGTACCTGCAAGGTTGCAGTTCGCGGCCCGAGAAGCACTCTCCGGCCAACATGCTCAACTGCAGCAACAGCTCCCAAAGCGAAGGAGACCCAAAGACCTAGCTGGCCTGAAGGGCCCCCAGGGGGCCCCCAAGCAGCCCCTCTCAATTTGGGTCTGGGGGCTTTCGTTGGGCCGGGAACCTGGGAGAATCCTGCAAGGTTGCAGTTCGCGGCCCGAGAAGCACTCTCCGGCCAACATGCCCAACTGCAGCAACAGCTCCCAAAGCGAAGGAGCCAGGACCCAAAGACCTAGCTGGCCTGAAGGGCCCCCAGGGGGCCCCCAAGCAGCCCCTCTCCATTTGGGTCTGGGGGCTTTCGTTGGGCCGGGAACCTGGGAGAATCCTGCAAGGTTGCAGTTCGCGGCCCGAGAAGCACTCTCCGGCCAACATGCTCAACTGCAGCAACAGCTCCCAAACCGAAGGAGCCAGGACCCAAAGACCTAGCTGGCCTGAAGGGCCCCCAGGGGGGCCCCAAGCAGCCCCTCTCCATTTGGGTCTGGGGGCTTTCGTTGGGCCGGGAACCTGGGAGAATCCTGCAAGGTTGCAGTTCGCGGCCCGAGAAGCACTCTCCGGCCAACATGCCCAACTGCAGCAACAGCTCCCAAAGCGAAGGAGCCAGGACCCAAAGACCTAGCTGGCCTGAAGGGCCCCCAGGGGGCCCCCAAGCAGCCCCTCTCCATTTGGGTCTGGGGGCTTTCGTTGGGCCAGGAAACTGGGAGAATCCTGCAAGGTTGCAGTTCGCGGCCCGAGAAGCACTCTCCGGCCAACATGCCCAACTGCAGCAACAGCTCCCAAAGCGAAGGAGCCAGGACCCAAAGACCTAGCTGGCCTGAAGGGCCCCCAGGGGGCCCCCAAGCAGCCCCTCTCCATTTGGGTCTGGGGGCTTTCGTTGGGCCGGGAACCTGGGAGAATCCTGCAAGGTTGCAGTTCGCGGCCCGAGAAGCACTCTCCGGCCAACATGCTCAACTGCAGCAACAGCTCCCAAACCGAAGGAGCCAGGACCCAAAGACCTAGCTGGCCTGAAGGGCCCCAAGGGGTCCCCCAAGCAGCCCCTCTCCATTTGGGTCTGGGGGCTTTCGTTGGGCCGGGAACCTGGGAGAATCCTGCAAGGTTGCAGTTCGCGGCCCGAGAAGCACTCTCCGGCCAACATGCCCAACTGCAGCAACAGCTCCCAAAGCGAAGGAGCCAGGACCCAAAGACCTAGCTGGCCTGAAGGGCCCCCAGGGGGCCCCCAAGCAGCCCCTCTCAATTTGGGTCTGGGGGCTTTCGTTGGGCATGGATACCTGAGAGGTACCTGCAAGGTTACAGTTCGCGGCCCGAGAAGCACTCTCCGGCCAACATGCCCAACTGCAGCAACAGCTCCCAAACCGAAGGAGCCAGGACCCAAAGACCTAGCTGGCCTGAAGGGCCCCCAGGGGGCCCCCAAGCAGCCCCTCTCCATTTGGGTCTGGGGGTTTCCGTTGGGCCGGGAGCCTGAGAGGTACCTGCAAGGTTGCAGTTCGCGGCCGGAGAAGCACTCTCCGGCCAACATGCCCAACTGCAGCAACAGCTCCCAAAGCGAAGGAGACCCAAAGACCTAGCTGGCCTGAAGGGCCCCCAGGGGGCCCCCAAGCAGCCCCTCTCCATTTGGGTCTGGGGGCTTTCGTTGGGCCAGGAACCTGGGAGAATCCTGCAAGGTTGCAGTTCGCGGCCCGAGAAGCACTCTCCGGCCAACATGCCCAACTGCAGCAACAGCTCCCAAAGCGAAGGAGCCAGGACCCAAAGACCTAGCTGGCCTGAAGGGCCCCCAGGGGGCCCCCAAGCAGCCCCTCTCCATTTGGGTCTGGGGGCTTTCGTTGGGCCGGGAACCTGGGAGAATCCTGCAAGGTTGCAGTTCGCGGCCCGAGAAGCACTCTCCGGCCAACATGCTCAACTGCAGCAACAGCTCCCAAACCGAAGGAGCCAGGACCCAAAGACCTAGCTGGCCTGAAGGGCCCCAAGGGGTCCCCCAAGCAGCCCCTCTCCATTTGGGTCTGGGGGCTTTCGTTGGGCCGGGAACCTGGGAGAATCCTGCAAGGTTGCAGTTCGCGGCCCGAGAAGCACTCTCCGGCCAACATGCCCAACTGCAGCAACAGCTCCCAAAGCGAAGGAGCCAGGACCCAAAGACCTAGCTGGCCTGAAGGGCCCCCAGGGGGCCCCCAAGCAGCCCCTCTCAATTTGGGTCTGGGGGCTTTCGTTGAGCATGGATACCTGAGAGGTACCTGCAAGGTTACAGTTCGCGGCCTGAGAAGCACTCTCCGGCCAACATGCCCAACTGCAGCAACAGCTCCCAAACCGAAGGAGCCAGGACCCAAAGACCTAGCTGGCCTGAAGGGCCCCCAGGGGGCCCCCAAGCAGCCCCTCTCCATTTGGGTCTGGGGGTTTCCGTTGGGCCGGGAGCCTGAGAGGTACCTGCAAGGTTGCAGTTCGCGGCCGGAGAAGCACTCTCCGGCCAACATGCCCAACTGCAGCAACAGCTCCCAAAGCGAAGGAGACCCAAAGACCTAGCTGGCCTGAAGGGCCCCCAGGGGGCCCCCAAGCAGCCCCTCTCAATTTGAGTCTGGGGGCTTTCGTTGGGCCGGGAACCTGGGAGATTCCTTCAAGGTTGCAGTTCGCGGCCCGAGAAGCACTCTCCGGCCAACATGCCCAACTGCAGCAACAGCTCCCAAACCGAAGGAGCCAGGACCCAAAGACCTAGCTGGCCTGAAGGGCCCCCAGGGGGCCCCCAAGCAGCCTCTCTCCATTTGGGTCTGGGGGCTTTCGTTGGGCCAGGAACCTGGGAGGTACCTGCAAGGTTGCAGTTCGCGGCCCGAGAAGCACTCTCCGGCCAACATGCCCAACTGCAGCAACAGCTCCCAAAGCGAAGGAGCCAGGACCCAAAGACCTAGCTGGCCTGAAGGGCCCCCAGGGGGCCACCAAGCAGCCCCTCTCCATTTGGGTCTGGGGGCTTTCGTTGGGCATGGATACCTGAGAGGTACCTGCAAGGTTACAGTTCGCGGCCCGAGAAGCACTCTCCGGCCAACATGCTCAACTGCAGCAACAGCTCCCAAAGCGAAGGAGACCCAAAGACCTAGCTGGCCTGAAGGGCCCCCAGGGGGCCCCCAAGCAGCCCCTCTCAATTTGGGTCTGGGGGCTTTCGTTGGGCCGGGAACCTGGGAGATTCCTGCAAGGTTGCAGTTCGCGGCCCGAGAAGCACTCTCCGGCCAACATGCCCAACTGCAGCAACAGCTCCCAAAGCGAAGGAGCCAGGACCCAAAGACCTAGCTGGCCTGAAGGGCCCCCAGGGGGCCCCCAAGCAGCCCCTCTCAATTTGGGTCTGGGGGCTTTCGTTGGGCATGGAACCTGGGAGATTCCTGCAAGGTTGCAGTTCGCGGCCGGAGAAGCACTCTCCGGCCAGCATGCCCAACTGCAGCAACAGCTCCCAAAGCGAAGGAGCCAGGACCCAAAGACCTAGCTGGCCTGAAGGGCCCCCAGGGGGCCCCCAAGCAGCCCCTCTCAATTTGGGTCTGGGGGCTTTCGTTGGGCCGGGAACATGGGAGATTCCTGCAAGGTTGCAGTTCGCGGCCCGAGAAGCACTCTCCGGCCAACATGCTCAACTGAAGCAACAGCTCCCAAACCGAAGGAGCCAGGACCCAAAGACCTAGCTGGCCTGAAGGGCCCCCAGGGGTCCCCCAAGCAGCCCCTCTCCATTTGGGTCTGGGGGCTTTCGTTGGGCCGGGAACCTGGGAGAATCCTGCAAGGTTGCAGTTCGCGGCCCGAGAAGCACTCTCCGGCCAACATGCCCAACTGCAGCAACAGCTCCCAAAGCGAAGGAGCCAGGACCCAAAGACCTAGCTGGCCTGAAGGGCCCCCAGGGGGCCCCCAAGCAGCCCCTCTCAATTTGGGTCTGGGGGCTTTCGTTGGGCATGGATACCTGAGAGGTACCTGCAAGGTTAGAGTTCGCGGCCCGAGAAGCACTCTCCGGCCAACATGCCCAACTGCAGCAACAGCTCCCAAACCGAAGGAGCCAGGACCCAAAGACCTAGCTGGCCTGAAGGGCCCCCAGGGGGCCCCCAAGCAGCCCCTCTCCATTTGGGTCTGGGGGTTTTCGTTGGGCCGGGAACCTGAGAGGTACCTGCAAGGTTGCAGTTCGCGGCCGGAGAAGGACTCTCCGGCCAACATGCCCAACTGCAGCAACAGCTCCCAAAGCAAAGGAGCCAGGACCCAAAGACCTAGCTGGCCTGAAGGGCCCCCAGGGGGCCCCCAAGCAGCCCCTCTCAATTTGACTCTGGGGGCTTTCGTTGGGCCGGGAACCTGGGAGATTCCTTCAAGGTTGCAGTTCGCGGCCCGAGAAGCACTCTCCGGCCAACATGCCCAACTGCAGCAACAGCTCCCAAACCGAAGGAGCCAGGACCCAAAGACCTAGCTGGCCTGAAGGGCCCCCAGGGGGCCCCCAAGCAGCCCCTCTCCATTTGGGTCTGGGGGCTTTCGTTGGGCCAGGAACCTGGGAGGTACCTGCAAGGTTGCAGTTCGCGGCCCGAGAAGCACTCTCCGGCCAACATGCCCAACTGCAGCAACAGCTCCCAAAGCGAAGGAGCCAGGACCCAAAGACCTAGCTGGCCTGAAGGGCCCCCAGGGGGCCACCAAGCAGCCCCTCTCCATTTGGGTCTGGGGGCTTTCGTTGGGCATGGATACCTGAGAGGTACCTGCAAGGTTACAGTTCGTGGCCCGAGAAGCACTCTCCGGCCAACATGCCCAACTGCAGCAACAGCTCCCAAACCGAAGGAGCCAGGACACAAAGACCTAGCTGGCCTGAAGGGCCCCCAGGGGGGCCCCAAGCAGCCCCTCTCATTTGGGTCTGGGGGCTTTCGTTGGGCGGGGAACCTGGGAGATTCATGCAAGGTTGCAGTTCGCGGCCCGAGAAGCACTCTCCGGCCAACATGCTCAACTGCAGCAACAGCTCCCAAACCGAAGGAGCCAGGACCCAAAGACCTAGCTGGCCTGAAGGGCCCCCAGGGGGCCCCCAAGCAGCCCCTCTCAATTTGGGTCTGGGGGCTTTCTTTAGGCTGAGAACCTGGGAGATACCAGCAAGGTTGCAGTTCGCGGCCCGAGAAGCACTCTCCGGCCAACATGCCCAACTGCAGCAACAGCTCCCAAACCGAAGGAGCCAGGACCCAAAGACCTAGCTGGCCTGAAGGGCCCCCAGGAGGCCACCAAGCAGCCCCTCTCAATTTGGGTCTGGGGGCTTTCGTTGGGCATGGATACCTGAGAGGTACCTGCAAGGTTGCAGTTCGCGGCCCGAGAAGCACTCTCCGGCCAACATGCTCAACTGCAGCAACAGCTCCCAAAGCGAAGGAGACCCAAAGACCTAGCTGGCCTGAAGGGCCCCCAGGGGGCCCCCAAGCAGCCCCTCTCAATTTGGGTCTGGGGGCTTTCGTTGGGCCGGGAACCTGGGAGATTCCTGCAAGGTTGCAGTTCGCGGCCCGAGAAGCACTCTCCGGCCAGCATGCCCAACTGCAGCAACAGCTCCCAAAGCGAAGGAGCTAGGACCCAAAGACCTAGCTGGCCTGAAGGGCCCCCAGGGGGCCCCCAAGCAGCCCCTCTCAATTTGGGTCTGGGGGCTTTCGTTGGGCATGGAACCTGGGAGATTCCTGCAAGGTTGCATTTCGCGGCCCGAGAAGCACTCTCCGGCCAACATGCCCAACTGCAGCAACAGCTCCCAAACCGAAGGAGCCAGGACCCAAAGACCTAGCTGGCCTGAAGGGCCCCCAGGGGGCCCCCAAGCAGCCCCTCTCAATTTGGGTCTGGGGGCTTTCGTTGGGCCGGGAACCTGGGAGAATCCTGCAAGGTTGCAGTTCGCGGCCCGAGAAGCACTCTCCGGCCAACATGCCCAACTGCAGCAACAGCTCCCAAACCGAAGGAGCCAGGACCCAAAGACCTAGCTGGCCTGAAGGGCCCCCAGGGGGCCCCCAAGCAGCCCCTCTCCATTTGGGTCTGGGGGCTTTCGTTGGGCCGGGAACCTGGGAGAATCCTGCAAGGTTGCAGTTCGCGGCCCGAGAAGCACTCTCCGGCCAACATGCCCAACTGCAGCAACAGCTCCCAAACCGAAGGAGCCAGGACCCAAAGACCTAGCTGGCCTGAAGGGCCCCCAGGGGGCCACCAAGCAGCCCCTCTCCATTTGGGTCTGGGGCCTTTCGTTGGGCATGTATACCTGAGAGGTACCTGCAAGGTTACAGTTCGTGGCCCGAGAAGCACTCTCCAGCCAATATGCCCAACTGCAGCAACAGCTCCCAAACCGAAGGAGCCAGGACACAAAGACCTAGCTGGCCTGAAGGGCCCCCAGGGGGGCCCCAAGCAGCCCCTCTCATTTGGGTCTGGGGGCTTTCGTTGGGCGGGGAACCTGGGAGATTCATGCAAGGTTGCAGTTCGCGGCCCGAGAAGCACTCTCCGGCCAACATGCTCAACTGCAGCAACAGCTCCCAAACCGAAGGAGCCAGGACCCAAAGACCTAGCTGGCCTGAAGGGCCCCCAGGGGGCCCCCAAGCAGCCCCTCTCAATTTGGGTCTGGGGGCTTTCTTTAGGCTGAGAACCTGGGAGATACCAGCAAGGTTGCAGTTCGCGGCCCGAGAAGCACTCTCCGGCCAACATGCCCAACTGCAGCAACAGCTCCCAAACCGAAGGAGCCAGGACCCAAAGACCTAGCTGGCCTGAAGGGCCCCCAGGAGGCCACCAAGCAGCCCCTCTCAATTTGGGTCTGGGGGCTTTCGTTGGGCATGGATACCTGAGAGGTACCTGCAAGGTTGCAGTTCGCGGCCCGAGAAGCACTCTCCGGCCAACATGCTCAACTGCAGCAACAGCTCCCAAAGCGAAGGAGACCCAAAGACCTAGCTGGCCTGAAGGGCCCCCAGGGGGGCCCCAAGCAGCCCCTCTCATTTGGGTCTGGGGGCTTTCGTTGGGCGGGGAACCTGGGAGATTCATGCAAGGTTGCAGTTCGCGGCCCGAGAAGCACTCTCCGGCCAACATGCTCAACTGCAGCAACAGCTCCCAAACCGAAGGAGCCAGGACCCAAAGACCTAGCTGGCCTGAAGGGCCCCCAGGGGGCCCCCAAGCAGCCCCTCTCAATTTGGGTCTGGGGGCTTTCTTTAGGCTGAGAACCTGGGAGATACCAGCAAGGTTGCAGTTCGCGGCCCGAGAAGCACTCTCCGGCCAACATGCCCAACTGCAGCAACAGCTCCCAAACCGAAGGAGCCAGGACCCAAAGACCTAGCTGGCCTGAAGGGCCCCCAGGAGGCCACCAAGCAGCCCCTCTCAATTTGGGTCTGGGGGCTTTCGTTGGGCATGGATACCTGAGAGGTACCTGCAAGGTTGCAGTTCGCGGCCCGAGAAGCACTCTCCGGCCAACATGCTCAACTGCAGCAACAGCTCCCAAAGCGAAGGAGACCCAAAGACCTAGCTGGCCTGAAGGGCCCCCAGGGGGCCCCCAAGCAGCCCCTCTCAATTTGGGTCTGGGGGCTTTCGTTGGGCCGGGAACCTGGGAGATTCCTGCAAGGTTGCAGTTCGCGGCCCGAGAAGCACTCTCCGGCCAGCATGCCCAACTGCAGCAACAGCTCCCAAAGCGAAGGAGCTAGGACCCAAAGACCTAGCTGGCCTGAAGGGCCCCCAGGGGGCCCCCAAGCAGCCCCTCTCAATTTGGGTCTGGGGGCTTTCGTTGGGCATGGAACCTGGGAGATTCCTGCAAGGTTGCAGTTCGCGGCCCGAGAAGCACTCTCCGGCCAACATGCCCAACTGCAGCAACAGCTCCCAAACCGAAGGAGCCAGGACCCAAAGACCTAGCTGGCCTGAAGGGCCCCCAGGGGGCCCCCAAGCAGCCCCTCTCAATTTGGGTCTGGGGGCTTTCGTTGGGCCGGGAACCTGGGAGAATCCTGCAAGGTTGCAGTTCGCGGCCCGAGAAGCACTCTCCGGCCAACATGCCCAACTGCAGCAACAGCTCCCAAACCGAAGGAGCCAGGACCCAAAGACCTAGCTGGCCTGAAGGGCCCCCAGGAGGCCACCAAGCAGCCCCTCTCAATTTGGGTCTGGGGGCTTTCGTTGGGCCGGGAACCTGGGAGAATCCTGCAAGGTTGCAGTTCGCGGCCCGAGAAGCACTCTCCGGCCAACATGCTCAACTGCAGCAACAGCTCCCAAACCGAAGGAGCCAGGACCCAAAGACCTAGCTGGCCTGAAGGGCCCCAAGGGGTCCCCCAAGCAGCCCCTCTCCATTTGGGTCTGGGGGCTTTCGTTGGGCCGGGAACCTGGGAGAATCCTGCAAGGTTGCAGTTCGCGGCCCGAGAAGCACTCTCCGGCCAACATGCCCAACTGCAGCAACAGCTCCCAAAGCGAAGGAGCCAGGACCCAAAGACCTAGCTGGCCTGAAGGGCCCCCAGGGGGCCACCAAGCAGCCCCTCTCCATTTGGGTCTGGGGCCTTTCGTTGGGCATGTATACCTGAGAGGTACCTGCAAGGTTACAGTTCGTGGCCCGAGAAGCACTCTCCGGCCAATATGCCCAACTGCAGCAACAGCTCCCAAACCGAAGGAGCCAGGACACAAAGACCTAGCTGGCCTGAAGGGCCCCCAGGGGGGCCCCAAGCAGCCCCTCTCATTTGGGTCTGGGGGCTTTCGTTGGGCGGGGAACCTGGGAGATTCATGCAAGGTTGCAGTTCGCGGCCCGAGAAGCACTCTCCGGCCAACATGCTCAACTGCAGCAACAGCTCCCAAACCGAAGGAGCCAGGACCCAAAGACCTAGCTGGCCTGAAGGGCCCCCAGGGGGCCCCCAAGCAGTCCCTCTCAATTTGGGTCTGGGGGCTTTCTTTAGCTGAGAACCTGGGAGATACCAGCAAGGTTGCAGTTCGCGGCCCGAGAAGCACTCTCCGGCCAACATGCCCAACTGCAGCAACAGCTCCCAAACCGAAGGAGCCAGGACCCAAAGACCTAGCTGGCCTGAAGGGCCCCCAGGAGGCCACCAAGCAGCCCCTCTCAATTTGGGTCTGGGGGCTTTCGTTGGGCATGGATACCTGAGAGGTACCTGCAAGGTTGCAGTTCGCGGCCCGAGAAGCACTCTCCGGCCAACATGCTCAACTGCAGCAACAGCTCCCAAAGCGAAGGAGACCCAAAGACCTAGCTGGCCTGAAGGGCCCCCAGGGGGCCCCCAAGCAGCCCCTCTCAATTTGGGTCTGGGGGCTTTCGTTGGGCCGGGAACCTGGGAGAATCCTGCAAGGTTGCAGTTCGCGGCCCGAGAAGCACTCTCCGGCCAACATGCCCAACTGCAGCAACAGCTCCCAAACCGAAGGAGCCAGGACCCAAAGACCTAGCTGGCCTGAAGGGCCCCCAGGGGGCCCCCAAGCAGCCCCTCTCAATTTGGGTCTGGGGGCTTTCGTTTGGCATGGAACCTGGGAGATTCCTGCAAGGTTGCAGTTCGCGGCCCGAGAAGCACTCTCCGGCCAACATGCCCAACTGCAGCAACAGCTCCCAAAGCGAAGGAGCCAGGACCCAAAGACCTAGCTGGCCTGAAGGGCCCCCAGGGGGCCCCCAAGCAGCCCCTCTCCATTTGGGTCTGGGGGCTTTCGTTGGGCCGGGAACCTGGGAGAATCCTGCAAGGTTGCAGTTCGCGGCCCGAGAAGCACTCTCCGGCCAACATGCTCAACTGCAGCAACAGCTCCCAAACCGAAGGAGCCAGGACCCAAAGACCTAGCTGGCCTGAAGGGCCCCAAGGGGTCCCCCAAGCAGCCCCTCTCCATTTGGGTCTGGGGGCTTTCGTTGGGCCGGGAACCTGGGAGAATCCTGCAAGGTTGCAGTTCGCGGCCCGAGAAGCACTCTCCGGCCAACATGCCCAACTGCAGCAACAGCTCCCAAAGCGAAGGAGCCAGGACCCAAAGACCTAGCTGGCCTGAAGGGCCCCCAGGGGGCCCCCAAGCAGCCCCTCTCAATTTGGGTCTGGGGGCTTTCGTTGGGCATGGATACCTGAGAGGTACCTGCAAGGTTACAGTTCGCGGCCCGAGAAGCACTCTCCGGCCAACATGCCCAACTGCAGCAACAGCTCCCAAACCGAAGGAGCCAGGACCCAAAGACCTAGCTGGCCTGAAGGGCCCCCAGGGGGCCCCCAAGCAGCCCCTCTCCATTTGGGTCTGGGGGTTTTCGTTGGGCCGGGAGCCTGAGAGGTACCTGCAAGGTTGCAGTTCGCGGCCGGAGAAGCACTCTCCGGCCAACATGCCCAACTGCAGCAACAGCTCCCAAAGCGAAGGAGACCCAAAGACCTAGCTGGCCTGAAGGGCCCCCAGGGGGCCCCCAAGCAGCCCCTCTCAATTTGAGTCTGGGGGCTTTCGTTGGGCCGGGAACCTGGGAGATTCCTTCAAGGTTGCAGTTCGCGGCCCGAGAAGCACTCTCCGGCCAACATGCCCAACTGCAGCAACAGCTCCCAAACCGAAGGAGCCAGGACCCAAAGACCTAGCTGGCCTGAAGGGCCCCCAGGGGGCCCCCAAGCAGCCTCTCTCCATTTGGGTCTGGGGGCTTTCGTTGGGCCAGGAACCTGGGAGGTACCTGCAAGGTTGCAGTTCGCGGCCCGAGAAGCACTCTCCGGCCAACATGCCCAACTGCAGCAACAGCTCCCAAAGCGAAGGAGCCAGGACCCAAAGACCTAGCTGGCCTGAAGGGCCCCCAGGGGGCCACCAAGCAGCCCCTCTCCATTTGGGTCTGGGGGCTTTCGTTGGGCATGGATACCTGAGAGGTACCTGCAAGGTTACAGTTCGTGGCCCGAGAAGCACTCTCCGGCCAACATGCCCAACTGCAGCAACAGCTCCCAAACCGAAGGAGCCAGGACACAAAGACCTAGCTGGCCTGAAGGGCCCCCAGGGGGGCCCCAAGCAGCCCCTCTCATTTGGGTCTGGGGGCTTTCGTTGGGCGGGGAACCTGGGAGATTCATGCAAGGTTGCAGTTCGCGGCCCGAGAAGCACTCTCCGGCCAACATGCTCAACTGCAGCAACAGCTCCCAAACCGAAGGAGCCAGGACCCAAAGACCTAGCTGGCCTGAAGGGCCCCCAGGGGGCCCCCAAGCAGCCCCTCTCAATTTGGGTCTGGGGGCTTTCTTTAGGCTGAGAACCTGGGAGATACCAGCAAGGTTGCAGTTCGCGGCCCGAGAAGCACTCTCCGGCCAACATGCCCAACTGCAGCAACAGCTCCCAAACCGAAGGAGCCAGGACCCAAAGACCTAGCTGGCCTGAAGGGCCCCCAGGAGGCCACCAAGCAGCCCCTCTCAATTTGGGTCTGGGGGCTTTCGTTGGGCATGGATACCTGAGAGGTACCTGCAAGGTTGCAGTTCGCGGCCCGAGAAGCACTCTCCGGCCAACATGCTCAACTGCAGCAACAGCTCCCAAAGCGAAGGAGACCCAAAGACCTAGCTGGCCTGAAGGGCCCCCAGGGGGCCCCCAAGCAGTCCCTCTCAATTTGGGTCTGGGGGCTTTCGTTGGGCCGGGAACCTGGGAGATTCCTGCAAGGTTGCAGTTCGCGGCCCGAGAAGCACTCTCCGGCCAACATGCCCAACTGCAGCAACAGCTCCCAAACCGAAGGAGCCAGGACCCAAAGACCTAGCTGGCCTGAAGGGCCCCCAGGAGGCCACCAAGCAGCCCCTCTCAATTTGGGTCTGGGGGCTTTCGTTGGGCATGGATACCTGAGAGGTACCTGCAAGGTTGCAGTTCGCGGCCCGAGAAGCACTCTCCGGCCAACATGCTCAACTGCAGCAACAGCTCCCAAAGCGAAGGAGACCCAAAGACCTAGCTGGCCTGAAGGGCCCCCAGGGGGCCCCCAAGCAGCCCCTCTCCATTTGGGTCTGGGGGCTTTCGTTGGGCCGGGAACCTGGGAGAATCCTGCAAGGTTGCAGTTCGCGGCCCGAGAAGCACTCTCCGGCCAACATGCCCAACTGCAGCAACAGCTCCCAAACCGAAGGAGCCAGGACCAAAAGACCTAGCTGGCCTGAAGGGCCCCCAGGGGGCCCCCAAGCAGCCCCTCTCAATTTGGGTCTGGGGGCTTTCGTTGGGCATGGAACCTGGGAGATTCCTGCAAGGTTGCAGTTCGCGGCCGGAGAAGCACTCTCCGGCCAGCATGCCCAACTGCAGCAACAGCTCCCAAACCGAAGGAGCCAGGACCCAAAGACCTAGCTGGCCTAAAGGGCCCCCAGGGGGCCCCCAAGCAGCCCCTCTCAATTTGGGTCTGGGGGCTTTCGTTTGGCATGGAACCTGGGAGATTCCTGCAAGGTTGCAGTTCGCGGCCCGAGAAGCACTCTCCGGCCAACATGCCCAACTGCAGCAACAGCTCCCAAACCGAAGGAGCCAGGACCCAAAGACCTAGCTGGCCTGAAGGGCCCCCAGGGGGCCCCCAAGCAGCCCCTCTCCATTTGGGTCTGGGGGCTTTCGTTGGGCCGGGAACCTGGGAGAATCCTGCAAGGTTGCAGTTCGCGGCCCGAGAAGCACTCTCCGGCCAACATGCTCAACTGCAGCAACAGCTCCCAAACCGAAGGAGCCAGGACCCAAAGACCTAGCTGGCCTGAAGGGCCCCAAGGGGTCCCCCAAGCAGCCCCTCTCCATTTGGGTCTGGGGGCTTTCGTTGGGCCGGGAACCTGGGAGAATCCTGCAAGGTTGCAGTTCGCGGCCCGAGAAGCACTCTCCGGCCAACATGCTCAACTGCAGCAACAGCTCCCAAAGCGAAGGAGCCAGGACCCAAAGACCTAGCTGGCCTGAAGGGCCCCCAGGGGGCCCCCAAGCAGCCCCTCTCCATTTGGGTCTGGGGGCTTTCGTTGGGCATGGATACCTGAGAGGTACCTGCAAGGTTACAGTTCGCGGCCCGAGAAGCACTCTCCGGCCAACATGCCCAACTGCAGCAACAGCTCCCAAAGCGAAGGAGCCAGGACCCAAAGACCTAGCTGGCCTGAAGGGCCCCCAGGGGGCCCCCAAGCAGCCCCTCTCCATTTGGGTCTGGGGGTTTTCGTTGGGCCGGGAGCCTGAGAGGTACCTGCAAGGTTGCAGTTCGCGGCCGGAGAAGCACTCTCCGGCCAACATGCCCAACTGCAGCAACAGCTCCCAAAGCGAAGGAGACCCAAAGACCTAGCTGGCCTGAAGGGCCCCCAGGGGGCCCCCAAGCAGCCCCTCTCAATTTGAGTCTGGGGGCTTTCGTTGGGCCGGGAACCTGGGAGATTCCTTCAAGGTTGCAGTTCGCGGCCCGAGAAGCACTCTCCGGCCAACATGCCCAACTGCAGCAACAGCTCCCAAACCGAAGGAGCCAGGACCCAAAGACCTAGCTGGCCTGAAGGGCCCCCAGGGGGCCCCCAAGCAGCCTCTCTCCATTTGGGTCTGGGGGCTTTCGTTGGGCCAGGAACCTGGGAGGTACCTGCAAGGTTGCAGTTCGCGGCCCGAGAAGCACTCTCCGGCCAACATGCCCAACTGCAGCAACAGCTCCCAAAGCGAAGGAGCCAGGACCCAAAGACCTAGCTGGCCTGAAGGGCCCCCAGGGGGCCCCCAAGCAGCCCCTCTCCATTTGGGTCTGGGGGCTTTCGTTGGGCCGGGAACCTGGGAGAATCCTGCAAGGTTGCAGTTCGCGGCCCGAGAAGCACTCTCCGGCCAACATGCTCAACTGCAGCAACAGCTCCCAAACCGAAGGAGCCAGGACCCAAAGACCTAGCTGGCCTGAAGGGCCCCAAGGGGTCCCCCAAGCAGCCCCTCTCCATTTGGGTCTGGGGGCTTTCGTTGGGCCGGGAACCTGGGAGAATCCTGCAAGGTTGCAGTTCGCGGCCCGAGAAGCACTCTCCGGCCAACATGCCCAACTGCAGCAACAGCTCCCAAAGCGAAGGAGCCAGGACCCAAAGACCTAGCTGGCCTGAAGGGCCCCCAGGGGGCCCCCAAGCAGCCCCTCTCAATTTGGGTCTGGGGGCTTTCGTTGGGCATGGATACCTGAGAGGTACCTGCAAGGTTACAGTTCGCGGCCCGAGAAGCACTCTCCGGCCAACATGCCCAACTGCAGCAACAGCTCCCAAACCGAAGGAGCCAGGACCCAAAGACCTAGCTGGCCTGAAGGGCCCCCAGGGGGCCCCCAAGCAGCCCCTCTCCATTTGGGTCTGGGGGTTTTCGTTGGGCCGGGAGCCTGAGAGGTACCTGCAAGGTTGCAGTTCGCGGCCGGAGAAGCACTCTCCGGCCAACATGCCCAACTGCAGCAACAGCTCCCAAAGCGAAGGAGACCCAAAGACCTAGCTGGCCTGAAGGGCCCCCAGGGGGCCCCCAAGCAGCCCCTCTCAATTTGAGTCTGGGGGCTTTCGTTGGGCCGGGAACCTGGGAGATTCCTTCAAGGTTGCAGTTCGCGGCCCGAGAAGCACTCTCCGGCCAACATGCCCAACTGCAGCAACAGCTCCCAAACCGAAGGAGCCAGGACCCAAAGACCTAGCTGGCCTGAAGGGCCCCCAGGGGGCCCCCAAGCAGCCTCTCTCCATTTGGGTCTGGGGGCTTTCGTTGGGCCAGGAACCTGGGAGGTACCTGCAAGGTTGCAGTTCGCGGCCCGAGAAGCACTCTCCGGCCAACATGCCCAACTGCAGCAACAGCTCCCAAAGCGAAGGAGCCAGGACCCAAAGACCTAGCTGGCCTGAAGGGCCCCCAGGGGGCCACCAAGCAGCCCCTCTCCATTTGGGTCTGGGGGCTTTCGTTGGGCATGGATACCTGAGAGGTACCTGCAAGGTTACAGTTCGTGGCCCGAGAAGCACTCTCCGGCCAACATGCCCAACTGCAGCAACAGCTCCCAAACCGAAGGAGCCAGGACACAAAGACCTAGCTGGCCTGAAGGGCCCCCAGGGGGGCCCCAAGCAGCCCCTCTCATTTGGGTCTGGGGGCTTTCGTTGGGCGGGGAACCTGGGAGATTCATGCAAGGTTGCAGTTCGCGGCCCGAGAAGCACTCTCCGGCCAACATGCTCAACTGCAGCAACAGCTCCCAAACCGAAGGAGCCAGGACCCAAAGACCTAGCTGGCCTGAAGGGCCCCCAGGGGGCCCCCAAGCAGCCCCTCTCAATTTGGGTCTGGGGGCTTTCTTTAGGCTGAGAACCTGGGAGATACCAGCAAGGTTGCAGTTCGCGGCCCGAGAAGCACTCTCCGGCCAACATGCCCAACTGCAGCAACAGCTCCCAAACCGAAGGAGCCAGGACCCAAAGACCTAGCTGGCCTGAAGGGCCCCCAGGAGGCCACCAAGCAGCCCCTCTCAATTTGGGTCTGGGGGCTTTCGTTGGGCATGGATACCTGAGAGGTACCTGCAAGGTTGCAGTTCGCGGCCCGAGAAGCACTCTCCGGCCAACATGCTCAACTGCAGCAACAGCTCCCAAAGCGAAGGAGACCCAAAGACCTAGCTGGCCTGAAGGGCCCCCAGGGGGCCCCCAAGCAGTCCCTCTCAATTTGGGTCTGGGGGCTTTCGTTGGGCCGGGAACCTGGGAGATTCCTGCAAGGTTGCAGTTCGCGGCCCGAGAAGCACTCTCCGGCCAACATGCCCAACTGCAGCAACAGCTCCCAAACCGAAGGAGCCAGGACCCAAAGACCTAGCTGGCCTGAAGGGCCCCCAGGAGGCCACCAAGCAGCCCCTCTCAATTTGGGTCTGGGGGCTTTCGTTGGGCATGGATACCTGAGAGGTACCTGCAAGGTTGCAGTTCGCGGCCCGAGAAGCACTCTCCGGCCAACATGCTCAACTGCAGCAACAGCTCCCAAAGCGAAGGAGACCCAAAGACCTAGCTGGCCTGAAGGGCCCCCAGGGGGCCCCCAAGCAGCCCCTCTCAATTTGGGTCTGGGGTCTTTCGTTGGGCCGGGAACCTGGGAGAATCCTGCAAGGTTGCAGTTCGCGGCCCGAGAAGCACTCTCCGGCCAACATGCCCAACTGCAGCAACAGCTCCCAAACCGAAGGAGCCAGGACCCAAAGACCTAGCTGGCCTGAAGGGCCCCCAGGGGGCCCCCAAGCAGCCCCTCTCAATTTGGGTCTGGGGGCTTTCGTTGGGCATGGAACCTGGGAGATTCCTACAAGGTTGCAGTTCGCGGCCGGAGAAGCACTCTCCGGCCAGCATGCTCAACTGCAGCAACAGCTCCCAAACCGAAGGAGCCAGGACCCAAAGACCTAGCTGGCCTAAAGGGCCCCCAGGGGGCCCCCAAGCAGCCCCTCTCAATTTGGGTCTGGGGGCTTTCGTTTGGCATGGAACCTGGGAGATTCCTGCAAGGTTGCAGTTCGCGGCCCGAGAAGCACTCTCCGGCCAACATGCCCAACTGCAGCAACAGCTCCCAAACCGAAGGAGCCAGGACCCAAAGACCTAGCTGGCCTGAAGGGCCCCCAGGGGGCCCCCAAGCAGCCCCTCTCCATTTGGGTCTGGGGGCTTTCGTTGGGCCGGGAACCTGGGAGAATCCTGCAAGGTTGCAGTTCGCGGCCCGAGAAGCACTCTCCGGCCAACATGCTCAACTGCAGCAACAGCTCCCAAACCGAAGGAGCCAGGACCCAAAGACCTAGCTGGCCTGAAGGGCCCCAAGGGGTCCCCCAAGCAGCCCCTCTCCATTTGGGTCTGGGGGCTTTCGTTGGGCCGGGAACCTGGGAGAATCCTGCAAGGTTGCAGTTCGCGGCCCGAGAAGCACTCTCCGGCCAACATGCTCAACTGCAGCAACAGCTCCCAAAGCGAAGGAGCCAGGACCCAAAGACCTAGCTGGCCTGAAGGGCCCCCAGGGGGCCCCCAAGCAGCCCCTCTCCATTTGGGTCTGGGGGCTTTCGTTGGGCATGGATACCTGAGAGGTACCTGCAAGGTTACAGTTCGCGGCCCGAGAAGCACTCTCCGGCCAACATGCCCAACTGCAGCAACAGCTCCCAAACCGAAGGAGCCAGGACCCAAAGACCTAGCTGGCCTGAAGGGCCCCCAGGGGGCCCCCAAGCAGCCCCTCTCCATTTGGGTCTGGGGGTTTTCGTTGGGCCGGGAGCCTGAGAGGTACCTGCAAGGTTGCAGTTCGCGGCCGGAGAAGCACTCTCCGGCCAACATGCCCAACTGCAGCAACAGCTCCCAAAGCGAAGGAGACCCAAAGACCTAGCTGGCCTGAAGGGCCCCCAGGGGGCCCCCAAGCAGCCCCTCTCAATTTGAGTCTGGGGGCTTTCGTTGGGCCGGGAACCTGGGAGATTCCTTCAAGGTTGCAGTTCGCGGCCCGAGAAGCACTCTCCGGCCAACATGCCCAACTGCAGCAACAGCTCCCAAACCGAAGGAGCCAGGACCCAAAGACCTAGCTGGCCTGAAGGGCCCCCAGGGGGCCCCCAAGCAGCCTCTCTCCATTTGGGTCTGGGGGCTTTCGTTGGGCCAGGAACCTGGGAGGTACCTGCAAGGTTGCAGTTCGCGGCCCGAGAAGCACTCTCCGGCCAACATGCTCAACTGCAGCAACAGCTCCCAAAGCGAAGGAGCCAGGACCCAAAGACCTAGCTGGCCTGAAGGGCCCCCAGGGGGCCCCCAAGCAGCCCCTCTCCATTTGGGTCTGGGGGCTTTCGTTGGGCCGGGAACCTGGGAGAATCCTGCAAGGTTGCAGTTCGCGGCCCGAGAAGCACTCTCCGGCCAACATGCCCAACTGCAGCAACAGCTCCCAAACCGAAGGAGCCAGGACCCAAAGACCTAGCTGGCCTGAAGGGCCCCAAGGGGTCCCCCAAGCAGCCCCTCTCCATTTGGGTCTGGGGGCTTTCGTTGGGCCGGGAACCTGGGAGAATCCTGCAAGGTTGCAGTTCGCGGCCCGAGAAGCACTCTCCGGCCAACATGCCCAACTGCAGCAACAGCTCCCAAAGCGAAGGAGCCAGGACCCAAAGACCTAGCTGGCCTGAAGGGCCCCCAGGGGGCCCCCAAGCAGCCCCTCTCAATTTGGGTCTGGGGGCTTTCGTTGGGCATGGATACCTGAGAGGTACCTGCAAGGTTACAGTTCGCGGCCCGAGAAGCACTCTCCGGCCAACATGCCCAACTGCAGCAACAGCTCCCAAAGCGAAGGAGCCAGGACCCAAAGACCTAGCTGGCCTGAAGGGCCCCCAGGGGGCCCCCAAGCAGCCCCTCTCCATTTGGGTCTGGGGGTTTTCGTTGGGCCGGGAGCCTGAGAGGTACCTGCAAGGTTGCAGTTCGCGGCCGGAGAAGCACTCTCCGGCCAACATGCCCAACTGCAGCAACAGCTCCCAAAGCGAAGGAGACCCAAAGACCTAGCTGGCCTGAAGGGCCCCCAGGGGGCCCCCAAGCAGCCCCTCTCAATTTGAGTCTGGGGGCTTTCGTTGGGCCGGGAACCTGGGAGATTCCTTCAAGGTTGCAGTTCGCGGCCCGAGAAGCACTCTCCGGCCAACATGCCCAACTGCAGCAACAGCTCCCAAACCGAAGGAGCCAGGACCCAAAGACCTAGCTGGCCTGAAGGGCCCCCAGGGGGCCCCCAAGCAGCCCCTCTCAATTTGGGTCTGGGGGCTTTCTTTAGGCTGAGAACCTGGGAGATACCAGCAAGGTTGCAGTTCGCGGCCCGAGAAGCACTCTCCGGCCAACATGCCCAACTGCAGCAACAGCTCCCAAAGCGAAGGAGCCAGGACCCAAAGACCTAGCTGGCCTGAAGGGCCCCCAGGAGGCCACCAAGCAGCCCCTCTCAATTTGGGTCTGGGGGCTTTCGTTGGGCATGGATACCTGAGAGGTACCTGCAAGGTTGCAGTTCGCGGCCCGAGAAGCACTCTCCGGCCAACATGCTCAACTGCAGCAACAGCTCCCAAAGCGAAGGAGACCCAAAGACCTAGCTGGCCTGAAGGGCCCCCAGGGGGCCCCCAAGCAGTCCCTCTCAATTTGGGTCTGGGGGCTTTCGTTGGGCCGGGAACCTGGGAGATTCCTGCAAGGTTGCAGTTCGCGGCCCGAGAAGCACTCTCCGGCCAACATGCCCAACTGCAGCAACAGCTCCCAAACCGAAGGAGCCAGGACCCAAAGACCTAGCTGGCCTGAAGGGCCCCCAGGAGGCCACCAAGCAGCCCCTCTCAATTTGGGTCTGGGGGCTTTCGTTGGGCATGGATACCTGAGAGGTACCTGCAAGGTTGCAGTTCGCGGCCCGAGAAGCACTCTCCGGCCAACATGCTCAACTGCAGCAACAGCTCCCAAACCGAAGGAGACCCAAAGACCTAGCTGGCCTGAAGGGCCCCCAGGGGGCCCCCAAGCAGCCCCTCTCAATTTGGGTCTGGGGGCTTTCGTTGGGCCGGGAACCTGGGAGAATCCTGCAAGGTTGCAGTTCGCGGCCCGAGAAGCACTCTCCGGCCAACATGCCCAACTGCAGCAACAGCTCCCAAACCGAAGGAGCCAGGACCCAAAGACCTAGCTGGCCTGAAGGGCCCCCAGGGGGCCCCCAAGCAGCCCCTCTCAATTTGGGTCTGGGGGCTTTCGTTGGGCATGGAACCTGGGAGATTCCTGCAAGGTTGCAGTTCGCGGCCGGAGAAGCACTCTCCGGCCAGCATGCCCAACTGCAGCAACAGCTCCCAAACCGAAGGAGCCAGGACCCAAAGACCTAGCTGGCCTGAAGGGCCCCCAGGGGGCCCCCAAGCAGCCCCTCTCAATTTGGGTCTGGGGGCTTTCGTTTGGCATGGAACCTGGGAGATTCCTGCAAGGTTGCAGTTCGCGGCCCGAGAAGCACTCTCCGGCCAACATGCCCAACTGCAGCAACAGCTCCCAAACCGAAGGAGCCAGGACCCAAAGACCTAGCTGGCCTGAAGGGCCCCCAGGGGGCCCCCAAGCAGCCCCTCTCCATTTGGGTCTGGGGGCTTTCGTTGGGCCAGGAACCTGGGAGAATCCTGCAAGGTTGCAGTTCGCGGCCCGAGAAGCACTCTCCGGCCAACATGCCCAACTGCAGCAACAGCTCCCAAAGCGAAGGAGCCAGGACCCAAAGACCTAGCTGGCCTGAAGGGCCCCCAGGGGGCCCCCAAGCAGCCCCTCTCCATTTGGGTCTGGGGGCTTTCGTTGGGCCGGGAACCTGGGAGAATCCTGCAAGGTTGCAGTTCGCGGCCCGAGAAGCACTCTCCGGCCAACATGCTCAACTGCAGCAACAGCTCCCAAACCGAAGGAGCCAGGACCCAAAGACCTAGCTGGCCTGAAGGGCCCCAAGGGGTCCCCCAAGCAGCCCCTCTCAATTTGGGTCTGGGGGCTTTCGTTGGGCCGGGAACCTGGGAGAATCCTGCAAGGTTGCAGTTCGCGGCCCGAGAAGCACTCTCCGGCCAACATGCTCAACTGCAGCAACAGCTCCCAAAGCGAAGGAGCCAGGACCCAAAGACCTAGCTGGCCTGAAGGGCCCCCAGGGGGCCCCCAAGCAGCCCCTCTCAATTTGGGTCTGGGGGCTTTCGTTGGGCATGGATACCTGAGAGGTACCTGCAAGGTTACAGTTCGCGGCCCGAGAAGCACTCTCCGGCCAACATGCCCAACTGCAGCAACAGCTCCCAAACCGAAGGAGCCAGGACCCAAAGACCTAGCTGGCCTGAAGGGCCCCCAGGGGGCCCCCAAGCAGCCCCTCTCCATTTGGGTCTGGGGGTTTTCGTTGGGCCGGGAGCCTGAGAGGTACCTGCAAGGTTGCAGTTCGCGGCCGGAGAAGCACTCTCCGGCCAACATGCCCAACTGCAGCAACAGCTCCCAAAGCGAAGGAGACCCAAAGACCTAGCTGGCCTGAAGGGCCCCCAGGGGGCCCCCAAGCAGCCCCTCTCAATTTGAGTCTGGGGGCTTTCGTTGGGCCGGGAACCTGGGAGATTCCTTCAAGGTTGCAGTTCGCGGCCCGAGAAGCACTCTCCGGCCAACATGCCCAACTGCAGCAACAGCTCCCAAACCGAAGGAGCCAGGACCCAAAGACCTAGCTGGCCTGAAGGGCCCCCAGGGGGCCCCCAAGCAGCCTCTCTCCATTTGGGTCTGGGGGCTTTCGTTGGGCCAGGAACCTGGGAGGTACCTGCAAGGTTGCAGTTCGCGGCCCGAGAAGCACTCTCCGGCCAACATGCCCAACTGCAGCAACAGCTCCCAAAGCGAAGGAGCCAGGACCCAAAGACCTAGCTGGCCTGAAGGGCCCCCAGGGGGCCCCCAAGCAGCCCCTCTCCATTTGGGTCTGGGGGCTTTCGTTGGGCCGGGAACCTGGGAGAATCCTGCAAGGTTGCAGTTCGCGGCCCGAGAAGCACTCTCCGGCCAACATGCTCAACTGCAGCAACAGCTCCCAAACCGAAGGAGCCAGGACCCAAAGACCTAGCTGGCCTGAAGGGCCCCAAGGGGTCCCCCAAGCAGCCCCTCTCCATTTGGGTCTGGGGGCTTTCGTTGGGCCGGGAACCTGGGAGAATCCTGCAAGGTTGCAGTTCGCGGCCCGAGAAGCACTCTCCGGCCAACATGCCCAACTGCAGCAACAGCTCCCAAAGCGAAGGAGCCAGGACCCAAAGACCTAGCTGGCCTGAAGGGCCCCCAGGGGGCCCCCAAGCAGCCCCTCTCAATTTGGGTCTGGGGGCTTTCGTTGGGCATGGATACCTGAGAGGTACCTGCAAGGTTACAGTTCGCGGCCCGAGAAGCACTCTCCGGCCAACATGCCCAACTGCAGCAACAGCTCCCAAACCGAAGGAGCCAGGACCCAAAGACCTAGCTGGCCTGAAGGGCCCCCAGGGGGCCCCCAAGCAGCCCCTCTCCATTTGGGTCTGGGGGTTTTCGTTGGGCCGGGAGCCTGAGAGGTACCTGCAAGGTTGCAGTTCGCGGCCGGAGAAGCACTCTCCGGCCAACATGCCCAACTGCAGCAACAGCTCCCAAAGCGAAGGAGACCCAAAGACCTAGCTGGCCTGAAGGGCCCCCAGGGGGCCCCCAAGCAGCCCCTCTCAATTTGAGTCTGGGGGCTTTCGTTGGGCCGGGAACCTGGGAGATTCCTTCAAGGTTGCAGTTCGCGGCCCGAGAAGCACTCTCCGGCCAACATGCCCAACTGCAGCAACAGCTCCCAAACCGAAGGAGCCAGGACCCAAAGACCTAGCTGGCCTGAAGGGCCCCCAGGGGGCCCCCAAGCAGCCTCTCTCCATTTGGGTCTGGGGGCTTTCGTTGGGCCAGGAACCTGGGAGGTACCTGCAAGGTTGCAGTTCGCGGCCCGAGAAGCACTCTCCGGCCAGCATGCCCAACTGCAGCAACAGCTCCCAAACCGAAGGAGCCAGGACCCAAAGACCTAGCTGGCCTGAAGGGCCCCCAGGGGGCCACCAAGCAGCCCCTCTCCATTTGGGTCTGGGGGCTTTCGTTGGGCATGGATACCTGAGAGGTACCTGCAAGGTTGCAGTTCGCGGCCCGAGAAGCACTCTCCGGCCAACATGCTCAACTGCAGCAACAGCTCCCAAAGCGAAGGAGACCCAAAGACCTAGCTGGCCTGAAGGGCCCCCAGGGGGCCCCCAAGCAGCCCCTCTCAATTTGGGTCTGGGGGCTTTCGTTGGGCCGGGAACCTGGGAGAATCCTGCAAGGTTGCAGTTCGCGGCCCGAGAAGCACTCTCCGGCCAACATGCCCAACTGCAGCAACAGCTCCCAAAGCGAAGGAGACCCAAAGACCTAGCTGGCCTGAAGGGCCCCCAGGGGGCCCCCAAGCAGCCCCTCTCAATTTGGGTCTGGGGGCTTTCGTTGGGCCGGGAACCTGGGAGAATCCTGCAAGGTTGCAGTTCGCGGCCCGAGAAGCACTCTCCGGCCAACATGCTCAACTGCAGCAACAGCTCCCAAAGCGAAGGAGACCCAAAGACCTAGCTGGCCTGAAGGGCCCCCAGGGGGCCCCCAAGCAGCCCCTCTCAATTTGGGTCTGGGGGCTTTCGTTGGGCCGGGAACCTGGGAGAATCCTGCAAGGTTGCAGTTCGCGGCCCGAGAAGCACTCTCCGGCCAACATGCCCAACTGCAGCAACAGCTCCCAAACCGAAGGAGCCAGGACCCAAAGACCTAGCTGGCCTGAAGGGCCCCCAGGGGGCCCCCAAGCAGCCCCTCTCAATTTGGGTCTGGGGGCTTTCGTTGGGCATGGAACCTGGGAGATTCCTGCAAGGTTGCAGTTCGCGGCCGGAGAAGCACTCTCCGGCCAGCATGCCCAACTGCAGCAACAGCTCCCAAACCGAAGGAGCCAGGACCCAAAGACCTAGCTGGCCTAAAGGGCCCCCAGGGGGCCCCCAAGCAGCCCCTCTCAATTTGGGTCTGGGGGCTTTCGTTTGGCATGGAACCTGGGAGATTCCTGCAAGGTTGCAGTTCGCGGCCCGAGAAGCACTCTCCGGCCAACATGCCCAACTGCAGCAACAGCTCCCAAACCGAAGGAGCCAGGACCCAAAGACCTAGCTGGCCTGAAGGGCCCCCAGGGGGCCCCCAAGCAGCCCCTCTCCATTTGGGTCTGGGGGCTTTCGTTGGGCCAGGAACCTGGGAGAATCCTGCAAGGTTGCAGTTCGCGGCCCGAGAAGCACTCTCCGGCCAACATGCCCAACTGCAGCAACAGCTCCCAAACCGAAGGAGCCAGGACCCAAAGACCTAGCTGGCCTGAAGGGCCCCCAGGGGGCCCCCAAGCAGCCCCTCTCCATTTGGGTCTGGGGGCTTTCGTTGGGCCGGGAACCTGGGAGAATCCTGCAAGGTTGCAGTTCGCGGCCCGAGAAGCACTCTCCGGCCAACATGCTCAACTGCAGCAACAGCTCCCAAACCGAAGGAGCCAGGACCCAAAGACCTAGCTGGCCTGAAGGGCCCCAAGGGGTCCCCCAAGCAGCCCCTCTCCATTTGGGTCTGGGGGCTTTCGTTGGGCCGGGAACCTGGGAGAATCCTGCAAGGTTGCAGTTCGCGGCCCGAGAAGCACTCTCCGGCCAACATGCCCAACTGCAGCAACAGCTCCCAAAGCGAAGGAGCCAGGACCCAAAGACCTAGCTGGCCTGAAGGGCCCCCAGGGGGCCCCCAAGCAGCCCCTCTCAATTTGGGTCTGGGGGCTTTCGTTGGGCATGGATACCTGAGAGGTACCTGCAAGGTTACAGTTCGCGGCCCGAGAAGCACTCTCCGGCCAACATGCCCAACTGCAGCAACAGCTCCCAAACCGAAGGAGCCAGGACCCAAAGACCTAGCTGGCCTGAAGGGCCCCCAGGGGGCCCCCAAGCAGCCCCTCTCCATTTGGGTCTGGGGGTTTTCGTTGGGCCGGGAGCCTGAGAGGTACCTGCAAGGTTGCAGTTCGCGGCCGGAGAAGCACTCTCCGGCCAACATGCCCAACTGCAGCAACAGCTCCCAAAGCGAAGGAGACCCAAAGACCTAGCTGGCCTGAAGGGCCCCCAGGGGGCCCCCAAGCAGCCCCTCTCAATTTGAGTCTGGGGGCTTTCGTTGGGCCGGGAACCTGGGAGATTCCTTCAAGGTTGCAGTTCGCGGCCCGAGAAGCACTCTCCGGCCAACATGCCCAACTGCAGCAACAGCTCCCAAACCGAAGGAGCCAGGACCCAAAGACCTAGCTGGCCTGAAGGGCCCCCAGGGGGCCCCCAAGCAGCCTCTCTCCATTTGGGTCTGGGGGCTTTCGTTGGGCCAGGAACCTGGGAGGTACCTGCAAGGTTGCAGTTCGCGGCCCGAGAAGCACTCTCCGGCCAACATGCCCAACTGCAGCAACAGCTCCCAAAGCGAAGGAGCCAGGACCCAAAGACCTAGCTGGCCTGAAGGGCCCCCAGGGGGCCCCCAAGCAGCCCCTCTCCATTTGGGTCTGGGGGCTTTCGTTGGGCCGGGAACCTGGGAGAATCCTGCAAGGTTGCAGTTCGCGGCCCGAGAAGCACTCTCCGGCCAACATGCTCAACTGCAGCAACAGCTCCCAAACCGAAGGAGCCAGGACCCAAAGACCTAGCTGGCCTGAAGGGCCCCAAGGGGTCCCCCAAGCAGCCCCTCTCCATTTGGGTCTGGGGGCTTTCGTTGGGCCGGGAACCTGGGAGAATCCTGCAAGGTTGCAGTTCGCGGCCCGAGAAGCACTCTCCGGCCAACATGCCCAACTGCAGCAACAGCTCCCAAAGCGAAGGAGCCAGGACCCAAAGACCTAGCTGGCCTGAAGGGCCCCCAGGGGGCCCCCAAGCAGCCCCTCTCAATTTGGGTCTGGGGGCTTTCGTTGGGCATGGATACCTGAGAGGTACCTGCAAGGTTGCAGTTCGCGGCCCGAGAAGCACTCTCCGGCCAACATGCCCAACTGCAGCAACAGCTCCCAAACCGAAGGAGCCAGGACCCAAAGACCTAGCTGGCCTGAAGGGCCCCCAGGGGGCCCCCAAGCAGCCCCTCTCCATTTGGGTCTGGGGGTTTTCGTTGGGCCGGGAGCCTGAGAGGTACCTGCAAGGTTGCAGTTCGCGGCCGGAGAAGCACTCTCCGGCCAACATGCCCAACTGCAGCAACAGCTCCCAAAGCGAAGGAGACCCAAAGACCTAGCTGGCCTGAAGGGCCCCCAGGGGGCCCCCAAGCAGCCCCTCTCAATTTGAGTCTGGGGGCTTTCGTTGGGCCGGGAACCTGGGAGATTCCTTCAAGGTTGCAGTTCGCGGCCCGAGAAGCACTCTCCGGCCAACATGCCCAACTGCAGCAACAGCTCCCAAACCGAAGGAGCCAGGACCCAAAGACCTAGCTGGCCTGAAGGGCCCCCAGGGGGCCCCCAAGCAGCCTCTCTCCATTTGGGTCTGGGGGCTTTCGTTGGGACAGGAACCTGGGAGGTACCTGCAAGGTTGCAGTTCGCGGCCCGAGAAGCACTCTCCGGCCAACATGCTCAACTGCAGCAACAGCTCCCAAAGCGAAGGAGCCAGGACCCAAAGACCTAGCTGGCCTGAAGGGCCCCCAGGGGGCCACCAAGCAGCCCCTCTCCATTTGGGTCTGGGGGCTTTCGTTGGGCATGGATACCTGAGAGGTACCTGCAAGGTTACAGTTCGTGGCCCGAGAAGCACTCTCCGGCCAATATGCCCAACTGCAGCAACAGCTCCCAAACCGAAGGAGCCAGGACACAAAGACCTAGCTGGCCTGAAGGGCCCCCAGGGGGGCCCCAAGCAGCCCCTCTCATTTGGGTCTGGGGGCTTTCGTTGGGCGGGGAACCTGGGAGATTCATGCAAGGTTGCAGTTCGCGGCCCGAGAAGCACTCTCCGGCCAACATGCTCAACTGCAGCAACAGCTCCCAAAGCGAAGGAGCCAGGACCCAAAGACCTAGCTGGCCTGAAGGGCCCCCAGGGGGCCCCCAAGCAGCCCCTCTCAATTTGGGTCTGGGGGCTTTCTTTAGGCTGAGAACCTGGGAGATACCAGCAAGGTTGCAGTTCGCGGCCCGAGAAGCACTCTCCGGCCAACATGCCCAACTGCAGCAACAGCTCCCAAACCGAAGGAGCCAGGACCCAAAGACCTAGCTGGCCTGAAGGGCCCCCAGGAGGCCACCAAGCAGCCCCTCTCAATTTGGGTCTGGGGGCTTTCGTTGGGCATGGATACCTGAGAGGTACCTGCAAGGTTGCAGTTCGCGGCCCGAGAAGCACTCTCCGGCCAACATGCTCAACTGCAGCAACAGCTCCCAAAGCGAAGGAGACCCAAAGACCTAGCTGGCCTGAAGGGCCCCCAGGGGGCCCCCAAGCAGTCCCTCTCAATTTGGGTCTGGGGGCTTTCGTTGGGCCGGGAACCTGGGAGATTCCTGCAAGGTTGCAGTTCGCGGCCCGAGAAGCACTCTCCGGCCAACATGCCCAACTGCAGCAACAGCTCCCAAACCGAAGGAGCCAGGACCCAAAGACCTAGCTGGCCTGAAGGGCCCCCAGGAGGCCACCAAGCAGCCCCTCTCAATTTGGGTCTGGGGGCTTTCGTTGGGCATGGATACCTGAGAGGTACCTGCAAGGTTGCAGTTCGCGGCCCGAGAAGCACTCTCCGGCCAACATGCTCAACTGCAGCAACAGCTCCCAAAGCGAAGGAGACCCAAAGACCTAGCTGGCCTGAAGGGCCCCCAGGGGGCCCCCAAGCAGCCCCTCTCAATTTGGGTCTGGGGGCTTTCGTTGGGCCGGGAACCTGGGAGAATCCTGCAAGGTTGCAGTTCGCGGCCCGAGAAGCACTCTCCGGCCAACATGCCCAACTGCAGCAACAGCTCCCAAACCGAAGGAGCCAGGACCCAAAGACCTAGCTGGCCTGAAGGGCCCCCAGGGGGCCCCCAAGCAGCCCCTCTCAATTTGGGTCTGGGGGCTTTCGTTGGGCATGGAACCTGGGAGATTCCTGCAAGGTTGCAGTTCGCGGCCGGAGAAGCACTCTCCGGCCAGCATGCCCAACTGCAGCAACAGCTCCCAAACCGAAGGAGCCAGGACCCAAAGACCTAGCTGGCCTAAAGGGCCCCCAGGGGGCCCCCAAGCAGCCCCTCTCAATTTGGGTCTGGGGGCTTTCGTTTGGCATGGAACCTGGGAGATTCCTGCAAGGTTGCAGTTTGCGGCCCGAGAAGCACTCTCCGGCCAACATGCCCAACTGCAGCAACAGCTCCCAAACCGAAGGAGCCAGGACCCAAAGACCTAGCTGGCCTGAAGGGCCCCCAGGGGGCCCCCAAGCAGCCCCTCTCCATTTGGGTCTGGGGGCTTTCGTTGGGCCAGGAACCTGGGAGGTACCTGCAAGGTTGCAGTTCGCGGCCCGAGAAGCACTCTCCGGCCAACATGCCCAACTGCAGCAACAGCTCCCAAAGCGAAGGAGCCAGGACCCAAAGACCTAGCTGGCCTGAAGGGCCCCCAGGGGGCTCCCAAGCAGCCCCTCTCCATTTGGGTCTGGGGGCTTTCGTTGGGCCGGGAACCTGGGAGAATCCTGCAAGGTTGCAGTTCGCGGCCCGAGAAGCACTCTCCGGCCAACATGCTCAACTGCAGCAACAGCTCCCAAACCGAAGGAGCCAGGACCCAAAGACCTAGCTGGCCTGAAGGGCCCCAAGGGGTCCCCCAAGCAGCCCCTCTCCATTTGGGTCTGGGGGCTTTCGTTGGGCCGGGAACCTGGGAGAATCCTGCAAGGTTGCAGTTCGCGGCCCGAGAAGCACTCTCCGGCCAACATGCCCAACTGCAGCAACAGCTCCCAAAGCGAAGGAGCCAGGACCCAAAGACCTAGCTGGCCTGAAGGGCCCCCAGGGGGCCCCCAAGCAGCCCCTCTCAATTTGGGTCTGGGGGCTTTCGTTGGGCATGGATACCTGAGAGGTACCTGCAAGGTTACAGTTCGCGGCCCGAGAAGCACTCTCCGGCCAACATGCCCAACTGCAGCAACAGCTCCCAAAGCGAAGGAGCCAGGACCCAAAGACCTAGCTGGCCTGAAGGGCCCCCAGGGGGCCCCCAAGCAGCCCCTCTCCATTTGGGTCTGGGGGTTTTCGTTGGGCCGGGAGCCTGAGAGGTACCTGCAAGGTTGCAGTTCGCGGCCGGAGAAGCACTCTCCGGCCAACATGCCCAACTGCAGCAACAGCTCCCAAAGCGAAGGAGACCCAAAGACCTAGCTGGCCTGAAGGGCCCCCAGGGGGCCCCCAAGCAGCCCCTCTCAATTTGAGTCTGGGGGCTTTCGTTGGGCCGGGAACCTGGGAGATTCCTTCAAGGTTGCAGTTCGCGGCCCGAGAAGCACTCTCCGGCCAACATGCCCAACTGCAGCAACAGCTCCCAAACCGAAGGAGCCAGGACCCAAAGACCTAGCTGGCCTGAAGGGCCCCCAGGGGGCCCCCAAGCAGCCTCTCTCCATTTGGGTCTGGGGGCTTTCGTTGGGCCAGGAACCTGGGAGGTACCTGCAAGGTTGCAGTTCGCGGCCCGAGAAGCACTCTCCGGCCAACATGCCCAACTGCAGCAACAGCTCCCAAAGCGAAGGAGCCAGGACCCAAAGACCTAGCTGGCCTGAAGGGCCCCCAGGGGGCCACCAAGCAGCCCCTCTCCATTTGGGTCTGGGGGCTTTCGTTGGGCATGGATACCTGAGAGGTACCTGCAAGGTTACAGTTCGCGGCCCGAGAAGCACTCTCCGGCCAACATGCTCAACTGCAGCAACAGCTCCCAAAGCGAAGGAGACCCAAAGACCTAGCTGGCCTGAAGGGCCCCCAGGGGGCCCCCAAGCAGCCCCTCTCAATTTGGGTCTGGGGGCTTTCGTTGGGCCGGGAACCTGGGAGATTCCTGCAAGGTTGCAGTTCGCGGCCCGAGAAGCACTCTCCGGCCAACATGCCCAACTGCAGCAACAGCTCCCAAACCGAAGGAGCCAGGACCCAAAGACCTAGCTGGCCTGAAGGGCCCCCAGGGGGCCCCCAAGCAGCCTCTCTCCATTTGGGTCTGGGGGCTTTCGTTGGGCATGGAACCTGGGAGATTCCTGCAAGGTTGCAGTTCGCGGCCGGAGAAGCACTCTCCGGCCAGCATGCCCAACTGCAGCAACAGCTCCCAAAGCGAAGGAGCCAGGACCCAAAGACCTAGCTGGCCTGAAGGGCCCCCAGGGGGCCCCCAAGCAGCCCCTCTCAATTTGGGTCTGGGGGCTTTCGTTGGGCCGGGAACCTGGGAGATTCCTGCAAGGTTGCAGTTCGCGGCCCGAGAAGCACTCTCCGGCCAACATGCTCAACTGAAGCAACAGCTCCCAAACCGAAGGAGCCAGGACCCAAAGACCTAGCTGGCCTGAAGGGCCCCCAGGGGTCCCCCAAGCAGCCCCTCTCCATTTGGGTCTGGGGGCTTTCGTTGGGCCGGGAACCTGGGAGAATCCTGCAAGGTTGCAGTTCGCGGCCCGAGAAGCACTCTCCGGCCAACATGCCCAACTGCAGCAACAGCTCCCAAAGCGAAGGAGCCAGGACCCAAAGACCTAGCTGGCCTGAAGGGCCCCCAGGGGGCCCCCAAGCAGCCCCTCTCAATTTGGGTCTGGGGGCTTTCGTTGGGCATGGATACCTGAGAGGTACCTGCAAGGTTGCAGTTCGCGGCCCGAGAAGCACTCTCCGGCCAACATGCCCAACTGCAGCAACAGCTCCCAAAGCGAAGGAGACCCAAAGACCTAGCTGGCCTGAAGGGCCCCCAGGGGGCCCCCAAGCAGCCCCTCTCAATTTGAGTCTGGGGGCTTTCGTTGGGCCGGGAACCTGGGAGATTCCTTCAAGGTTGCAGTTCGCGGCCCGAGAAGCACTCTCCGGCCAACATGCCCAACTGCAGCAACAGCTCCCAAACCGAAGGAGCCAGGACCCAAAGACCTAGCTGGCCTGAAGGGCCCCCAGGGGGCCCCCAAGCAGCCTCTCTCCATTTGGGTCTGGGGGCTTTCGTTGGGCCAGGAACCTGGGAGGTACCTGCAAGGTTGCAGTTCGCGGCCCGAGAAGCACTCTCCGGCCAACATGCTCAACTGCAGCAACAGCTCCCAAAGCGAAGGAGCCAGGACCCAAAGACCTAGCTGGCCTGAAGGGCCCCCAGGGGGCCACCAAGCAGCCCCTCTCCATTTGGGTCTGGGGGCTTTCGTTGGGCATGGATACCTGAGAGGTACCTGCAAGGTTACAGTTCGTGGCCCGAGAAGCACTCTCCGGCCAATATGCCCAACTGCAGCAACAGCTCCCAAACCGAAGGAGCCAGGACACAAAGACCTAGCTGGCCTGAAGGGCCCCCAGGGGGGCCCCAAGCAGCCCCTCTCATTTGGGTCTGGGGGCTTTCGTTGGGCGGGGAACCTGGGAGATTCATGCAAGGTTGCAGTTCGCGGCCCGAGAAGCACTCTCCGGCCAACATGCTCAACTGCAGCAACAGCTCCCAAAGCGAAGGAGCCAGGACCCAAAGACCTAGCTGGCCTGAAGGGCCCCCAGGGGGCCCCCAAGCAGCCCCTCTCAATTTGGGTCTGGGGGCTTTCTTTAGGCTGAGAACCTGGGAGATACCAGCAAGGTTGCAGTTCGCGGCCCGAGAAGCACTCTCCGGCCAACATGCCCAACTGCAGCAACAGCTCCCAAACCGAAGGAGCCAGGACCCAAAGACCTAGCTGGCCTGAAGGGCCCCCAGGAGGCCACCAAGCAGCCCCTCTCAATTTGGGTCTGGGGGCTTTCGTTGGGCATGGATACCTGAGAGGTACCTGCAAGGTTGCAGTTCGCGGCCCGAGAAGCACTCTCCGGCCAACATGCTCAACTGCAGCAACAGCTCCCAAAGCGAAGGAGACCCAAAGACCTAGCTGGCCTGAAGGGCCCCCAGGGGGCCCCCAAGCAGTCCCTCTCAATTTGGGTCTGGGGGCTTTCGTTGGGCCGGGAACCTGGGAGATTCCTGCAAGGTTGCAGTTCGCGGCCCGAGAAGCACTCTCCGGCCAACATGCCCAACTGCAGCAACAGCTCCCAAACCGAAGGAGCCAGGACCCAAAGACCTAGCTGGCCTGAAGGGCCCCCAGGAGGCCACCAAGCAGCCCCTCTCAATTTGGGTCTGGGGGCTTTCGTTGGGCATGGATACCTGAGAGGTACCTGCAAGGTTGCAGTTCGCGGCCCGAGAAGCACTCTCCGGCCAACATGCTCAACTGCAGCAACAGCTCCCAAAGCGAAGGAGACCCAAAGACCTAGCTGGCCTGAAGGGCCCCCAGGGGGCCCCCAAGCAGCCCCTCTCAATTTGGGTCTGGGGGCTTTCGTTGGGCCGGGAACCTGGGAGAATCCTGCAAGGTTGCAGTTCGCGGCCCGAGAAGCACTCTCCGGCCAACATGCCCAACTGCAGCAACAGCTCCCAAACCGAAGGAGCCAGGACCCAAAGACCTAGCTGGCCTGAAGGGCCCCCAGGGGGCCCCCAAGCAGCCCCTCTCAATTTGGGTCTGGGGGCTTTCGTTGGGCATGGAACCTGGGAGATTCCTGCAAGGTTGCAGTTCGCGGCCGGAGAAGCACTCTCCGGCCAGCATGCCCAACTGCAGCAACAGCTCCCAAACCGAAGGAGCCAGGACCCAAAGACCTAGCTGGCCTAAAGGGCCCCCAGGGGGCCCCCAAGCAGCCCCTCTCAATTTGGGTCTGGGGGCTTTCGTTTGGCATGGAACCTGGGAGATTCCTGCAAGGTTGCAGTTTGCGGCCCGAGAAGCACTCTCCGGCCAACATGCCCAACTGCAGCAACAGCTCCCAAACCGAAGGAGCCAGGACCCAAAGACCTAGCTGGCCTGAAGGGCCCCCAGGGGGCCCCCAAGCAGCCCCTCTCCATTTGGGTCTGGGGGCTTTCGTTGGGCCAGGAACCTGGGAGGTACCTGCAAGGTTGCAGTTCGCGGCCCGAGAAGCACTCTCCGGCCAACATGCCCAACTGCAGCAACAGCTCCCAAAGCGAAGGAGCCAGGACCCAAAGACCTAGCTGGCCTGAAGGGCCCCCAGGGGGCCCCCAAGCAGCCCCTCTCCATTTGGGTCTGGGGGCTTTCGTTGGGCCGGGAACCTGGGAGAATCCTGCAAGGTTGCAGTTCGCGGCCCGAGAAGCACTCTCCGGCCAACATGCTCAACTGCAGCAACAGCTCCCAAACCGAAGGAGCCAGGACCCAAAGACCTAGCTGGCCTGAAGGGCCCCAAGGGGTCCCCCAAGCAGCCCCTCTCCATTTGGGTCTGGGGGCTTTCGTTGGGCCGGGAACCTGGGAGAATCCTGCAAGGTTGCAGTTCGCGGCCCGAGAAGCACTCTCCGGCCAACATGCCCAACTGCAGCAACAGCTCCCAAAGCGAAGGAGCCAGGACCCAAAGACCTAGCTGGCCTGAAGGGCCCCCAGGGGGCCCCCAAGCAGCCCCTCTCAATTTGGGTCTGGGGGCTTTCGTTGGGCATGGATACCTGAGAGGTACCTGCAAGGTTACAGTTCGCGGCCCGAGAAGCACTCTCCGGCCAACATGCCCAACTGCAGCAACAGCTCCCAAAGCGAAGGAGCCAGGACCCAAAGACCTAGCTGGCCTGAAGGGCCCCCAGGGGGCCCCCAAGCAGCCCCTCTCCATTTGGGTCTGGGGGTTTTCGTTGGGCCGGGAGCCTGAGAGGTACCTGCAAGGTTGCAGTTCGCGGCCGGAGAAGCACTCTCCGGCCAACATGCCCAACTGCAGCAACAGCTCCCAAAGCGAAGGAGACCCAAAGACCTAGCTGGCCTGAAGGGCCCCCAGGGGGCCCCCAAGCAGCCCCTCTCAATTTGAGTCTGGGGGCTTTCGTTGGGCCGGGAACCTGGGAGATTCCTTCAAGGTTGCAGTTCGCGGCCCGAGAAGCACTCTCCGGCCAACATGCCCAACTGCAGCAACAGCTCCCAAACCGAAGGAGCCAGGACCCAAAGACCTAGCTGGCCTGAAGGGCCCCCAGGGGGCCCCCAAGCAGCCTCTCTCCATTTGGGTCTGGGGGCTTTCGTTGGGCCAGGAACCTGGGAGGTACCTGCAAGGTTGCAGTTCGCGGCCCGAGAAGCACTCTCCGGCCAACATGCCCAACTGCAGCAACAGCTCCCAAAGCGAAGGAGCCAGGACCCAAAGACCTAGCTGGCCTGAAGGGCCCCCAGGGGGCCACCAAGCAGCCCCTCTCCATTTGGGTCTGGGGGCTTTCGTTGGGCATGGATACCTGAGAGGTACCTGCAAGGTTACAGTTCGCGGCCCGAGAAGCACTCTCCGGCCAACATGCTCAACTGCAGCAACAGCTCCCAAAGCGAAGGAGACCCAAAGACCTAGCTGGCCTGAAGGGCCCCCAGGGGGCCCCCAAGCAGCCCCTCTCAATTTGGGTCTGGGGGCTTTCGTTGGGCCGGGAACCTGGGAGATTCCTGCAAGGTTGCAGTTCGCGGCCCGAGAAGCACTCTCCGGCCAACATGCCCAACTGCAGCAACAGCTCCCAAAGCGAAGGAGCCAGGACCCAAAGACCTAGCTGGCCTGAAGGGCCCCCAGGGGGCCCCCAAGCAGCCCCTCTCCATTTGGGTCTGGGGGCTTTCGTTGGGCATGGAACCTGGGAGATTCCTGCAAGGTTGCAGTTCGCGGCCGGAGAAGCACTCTCCGGCCAGCATGCCCAACTGCAGCAACAGCTCCCAAAGCGAAGGAGCCAGGACCCAAAGACCTAGCTGGCCTGAAGGGCCCCCAGGGGGCCCCCAAGCAGCCCCTCTCAATTTGGGTCTGGGGGCTTTCGTTGGGCCGGGAACCTGGGAGATTCCTGCAAGGTTGCAGTTCGCGGCCCGAGAAGCACTCTCCGGCCAGCATGCCCAACTGCAGCAACAGCTCCCAAACCGAAGGAGCCAGGACCCAAAGACCTAGCTGGCCTGAAGGGCCCCCAGGGGGCCCCCAAGCAGCCCCTCTCCATTTGGGTCTGGGGGCTTTCGTTGGGCCGGGAACCTGGGAGAATCCTGCAAGGTTGCAGTTCGCGGCCCGAGAAGCACTCTCCGGCCAACATGCCCAACTGCAGCAACAGCTCCCAAAGCGAAGGAGCCAGGACCCAAAGACCTAGCTGGCCTGAAGGGCCCCCAGGGGGCCCCCAAGCAGCCCCTCTCAATTTGGGTCTGGGGGCTTTCGTTGGGCATGGATACCTGAGAGGTACCTGCAAGGTTGCAGTTCGCGGCCCGAGAAGCACTCTCCGGCCAACATGCCCAACTGCAGCAACAGCTCCCAAACCGAAGGAGCCAGGACCCAAAGACCTAGCTGGCCTGAAGGGCCCCCAGGGGGCCCCCAAGCAGCCCCTCTCCATTTGGGTCTGGGGGTTTTCGTTGGGCCGGGAACCTGAGAGGTACCTGCAAGGTTGCAGTTCGCGGCCGGAGAAGGACTCTCCGGCCAACATGCCCAACTGCAGCAACAGCTCCCAAAGCGAAGGAGCCAGGACCCAAAGACCTAGCTGGCCTGAAGGGCCCCCAGGGGGCCCCCAAGCAGCCCCTCTCAATTTGACTCTGGGGGCTTTCGTTGGGCCGGGAACCTGGGAGATTCCTTCAAGGTTGCAGTTCGCGGCCCGAGAAGCACTCTCCGGCCAACATGCCCAACTGCAGCAACAGCTCCCAAACCGAAGGAGCCAGGACCCAAAGACCTAGCTGGCCTGAAGGGCCCCCAGGGGGCCCCCAAGCAGCCCCTCTCCATTTGGGTCTGGGGGCTTTCGTTGGGCCAGGAACCTGGGAGGTACCTGCAAGGTTGCAGTTCGCGGCCCGAGAAGCACTCTCCGGCCAACATGCCCAACTGCAGCAACAGCTCCCAAAGCGAAGGAGCCAGGACCCAAAGACCTAGCTGGCCTGAAGGGCCCCCAGGGGGCCACCAAGCAGCCCCTCTCCATTTGGGTCTGGGGGCTTTCGTTGGGCATGGATATCTGAGAGGTACCTGCAAGGTTACAGTTCGTGGCCCGAGAAGCACTCTCCGGCCAACATGCCCAACTGCAGCAACTGCTCCCAAACCGAAGGAGCCAGGACACAAAGACCTAGCTGGCCTGAAGGGCCCCCAGGGGGGCCCCAAGCAGCCCCTCTCATTTGGGTCTGGGGGCTTTCGTTGGGCGGGGAACCTGGGAGATTCATGCAAGGTTGCAGTTCGCGGCCCGAGAAGCACTCTCCGGCCAACATGCTCAACTGCAGCAACAGCTCCCAAACCGAAGGAGCCAGGACCCAAAGACCTAGCTGGCCTGAAGGGCCCCCAGGAGGCCACCAAGCAGCCCCTCTCAATTTGGGTCTGGGGGCTTTCGTTGGGCATGGATACCTGAGAGGTACCTGCAAGGTTGCAGTTCGCGGCCCGAGAAGCACTCTCCGGCCAACATGCTCAACTGCAGCAACAGCTCCCAAAGCGAAGGAGACCCAAAGACCTAGCTGGCCTGAAGGGCCCCCAGGGGGCCCCCAAGCAGCCCCTCTCAATTTGGGTCTGGGGGCTTTCGTTGGGCCGGGAACCTGGGAGATTCCTGCAAGGTTGCAGTTCGCGGCCCGAGAAGCACTCTCCGGCCAGCATGCCCAACTGCAGCAACAGCTCCCAAAGCGAAGGAGCTAGGACCCAAAGACCTAGGTGGCCTGAAGGGCCCCCAGGGGGCCCCCAAGCAGCCCCTCTCAATTTGGGTCTGGGGGCTTTCGTTGGGCATGGAACCTGGGAGATTCCTGCAAGGTTGCAGTTCGCGGCCCGAGAAGCACTCTCCGGCCAACATGCCCAACTGCAGCAACAGCTCCCAAACCGAAGGAGCCAGGACCCAAAGACCTAGCTGGCCTGAAGGGCCCCCAGGGGGCCCCCAAGCAGCCCCTCTCAATTTGGGTCTGGGGGCTTTCGTTGGGCCGGGAACCTGGGAGAATCCTGCAAGGTTGCAGTTCGCGGCCCGAGAAGCACTCTCCGGCCAACATGCCCAACTGCAGCAACAGCTCCCAAACCGAAGGAGCCAGGACCCAAAGACCTAGCTGGCCTGAAGGGCCCCCAGGGGGCCCCCAAGCAGCCCCTCTCCATTTGGGTCTGGGGGCTTTCGTTGGGCCGGGAACCTGGGAGAATCCTGCAAGGTTGCAGTTCGCGGCCCGAGAAGCACTCTCCGGCCAACATGCTCAACTGCAGCAACAGCTCCCAAACCGAAGGAGACCCAAAGACCTAGCTGGCCTGAAGGGCCCCCAGGGGGCCCCCAAGCAGCCCCTCTCAATTTGGGTCTGGGGGCTTTCGTTGGGCCGGGAACCTGGGAGATTCCTGCAAGGTTGCAGTTCGCGGCCCGAGAAGCACTCTCCGGCCAACATGCCCAACTGCAGCAACAGCTCCCAAACCGAAGGAGCCAGGACACAAAGACCTAGCTGGCCTGAAGGGCCCCCAGGGGGGCCCCAAGCAGCCCCTCTCAATTTGGGTCTGGGGGCTTTCGTTGGGCGGGGAACCTGGGAGATTCATGCAAGGTTGCAGTTCGCGGCCCGAGAAGCACTCTCCGGCCAACATGCTCAACTGCAGCAACAGCTCCCAAACCGAAGGAGCCAGGACCCAAAGACCTAGCTGGCCTGAAGGGCCCCCAGGGGGCCCCCAAGCAGCCCCTCTCAATTTGGGTCTGGGGGCTTTCTTTAGGCTGAGAACCTGGGAGATACCAGCAAGGTTGCAGTTCGCGGCCCGAGAAGCACTCTCCGGCCAACATGCCCAACTGCAGCAACAGCTCCCAAACCGAAGGAGCCAGGACCCAAAGACCTAGCTGGCCTGAAGGGCCCCCAGGAGGCCACCAAGCAGCCCCTCTCAATTTGGGTCTGGGGGCTTTCGTTGGGCATGGATACCTGAGAGGTACCTGCAAGGTTGCAGTTCGCGGCCCGAGAAGCACTCTCCGGCCAACATGCTCAACTGCAGCAACAGCTCCCAAAGCGAAGGAGACCCAAAGACCTAGCTGGCCTGAAGGGCCCCCAGGGGGCCCCCAAGCAGCCCCTCTCAATTTGGGTCTGGGGGCTTTCGTTGGGCCGGGAACCTGGGAGATTCCTGCAAGGTTGCAGTTCGCGGCCCGAGAAGCACTCTCCGGCCAACATGCCCAACTGCAGCAACAGCTCCCAAACCGAAGGAGCTAGGACCCAAAGACCTAGCTGGCCTGAAGGGCCCCAAGGGGTCCCCCAAGCAGCCCCTCTCCATTTGGGTCTGGGGGCTTTCGTTGGGCCGGGAACCTGGGAGAATCCTGCAAGGTTGCAGTTCGCGGCCCGAGAAGCACTCTCCGGCCAACATGCCCAACTGCAGCAACAGCTCCCAAAGCGAAGGAGCCAGGACCCAAAGACCTAGCTGGCCTGAAGGGCCCCCAGGGGGCCCCCAAGCAGCCCCTCTCCATTTGGGTCTGGGGGCTTTCGTTGGGCATGGATACCTGAGAGGTACCTGCAAGGTTACAGTTCGCGGCCCGAGAAGCACTCTCCGGCCAACATGCTCAACTGCAGCAACAGCTCCCAAAGCGAAGGAGACCCAAAGACCTAGCTGGCCTGAAGGGCCCCCAGGGGGCCCCCAAGCAGCCCCTCTCCATTTGGGTCTGGGGGCTTTCGTTGGGCCGGGAACCTGGGAGATTCCTGCAAGGTTGCAGTTCGCGGCCCGAGAAGCACTCTCCGGCCAACATGCCCAACTGCAGCAACAGCTCCCAAACCGAAGGAGCCAGGACCCAAAGACCTAGCTGGCCTGAAGGGCCCCCAGGGGGCCCCCAAGCAGCCCCTCTCCATTTGGGTCTGGGGGCTTTCGTTGGGCATGGAACCTGGGAGATTCCTGCAAGGTTGCAGTTCGCGGCCGGAGAAGCACTCTCCGGCCAGCATGCCCAACTGCAGCAACAGCTCCCAAAGCGAAGGAGCCAGGACCCAAAGACCTAGCTGGCCTGAAGGGCCCCCAGGGGGCCCCCAAGCAGCCCCTCTCCATTTGGGTCTGGGGGCTTTCGTTGGGCCGGGAACCTGGGAGATTCCTGCAAGGTTGCAGTTCGCGGCCCGAGAAGCACTCTCCGGCCAACATGCTCAACTGCAGCAACAGCTCCCAAACCGAAGGAGCCAGGACCCAAAGACCTAGCTGGCCTGAAGGGCCCCCAGGGGTCCCCCAAGCAGCCCCTCTCCATTTGGGTCTGGGGGCTTTCGTTGGGCCGGGAACCTGGGAGAATCCTGCAAGGTTGCAGTTCGCGGCCCGAGAAGCACTCTCCGGCCAACATGCCCAACTGCAGCAACAGCTCCCAAAGCGAAGGAGCCAGGACCCAAAGACCTAGCTGGCCTGAAGGGCCCCCAGGGGGCCCCCAAGCAGCCCCTCTCAATTTGGGTCTGGGGGCTTTCGTTGGGCATGGATACCTGAGAGGTACCTGCAAGGTTACAGTTCGCGGCCCGAGAAGCACTCTCCGGCCAACATGCCCAACTGCAGCAACAGCTCCCAAACCGAAGGAGCCAGGACCCAAAGACCTAGCTGGCCTGAAGGGCCCCCAGGGGGCCCCCAAGCAGCCCCTCTCCATTTGGGTCTGGGGGTTTTCATTGGGCCGGGAACCTGAGAGGTACCTGCAAGGTTGCAGTTCGCGGCCGGAGAAGGACTCTCCGGCCAACATGCCCAACTGCAGCAACAGCTCCCAAAGCGAAGGAGCCAGGACCCAAAGACCTAGCTGGCCTGAAGGGCCCCCAGGGGGCCCCCAAGCAGCCCCTCTCAATTTGACTCTGGGGGCTTTCGTTGGGCCGGGAACCTGGGAGATTCCTTCAAGGTTGCAGTTCGCGGCCCGAGAAGCACTCTCCGGCCAACATGCCCAACTGCAGCAACAGCTCCCAAACCGAAGGAGCCAGGACCCAAAGACCTAGCTGGCCTGAAGGGCCCCCAGGGGGCCCCCAAGCAGCCCCTCTCCATTTGGGTCTGGGGGCTTTCGTTGGGCCAGGAACCTGGGAGGTACCTGCAAGGTTGCAGTTCGCGGCCCGAGAAGCACTCTCCGGCCAACATGCCCAACTGCAGCAACAGCTCCCAAAGCGAAGGAGCCAGGACCCAAAGACCTAGCTGGCCTGAAGGGCCCCCAGGGGGCCACCAAGCAGCCCCTCTCAATTTGGGTCTGGGGGCTTTCGTTGGGCATGGATACCTGAGAGGTACCTGCAAGGTTACAGTTCGTGGCCCGAGAAGCACTCTCCGGCCAACATGCCCAACTGCAGCAACAGCTCCCAAACCGAAGGAGCCAGGACACAAAGACCTAGCTGGCCTGAAGGGCCCCCAGGGGGGCCCCAAGCAGCCCCTCTCATTTGGGTCTGGGGGCTTTCGTTGGGCGGGGAACCTGGGAGATTCATGCAAGGTTGCAGTTCGCGGCCCGAGAAGCACTCTCCGGCCAACATGCTCAACTGCAGCAACAGCTCCCAAACCGAAGGAGCCAGGACCCAAAGACCTAGCTGGCCTGAAGGGCCCCCAGGGGGCCCCCAAGCAGCCCCTCTCAATTTGGGTCTGGGGGCTTTCTTTAGGCTGAGAACCTGGGAGATACCAGCAAGGTTGCAGTTCGCGGCCCGAGAAGCACTCTCCGGCCAACATGCCCAACTGCAGCAACAGCTCCCAAACCGAAGGAGCCAGGACCCAAAGACCTAGCTGGCCTGAAGGGCCCCCAGGAGGCCACCAAGCAGCCCCTCTCAATTTGGGTCTGGGGGCTTTCGTTGGGCATGGATACCTGAGAGGTACCTGCAAGGTTGCAGTTCGCGGCCCGAGAAGCACTCTCCGGCCAACATGCTCAACTGCAGCAACAGCTCCCAAAGCGAAGGAGACCCAAAGACCTAGCTGGCCTGAAGGGCCCCCAGGGGGCCCCCAAGCAGCCCCTCTCAATTTGGGTCTGGGGGCTTTCGTTGGGCCGGGAACCTGGGAGATTCCTGCAAGGTTGCAGTTCGCGGCCCGAGAAGCACTCTCCGGCCAGCATGCCCAACTGCAGCAACAGCTCCCAAAGCGAAGGAGCTAGGACCCAAAGACCTAGCTGGCCTGAAGGGCCCCCAGGGGGCCCCCAAGCAGCCCCTCTCAATTTGGGTCTGGGGGCTTTCGTTGGGCATGGAACCTGGGAGATTCCTGCAAGGTTGCAGTTCGCGGCCCGAGAAGCACTCTCCGGCCAACATGCCCAACTGCAGCAACAGCTCCCAAACCGAAGGAGCCAGGACCCAAAGACCTAGCTGGCCTGAAGGGCCCCCAGGGGGCCCCCAAGCAGCCCCTCTCAATTTGGGTCTGGGGGCTTTCGTTGGGCCGGGAACCTGGGAGAATCCTGCAAGGTTGCAGTTCGCGGCCCGAGAAGCACTCTCCGGCCAACATGCTCAACTGCAGCAACAGCTCCCAAACCGAAGGAGCCAGGACCCAAAGACCTAGCTGGCCTGAAGGGCCCCCAGGGGGCCCCCAAGCAGCCCCTCTCAATTTGGGTCTGGGGGCTTTCTTTAGGCTGAGAACCTGGGAGATACCAGCAAGGTTGCAGTTCGCGGCCCGAGAAGCACTCTCCGGCCAACATGCCCAACTGCAGCAACAGCTCCCAAACCGAAGGAGCCAGGACCCAAAGACCTAGCTGGCCTGAAGGGCCCCCAGGAGGCCACCAAGCAGCCCCTCTCAATTTGGGTCTGGGGGCTTTCGTTGGGCATGGATACCTGAGAGGTACCTGCAAGGTTGCAGTTCGCGGCCCGAGAAGCACTCTCCGGCCAACATGCTCAACTGCAGCAACAGCTCCCAAAGCGAAGGAGACCCAAAGACCTAGCTGGCCTGAAGGGCCCCCAGGGGGCCCCCAAGCAGTCCCTCTCAATTTGGGTCTGGGGGCTTTCGTTGGGCCGGGAACCTGGGAGATTCCTGCAAGGTTGCAGTTCACGGCCCGAGAAGCACTCTCCGGCCAACATGCCCAACTGCAGCAACAGCTCCCAAACCGAAGGAGCCAGGACACAAAGACCTAGCTGGCCTGAAGGGCCCCCAGGGGGGCCCCAAGCAGCCCCTCTCATTTGGGTCTGGGGGCTTTCGTTGGGCGGGGAACCTGGGAGATTCATGCAAGGTTGCAGTTCGCGGCCCGAGAAGCACTCTCCGGCCAACATGCTCAACTGCAGCAACAGCTCCCAAACCGAAGGAGCCAGGACCCAAAGACCTAGCTGGCCTGAAGGGCCCCCAGGGGGCCCCCAAGCAGCCCCTCTCAATTTGGGTCTGGGGGCTTTCTTTAGGCTGAAAACCTGGGAGATACCAGCAAGGTTGCAGTTCGCGGCCCGAGAAGCACTCTCCGGCCAACATGCCCAACTGCAGCAACAGCTCCCAAACCGAAGGAGCCAGGACCCAAAGACCTAGCTGGCCTGAAGGGCCCCCAGGAGGCCACCAAGCAGCCCCTCTCAATTTGGGTCTGGGGGCTTTCGTTGGGCATGTATACCTGAGAGGTACCTGCAAGGTTGCAGTTCGCGGCCCGAGAAGCACTCTCCGGCCAACATGCTCAACTGCAGCAACAGCTCCCAAAGCGAAGGAGACCCAAAGACCTAGCTGGCCTGAAGGGCCCCCAGGGGGCCCCCAAGCAGCCCCTCTCAATTTGGGTCTGGGGGCTTTCGTTGGGCCGGGAACCTGGGAGATTCCTGCAAGGTTGCAGTTCGCGGCCCGAGAAGCACTCTCCGGCCAGCATGCCCAACTGCAGCAACAGCTCCCAAAGCGAAGGAGCTAGGACCCAAAGACCTAGCTGGCCTGAAGGGCCCCCAGGGGGCCCCCAAGCAGCCCCTCTCAATTTGGGTCTGGGGGCTTTCGTTGGGCATGGAACCTGGGAGATTCCTGCAAGGTTGCAGTTCGCGGCCCGAGAAGCACTCTCCGGCCAACATGCCCAACTGCAGCAACAGCTCCCAAACCGAAGGAGCCAGGACCCAAAGACCTAGCTGGCCTGAAGGGCCCCCAGGGGGCCCCCAAGCAGCCCCTCTCAATTTGGGTCTGGGGGCTTTCGTTGGGCCGGGAACCTGGGAGAATCCTGCAAGGTTGCAGTTCGCGGCCCGAGAAGCACTCTCCGGCCAATATGCCCAACTGCAGCAACAGCTCCCAAACCGAAGGAGCCAGGACCCAAAGACCTAGCTGGCCTGAAGGGCCCCCAGGGGGGCCCCAAGCAGCCCCTCTCATTTGGGTCTGGGGGCTTTCGTTGGGCGGGGAACCTGGGAGATTCATGCAAGGTTGCAGTTCGCGGCCCGAGAAGCACTCTCCGGCCAACATGCTCAACTGCAGCAACAGCTCCCAAACCGAAGGAGCCAGGACCCAAAGACCTAGCTGGCCTGAAGGGCCCCCAGGGGGCCCCCAAGCAGCCCCTCTCAATTTGGGTCTGGGGGCTTTCTTTAGGCTGAGAACCTGGGAGATACCAGCAAGGTTGCAGTTCGCGGCCCGAGAAGCACTCTCCGGCCAACATGCCCAACTGCAGCAACAGCTCCCAAACCGAAGGAGCCAGGACCCAAAGACCTAGCTGGCCTGAAGGGCCCCCAGGAGGCCACCAAGCAGCCCCTCTCAATTTGGGTCTGGGGGCTTTCGTTGGGCATGGATACCTGAGAGGTACCTGCAAGGTTGCAGTTCGCGGCCCGAGAAGCACTCTCCGGCCAACATGCTCAACTGCAGCAACAGCTCCCAAAGCGAAGGAGACCCAAAGACCTAGCTGGCCTGAAGGGCCCCCAGGGGGCCCCCAAGCAGTCCCTCTCAATTTGGGTCTGGGGGCTTTCGTTGGGCCGGGAACCTGGGAGATTCCTGCAAGGTTGCAGTTCACGGCCCGAGAAGCACTCTCCGGCCAACATGCCCAACTGCAGCAACAGCTCCCAAACCGAAGGAGCCAGGACCCAAAGACCTAGCTGGCCTGAAGGGCCCCCAGGGGGGCCCCAAGCAGCCCCTCTCATTTGGGTCTGGGGGCTTTCGTTGGGCGGGGAACCTGGGAGATTCATGCAAGGTTGCAGTTCGCGGCCCGAGAAGCACTCTCCGGCCAACATGCTCAACTGCAGCAACAGCTCCCAAACCGAAGGAGCCAGGACCCAAAGACCTAGCTGGCCTGAAGGGCCCCCAGGGGGCCCCCAAGCAGCCCCTCTCAATTTGGGTCTGGGGGCTTTCTTTAGGCTGAAAACCTGGGAGATACCAGCAAGGTTGCAGTTCGCGGCCCGAGAAGCACTCTCCGGCCAACATGCCCAACTGCAGCAACAGCTCCCAAACCGAAGGAGCCAGGACCCAAAGACCTAGCTGGCCTGAAGGGCCCCCAGGAGGCCACCAAGCAGCCCCTCTCAATTTGGGTCTGGGGGCTTTCGTTGGGCATGGATACCTGAGAGGTACCTGCAAGGTTGCAGTTCGCGGCCCGAGAAGCACTCTCCGGCCAACATGCTCAACTGCAGCAACAGCTCCCAAAGCGAAGGAGACCCAAAGACCTAGCTGGCCTGAAGGGCCCCCAGGGGGCCCCCAAGCAGCCCCTCTCAATTTGGGTCTGGGGGCTTTCGTTGGGCCGGGAACCTGGGAGATTCCTGCAAGGTTGCAGTTCGCGGCCCGAGAAGCACTCTCCGGCCAGCATGCCCAACTGCAGCAACAGCTCCCAAAGCGAAGGAGCTAGGACCCAAAGACCTAGCTGGCCTGAAGGGCCCCCAGGGGGCCCCCAAGCAGCCCCTCTCAATTTGGGTCTGGGGGCTTTCGTTGGGCATGGAACCTGGGAGATTCCTGCAAGGTTGCAGTTCGCGGCCCGAGAAGCACTCTCCGGCCAACATGCCCAACTGCAGCAACAGCTCCCAAACCGAAGGAGCCAGGACCCAAAGACCTAGCTGGCCTGAAGGGCCCCCAGGGGGCCCCCAAGCAGCCCCTCTCAATTTGGGTCTGGGGGCTTTCGTTGGGCCGGGAACCTGGGAGAATCCTGCAAGGTTGCAGTTCGCGGCCCGAGAAGCACTCTCCGGCCAACATGCCCAACTGCAGCAACAGCTCCCAAACCGAAGGAGCCAGGACCCAAAGACCTAGCTGGCCTGAAGGGCCCCCAGGGGGCCCCCAAGCAGCCCCTCTCCATTTGGGTCTGGGGGCTTTCGTTGGGCCGGGAACCTGGGAGAATCCTGCAAGGTTGCAGTTCGCGGCCCGAGAAGCACTCTCCGGCCAACATGCTCAACTGCAGCAACAGCTCCCAAACCGAAGGAGCCAGGACCCAAAGACCTAGCTGGCCTGAAGGGCCCCAAGGGGTCCCCCAAGCAGCCCCTCTCCATTTGGGTCTGGGGGCTTTCGTTGGGCCGGGAACCTGGGAGAATCCTGCAAGGTTGCAGTTCGCGGCCCGAGAAGCACTCTCCGGCCAACATGCCCAACTGCAGCAACAGCTCCCAAACCGAAGGAGCCAGGACCCAAAGACCTAGCTGGCCTGAAGGGCCCCCAGGGGGCCCCCAAGCAGCCCCTCTCCATTTGGGTCTGGGGGCTTTCGTTGGGCATGTATACCTGAGAGGTACCTGCAAGGTTACAGTTCGTGGCCCGAGAAGCACTCTCCGGCCAATATGCCCAACTGCAGCAACAGCTCCCAAACCGAAGGAGCCAGGACACAAAGACCTAGCTGGCCTGAAGGGCCCCCAGGGGGGCCCCAAGCAGCCCCTCTCATTTGGGTCTGGGGGCTTTCGTTGGGCGGGGAACCTGGGAGATTCATGCAAGGTTGCAGTTCGCGGCCCGAGAAGCACTCTCCGGCCAACATGCTCAACTGCAGCAACAGCTCCCAAACCGAAGGAGCCAGGACCCAAAGACCTAGCTGGCCTGAAGGGCCCCCAGGGGGCCCCCAAGCAGCCCCTCTCAATTTGGGTCTGGGGGCTTTCTTTAGGCTGAGAACCTGGGAGATACCAGCAAGGTTGCAGTTCGCGGCCCGAGAAGCACTCTCCGGCCAACATGCCCAACTGAAGCAACAGCTCCCAAACCGAAGGAGCCAGGACCCAAAGACCTAGCTGGCCTGAAGGGCCCCCAGGAGGCCACCAAGCAGCCCCTCTCAATTTGGGTCTGGGGGCTTTCGTTGGGCATGGATACCTGAGAGGTACCTGCAAGGTTGCAGTTCGCGGCCCGAGAAGCACTCTCCGGCCAACATGCTCAACTGCAGCAACAGCTCCCAAAGCGAAGGAGACCCAAAGACCTAGCTGGCCTGAAGGGCCCCCAGGGGGCCCCCAAGCAGTCCCTCTCAATTTGGGTCTGGGGGCTTTCGTTGGGCCGGGAACCTGGGAGATTCCTGCAAGGTTGCAGTTCGCGGCCCGAGAAGCACTCTCCGGCCAACATGCCCAACTGCAGCAACAGCTCCCAAACCGAAGGAGCCAGGACCCAAAGAACTAGCTGGCCTGAAGGGCCCCCAGGGGGCCCCCAAGCAGCCCCTCTCAATTTGGGTCTGGGGGCTTTCGTTGGGCCAGGAACCTGGGAGGTACCTGCAAGGTTGCAGTTCGCGGCCGGAGAAGCACTCTCCGGCCAGCATGCCCAACTGCAGCAACAGCTCCCAAACCGAAGGAGCCAGGACCCAAAGACCTAGCTGGCCTGAAGGGCCCCCAGGGGGCCCCCAAGCAGCCCCTCTCAATTTGGGTCTGGGGGCTTTCGTTTGGCATGGAACCTGGGAGATTCCTGCAAGGTTGCAGTTCGCGGCCCGAGAAGCACTCTCCGGCCAACATGCCCAACTGCAGCAACAGCTCCCAAACCGAAGGAGCCAGGACCCAAAGACCTAGCTGGCCTGAAGGGCCCCCAGGGGGCCCCCAAGCAGCCCCTCTCCATTTGGGTCTGTGGGCTTTCGTTGGGCCAGGAACCTGGGAGAATCCTGCAAGGTTGCAGTTCGCGGCCCGAGAAGCACTCTCCGGCCAACATGCCCAACTGCAGCAACAGCTCCCAAAGCGAAGGAGCCAGGACCCAAAGACCTAGCTGGCCTGAAGGGCCCCCAGGGGGCCCCCAAGCAGCCCCTCTCCATTTGGGTCTGGGGGCTTTCGTTGGGCCGGGAACCTGGGAGAATCCTGCAAGGTTGCAGTTCGCGGCCCGAGAAGCACTCTCCGGCCAACATGCTCAACTGCAGCAACAGCTCCCAAACCGAAGGAGCCAGGACCCAAAGACCTAGCTGGCCTGAAGGGCCCCAAGGGGTCCCCCAAGCAGCCCCTCTCCATTTGGGTCTGGGGGCTTTCGTTGGGCCGGGAACCTGGGAGAATCCTGCAAGGTTGCAGTTCGCGGCCCGAGAAGCACTCTCCGGCCAACATGCCCAACTGCAGCAACAGCTCCCAAAGCGAAGGAGCCAGGACCCAAAGACCTAGCTGGCCTGAAGGGCCCCCAGGGGGCCCCCAAGCAGCCCCTCTCAATTTGGGTCTGGGGGCTTTCGTTGGGCATGGATACCTGAGAGGTACCTGCAAGGTTACAGTTCGCGGCCCGAGAAGCACTCTCCGGCCAACATGCCCAACTGCAGCAACAGCTCCCAAACCGAAGGAGCCAGGACCCAAAGACCTAGCTGGCCTGAAGGGCCCCCAGGGGGCCCCCAAGCAGCCCCTCTCCATTTGGGTCTGGGGGTTTTCGTTGGGCCGGGAGCCTGAGAGGTACCTGCAAGGTTGCAGTTCGCGGCCGGAGAAGCACTCTCCGGCCAACATGCCCAACTGCAGCAACAGCTCCCAAAGCGAAGGAGACCCAAAGACCTAGCTGGCCTGAAGGGCCCCCAGGGGGCCCCCAAGCAGCCCCTCTCAATTTGAGTCTGGGGGCTTTCGTTGGGCCGGGAACCTGGGAGATTCCTTCAAGGTTGCAGTTCGCGGCCCGAGAAGCACTCTCCGGCCAACATGCCCAACTGCAGCAACAGCTCCCAAACCGAAGGAGCCAGGACCCAAAGACCTAGCTGGCCTGAAGGGCCCCCAGGGGGCCCCCAAGCAGCCTCTCTCCATTTGGGTCTGGGGGCTTTCGTTGGGCCAGGAACCTGGGAGGTACCTGCAAGGTTGCAGTTCGCGGCCCGAGAAGCACTCTCCGGCCAACATGCCCAACTGCAGCAACAGCTCCCAAAGCGAAGGAGCCAGGACCCAAAGACCTAGCTGGCCTGAAGGGCCCCCAGGGGGCCACCAAGCAGCCCCTCTCCATTTGGGTCTGGGGGCTTTCGTTGGGCATGGATACCTGAGAGGTACCTGCAAGGTTACAGTTCGCGGCCCGAGAAGCACTCTCCGGCCAACATGCTCAACTGCAGCAACAGCTCCCAAAGCGAAGGAGACCCAAAGACCTAGCTGGCCTGAAGGGCCCCCTGGGGGCCCCCAAGCAGCCCCTCTCAATTTGACTCTGGGGGCTTTCGTTGGGCCGGGAACCTGGAAGATTCCTTCAAGGTTGCAGTTCGCGGCCCGAGAAGCACTCTCCGGCCAACATGCCCAACTGCAGCAACAGCTCCCAAACCGAAGGAGCCAGGACCCAAAGACCTAGCTGGCCTGAAGGGCCCCCAGGGGGCCCCCAAGCAGCCCCTCTCCATTTGGGTCTGGGGGCTTTCGTTGGGCCAGTAACCTGGGAGGTACCTGCAAGGTTGCAGTTCGCGGCCCGAGAAGCACTCTCCGGCCAACATGCCCAACTGCAGCAACAGCTCCCAAAGCGAAGGAGCCAGGACCCAAAGACCTAGCTGGCCTGAAGGGCCCCAAGGGGGCCACCAAGCAGCCCCTCTCCATTTGGGTCTGGGGGCTTTCGTTGGGCATGGATACCTGAGAGGTACCTGCAAGGTTACAGTTCGTGGCCCGAGAAGCACTCTCCGGCCAACATGCCCAACTGCAGCAACAGCTCCCAAACCGAAGGAGCCAGGACACAAAGACCTAGCTGGCCTGAAGGGCCCCCAGGGGGGCCCCAAGCAGCCCCTCTCATTTGGGTCTGGGGGCTTTCGTTGGGCGGGGAACCTGGGAGATTCATGCAAGGTTGCAGTTCACGGCCTGAGAAGCACTCTCCGGCCAACATGCTCAACTGCAGCAACAGCTCCCAAACCGAAGGAGCCAGGACCCAAAGACCTAGCTGGCCTGAAGGGCCCCCAGGGGGCCCCCAAGCAGCCCCTCTCAATTTGGGTCTGGGGGCTTTCGTTGGGCCGGGAACCTGGGAGATTCCTGCAAGGTTGCAGTTCGCGGCCCGAGAAGCACTCTCCGGCCAGCATGCCCAACTGCAGCAACAGCTCCCAAAGCGAAGGAGCCAGGACCCAAAGACCTAGCTGGCCTGAAGGGCCCCCAGGGGGCCCCCAAGCAGCCCCTCTCAATTTGGGTCTGGGGGCTTTCGTTGGGCATGGAACCTGGGAGATTCCTGCAAGGTTGCAGTTCGCGGCCCGAGAAGCACTCTCCGGCCAACATGCCCAACTGCAGCAACAGCTCCCAAACCGAAGGAGCCAGGACCCAAAGACCTAGCTGGCCTGAAGGGCCCCCAGGGGGCCCCCAAGCAGCCCCTCTCCATTTGGGTCTGGGGGCTTTCGTTGGGCCGGGAACCTGGGAGAATCCTGCAAGGTTGCAGTTCGCGGCCCGAGAAGCACTCTCCGGCCAACATGCCCAACTGCAGCAACAGCTCCCAAACCGAAGGAGCCAGGACCCAAAGACCTAGCTGGCCTGAAGGGCCCCCAGGGGGCCCCCAAGCAGCCCCTCTCCATTTGGGTCTGGGGGCTTTCGTTGGGCCGGGAACCTGTGAGAATCCTGCAAGGTTGCAGTTCGCGGCCCGAGAAGCACTCTCCGGCCAACATGCTCAACTGCAGCAACAGCTCCCAAACCGAAGGAGCCAGGACCCAAAGAGCTAGGTGGCCTGAAGGGCCCCAAGGGGTCCCCCAAGCAGCCCCTCTCCATTTGGGTCTGGGGGCTTTCGTTGGGCCGGGAACCTGGGAGAATCCTGCAAGGTTGCAGTTCACGGCCCGAGAAGCACTCTCCGGCCAACATGCCCAACTGCAGCAACAGCTCCCAAAGCGAAGGAGCCAGGACCCAAAGACCTAGCTGGCCTGAAGGGCCCCCAGGGGGCCCCCAAGCAGCCCCTCTCAATTTGGGTCTGGGGGCTTTCGTTGGGCATGGATACCTGAGAGGTACCTGCAAGGTTACAGTTCGCGGCCCGAGAAGCACTCTCCGGCCAACATGCTCAACTGCAGCAACAGCTCCCAAACCGAAGGAGACCCAAAGACCTAGCTGGCCTGAAGGGCCCCCAGGGGGCCCCCAAGCAGCCCCTCTCCATTTGGGTCTGGGGGCTTTCGTTGGGCCGGGAACCTGGGAGATTCCTGCAAGGTTGCAGTTCGCGGCCCGAGAAGCACTCTCCGGCCAACATGCTCAACTGCAGCAACAGCTCCCAAACCGAAGGAGCCAGGACCCAAAGACCTAGCTGGCCTGAAGGGCCCCCAGGGGGCCCCCAAGCAGCCCCTCTCAATTTGGGTCTGGGGGCTTTCGTTGGGCATGGAACCTGGGAGATTCCTGCAAGGTTGCAGTTCGCGGCCCGAGAAGCACTCTCCGGCCAGCATGCCCAACTGCAGCAACAGCTCCCAAACCGAAGGAGCCAGGACCCAAAGACCTAGCTGGCCTGAAGGGCCACCAGGGGGCCCCCAAGCAGCCCCTCTCAATTTGGGTCTGGGGGCTTTCGTTGGGCATGGAACCTGGGAGATTCCTGCAAGGTTGCAGTTCGCGGCCCGAGAAGCACTCTCCGGCCAACATGCCCAACTGCAGCAACAGCTCCCAAACCGAAGGAGCCAGGACCCAAAGACCTAGCTGGCCTGAAGGGCCCCCAGGGGGCCCCCAAGCAGCCCCTCTCCATTTGGGTCTGGGGGCTTTCGTTGGGCCGGGAACCTGGGAGAATCCTGCAAGGTTGCAGTTCGCGGCCCGAGAAGCACTCTCCGGCCAACATGCTCAACTGCAGCAACAGCTCCCAAACCGAAGGAGCCAGGACCCAAAGACCTAGCTGGCCTGAAGGGCCCCAAGGGGTCCCCCAAGCAGCCCCTCTCCATTTGGGTCTGGGGGCTTTCGTTGGGCCAGGAACCTGGGAGAATCCTGCAAGGTTGCAGTTCGCGGCCCGAGAAGCACTCTCCGGCCAACATGCCCAACTGCAGCAACAGCTCCCAAAGCGAAGGAGCCAGGACACAAAGACCTAGCTGGCCTGAAGGGCCCCCAGGGGGCCCCCAAGCAGCCCCTCTCAATTTGGGTCTGGGGGCTTTCGTTGGGCATGGATACCTGAGAGGTACCTGCAAGGTTACAGTTCGCGGCCCGAGAAGCACTCTCCGGCCAACATGCCCAACTGCAGCAACAGCTCCCAAACCGAAGGAGCCAGGACACAAAGACCTAGCTGGCCTGAAGGGCCCCCAGAAGGCCACCAAGCAGCCCCTCTCCATTTGGGTCTGGGGGTTTTCGTTGGGCCGGGAACCTGAGAGGTACCTGCAAGGTTGCAGTTCGCGGCCGGAGAAGCACTCTCCGGCCAACATGCCCAACTGCAGCAACAGCTCCCAAAGCGAAGGAGCCAGGACCCAAAGACCTAGCTGGCCTGAAGGGCCCCCAGGGGGCCCCCAAGCAGCCCCTCTCAATTTGAGTCTGGGGGCTTTCGTTGGGCGGGGAACCTGGGAGATTCCTTCAAGGTTGCAGTTCGCGGCCCGAGAAGCACTCTCCGGCCAACATGCCCAACTGCAGCAACAGCTCCCAAACCGAAGGAGCCAGGACCCAAAGACCTAGCTGGCCTGAAGGGCCCCCAGGGGGCCCCCAAGCAGCCCCTCTCCATTTGGGTCTGGGGGCTTTCGTTGGGCCGGGAACCTGGGAGATTCCTGCAAGGTTGCAGTTCGCGGCCCGAGAAGCACTCTCCGGCCAACATGCCCAACTGCAGCAACAGCTCCCAAAGCGAAGGAGCCAGGACCCAAAGACCTAGCTGGCCTGAAGGGCCCCCAGGGGGCCACCAAGCAGCCCCTCTCCATTTGGGTCTGGGGGCTTTCGTTGGGCATGGATACCTGAGAGGTACCTGCAAGGTTACAGTTCGCGGCCCGAGAAGCACTCTCTGGCCAACATGCCCAACTGCAGCAACAGCTCCCAAACCGAAGGAGCCAGGACACAAAGACCTAGCTGGCCTGAAGGGCCCCCAGGGGGGCCCCAAGCAGCCCCTCTCATTTGGGTCTGGGGGCTTTCGTTGGGCGGGGAACCTGGGAGATTCATGCAAGGTTGCAGTTCGCGGCCCGAGAAGCACTCTCCGGCCAACATGCTCAACTGCAGCAACAGCTCCCAAACCGAAGGAGCCAGGACCCAAAGACCTAGCTGGCCTGAAGGGCCCCCAGGGGGCCCCCAAGCAGCCCCTCTCAATTTGGGTCTGGGGGCTTTCTTTAGGCTGAGAACCTGGGAGATACCAGCAAGGTTGCAGTTCGCGGCCCGAGAAGCACTCTCCGGCCAACATGCCCAACTGCAGCAACAGCTCCCAAACCGAAGGAGCCAGGACCCAAAGACCTAGCTGGCCTGAAGGGCCCCCAGGAGGCCACCAAGCAGCCCCTCTCAATTTGGGTCTGGGGGCTTTCGTTGGGCATGGATACCTGAGAGGTACCTGCAAGGTTGCAGTTCGCGGCCCGAGAAGCACTCTCCGGCCAACATGCTCAACTGCAGCAACAGCTCCCAAAGCGAAGGAGACCCAAAGACCTAGCTGGCCTGAAGGGCCCCCAGGGGGCCCCCAAGCAGCCCCTCTCAATTTGGGTCTGGGGGCTTTCGTTGGGCCGGGAACCTGGGAGATTCCTGCAAGGTTGCAGTTCGCGGCCCGAGAAGCACTCTCCGGCCAACATGCCCAACTGCAGCAACAGCTCCCAAACCGAAGGAGCCAGGACCCAAAGACCTAGCTGGCCTGAAGGGCCCCCAGGGGGCCCCCAAGCAGCCCCTCTCAATTTGGGTCTGGGGGCTTTCGTTGGGCGGGGAACCTGGGAGATTCCTGCAAGGTTGCAGTTCGCGGCCCGAGAAGCACTCTCCGGCCAACATGCCCAACTGCAGCAACAGCTCCCAAACCGAAGGAGCCAGGACCCAAAGACCTAGCTGGCCTGAAGGGCCCCCAGGGGGCCCCCAAGCAGCCCCTCTCCATTTGGGTCTGGGGGCTTTCGTTGGGCCGGGAACCTGGGAGAATCCTGCAAGGTTGCAGTTCGCGGCCCGAGAAGCACTCTCCGGCCAACATGCTCAACTGCAGCAACAGCTCCCAAACCGAAGGAGCCAGGACCCAAAGACCTAGCTGGCCTGAAGGGCCCCAAGGGGTCCCCCAAGCAGCCCCTCTCCATTTGGGTCTGGGGGCTTTCGTTGGGCCGGGAACCTGGGAGAATCCTGCAAGGTTGCAGTTCGCGGCCCGAGAAGCACTCTCCGGCCAACATGCCCAACTGCAGCAACAGCTCCCAAAGCGAAGGAGCCAGGACCCAAAGACCTAGCTGGCCTGAAGGGCCCCCAGGGGGCCCCCAAGCAGCCCCTCTCAATTTGGGTCTGGGGGCTTTCGTTGGGCATGGATACCTGACAGGTACCTGCAAGGTTACAGTTCGCGGCCCGAGAAGCACTCTCCGGCCAACATGCCCAACTGCAGCAACAGCTCCCAAACCGAAGGAGCCAGGACACAAAGACCTAGCTGGCCTGAAGGGCCCCCAGGGGGCCCCCAAGCAGCCCCTCTCCATTTGGGTCTGGGGGTTTTCGTTGGGCCGGGAACCTGAGAGGTACCTGCAAGGTTGCAGTTCGCGGCCGGAGAAGCACTCTCCGGCCAACATGCCCAACTGCAGCAACAGCTCCCAAAGCGAAGGAGCCAGGACCCAAAGACCTAGCTGGCCTGAAGGGCCCCCAGGGGGCCCCCAAGCAGCCCCTCTCAATTTGAGTCTGGGGGCTTTCGTTGGGCCGGGAACCTGGGAGATTCCTTCAAGGTTGCAGTTCGCGGCCCGAGAAGCACTCTCCGGCCAACATGCCCAACTGCAGCAACAGCTCCCAAAGCGAAGGAGCCAGGACCCAAAGACCTAGCTGGCCTGAAGGGCCCCCAGGGGGCCACCAAGCAGCCCCTCTCCATTTGGGTCTGGGGGCTTTCGTTGGGCATGGATACCTGAGAGGTACCTGCAAGGTTACAGTTCGCGGCCCGAGAAGCACTCTCTGGCCAACATGCCCAACTGCAGCAACAGCTCCCAAACCGAAGGAGCCAGGACACAAAGACCTAGCTGGCCTGAAGGGCCCCCAGGGGGGCCCCAAGCAGCCCCTCTCATTTGGGTCTGGGGGCTTTCGTTGGGCGGGGAACCTGGGAGATTCATGCAAGGTTGCAGTTCGCGGCCCGAGAAGCACTCTCCGGCCAACATGCTCAACTGCAGCAACAGCTCCCAAACCGAAGGAGCCAGGACCCAAAGACCTAGCTGGCCTGAAGGGCCCCCAGGGGGCCCCCAAGCAGCCCCTCTCAATTTGGGTCTGGGGGCTTTCTTTAGGCTGAGAACCTGGGAGATACCAGCAAGGTTGCAGTTCGCGGCCCGAGAAGCACTCTCCGGCCAACATGCCCAACTGCAGCAACAGCTCCCAAACCGAAGGAGCCAGGACCCAAAGACCTAGCTGGCCTGAAGGGCCCCCAGGAGGCCACCAAGCAGCCCCTCTCAATTTGGGTCTGGGGGCTTTCGTTGGGCATGGATACCTGAGAGGTACCTGCAAGGTTGCAGTTCGCGGCCCGAGAAGCACTCTCCGGCCAACATGCTCAACTGCAGCAACAGCTCCCAAAGCGAAGGAGACCCAAAGTCCTAGCTGGCCTGAAGGGCCCCCAGGGGGCCCCCAAGCAGCCCCTCTCAATTTGGGTCTGGGGGCTTTCGTTGGGCCGGGAACCTGGGAGATTCCTGCAAGGTTGCAGTTCGCGGCCCGAGAAGCACTCTCCGGCCAACATGCCCAACTGCAGCAACAGCTCCCAAACCGAAGGAGCCAGGACCCAAAGACCTAGCTGGCCTGAAGGGCCCCCAGGGGGCCCCCAAGCAGCCCCTCTCAATTTGGGTCTGGGGGCTTTCGTTGGGCATGGAACCTGGGAGATTCCTGCAAGGTTGCAGTTCGCGGCCGGAGAAGCACTCTCCGGCCAACATGCCCAACTGCAGCAACAGCTCCCAAAGCGAAGGAGCCAGGACCCAAAGACCTAGCTGGCCTGAAGGGCCCCCAGGGGGCCCCCAAGCAGCCCCTCTCAATTTGGGTCTGGGGGCTTTCGTTGGGCATGGAACCTGGGAGATTCCTGCAAGGTTGCAGTTCGCGGCCGGAGAAGCACTCTCCGGCCAACATGCCCAACTGCAGCAACAGCTCCCAAAGCGAAGGAGCCAGGACCCAAAGACCTAGCTGGCCTGAAGGGCCCCCAGGGGGCCCCCAAGCAGCCCCTCTCCATTTGGGTCTGGGGGCTTTCGTTGGGCCGGGAACCTGGGAGAATCCTGCAAGGTTGCAGTTCGCGGCCCGAGAAGCACTCTCCGGCCAACATGCTCAACTGCAGCAACAGCTCCCAAACCGAAGGAGCCAGGACCCAAAGACCTAGATGGCCTGAAGGGCCCCAAGGGGTCCCCCAAGCAGCCCCTCTCCATTTGGGTCTGGGGGCTTTCGTTGGGCCGGGAACCTGGGAGAATCCTGCAAGGTTGCAGTTCGCGGCCCGAGAAGCACTCTCCGGCCAACATGCTCAACTGCAGCAACAGCTCCCAAAGCGAAGGAGCCAGGACCCAAAGACCTAGCTGGCCTGAAGGGCCCCCAGGGGGCCCCCAAGCAGCCCCTCTCCATTTGGGTCTGGGGGTTTTCGTTGGGCCGGGAACCTGAGAGGTACCTGCAAGGTTGCAGTTCGCGGCCGGAGAAGCACTCTCCGGCCAACATGCCCAACTGCAGCAACAGCTCCCAAACCGAAGGAGCCAGGACCCAAAGACCTAGCTGGCCTGAAGGGCCCCCAGGGGGCCCCCAAGCAGCCCCTCTCCATTTGGGTCTGGGGGCTTTCGTTGGGCCAGGAACCTGGGAGGTACCTGCAAGGTTGCAGTTCGCGGCCCGAGAAGCACTCTCCGGCCAACATGCCCAACTGCAGCAACAGCTCCCAAAGCGAAGGAGCCAGGACCCAAAGACCTAGCTGGCCTGAAGGGCCCCCAGGGGGCCACCAAGCAGCCCCTCTCCATTTGGGTCTGGGGGCTTTCGTTGGGCATGGATACCTGAGAGGTACCTGCAAGGTTACAGTTCGCGGCCCGAGAAGCACTCTCCGGCCAGCATGCCCAACTGCAGCAACAGCTCCCAAACCGAAGGAGCCAGGACCCAAAGACCTAGCTGGCCTGAAGGGCCCCCAGGGGGCCCCCAAGCAGCCCCTCTCAATTTGGGTCTGGGGGCTTTCGTTGGGCATGGAACCTGGGAGATTCCTGCAAGGTTGCAGTTCGCGGCCCGAGAAGCACTCTCCGGCCAACATGCCCAACTGCAGCAACAGCTCCCAAACCGAAGGAGCCAGGACCCAAAGACCTAGCTGGCCTGAAGGGCCCCCAGGGGGCCCCCAAGCAGCCCCTCTCCATTTGGGTCTGGGGGCTTTCGTTGGGCCGGGAACCTGGGAGAATCCTGCAAGGTTGCAGTTCGCGGCCCGAGAAGCACTCTCCGGCCAACATGCTCAACTGCAGCAACAGCTCCCAAACCGAAGGAGCCAGGACCCAAAGACCTAGCTGGCCTGAAGGGCCCCAAGGGGTCCCCCAAGCAGCCCCTCTCCATTTGGGTCTGGGGGCTTTCGTTGGGCCGGGAACCTGGGAGAATCCTGCAAGGTTGCAGTTCGCGGCCCGAGAAGCACTCTCCGGCCAACATGCCCAACTGCAGCAACAGCTCCCAAAGCGAAGGAGCCAGGACCCAAAGACCTAGCTGGCCTGAAGGGCCCCCAGGGGGCCCCCAAGCAGCCCCTCTCAATTTGAGTCTGGGGGCTTTCGTTGGGCCGGGAACCTGGGAGATTCCTTCAAGGTTGCAGTTCGCGGCCCGAGAAGCACTCTCCGGCCAACATGCTCAACTGCAGCAACAGCTCCCAAACCGAAGGAGCCAGGACCCAAAGACCTAGCTGGCCTGAAGGGCCCCCAGGGGGCCCCCAAGCAGCCCCTCTCAATTTGGGTCTGGGGGCTTTCTTTAGGCTGAGAACCTGGGAGATACCAGCAAGGTTGCAGTTCGCGGCCCGAGAAGCACTCTCCGGCCAACATGCTCAACTGCAGCAACAGCTCCCAAACCGAAGGAGCCAGGACCCAAAGACTTAGCTGGCCTGAAGGGCCCCCAGAAGGCCACCAAGCAGCCCCTCTCCATTTGGGTCTGGGGGCTTTCGTTGAGCTTGTATACCTGAGATGTACCTGCAAGTTACAGTTCGCGGCCCGAGAAGCACTCTCCGGCCAACATGCCCAACTGCAGCAACAGCTCCCAAAGCGAAGGAGCCAGGACCCAAAGACCTAGCTGGCCTGAAGGGCCCCCAGGGGGCCCCCAAGCAGCCCCTCTCCATTTGGGTCTGGGGGTTTTCGTTGGACCTGGGACTTGGGAGCTACCTGCAAGTTTGCAGTTCGCAGCCCGAGAACCACTCTCCGGCCAACATGCTCAACTGCAGCAACAGCTCCCAAAGCGAAGGAGCCAGGACCCAAAGACCTAGCTGGCCTGAAGGGCCCCCAGGGGGCCCCCAAGCAGCCCCTCTCAATTTGAGTCTGGGGGCTTTCGTTGGGCCGGGAACCTGGGAGATTCCTTCAAGGTTGCAGTTCGCGGCCCGAGAAGCACTCTCCGGCCAACATGCCCAACTGCAGCAACAGCTCCCAAAGCGAAGGAGCCAGGACCCAAAGACCTAGCTGGCCTGAAGGGCCCCCAGGGGGCCCCCAAGCAGCCCCTCTCATTTGGGTCTGGGGGCTTTCGTTGGGCGGGGAACCTGGGAGATTCATGCAAGGTTGCAGTTCGCGGCCCGAGAAGCACTCTCCGGCCAACATGCTCAACTGCAGCAACAGCTCCCAAACCGAAGGAGCCAGGACCCAAAGACCTAGCTGGCCTGAAGGGCCCCCAGGGGGCCCCCAAGCAGCCCCTCTCAATTTGGGTCTGGGGGCTTTCTTTAGGCTGAGAACCTGGGAGATACCAGCAAGGTTGCAGTTCGCGGCCCGAGAAGCACTCTCCGGCCAACATGCTCAACTGCAGCAACAGCTCCCAAACCGAAGGAGCCAGGACCCAAAGACTTAGCTGGCCTGAAGGGCCCCCAGGGGGCCCCCAAGCAGCCCCTCTCCATTTGGGTCTGGGGGCTTTCGTTGGGCCAGGAACCTGGGAGGTACCTGCAAGGTTGCAGTTCGCGGCCCGAGAAGCACTCTCCGGCCAACATGCCCAACTGCAGCAACAGCTCCCAAAGCGAAGGAGCCAGGACCCAAAGACCTAGCTGGCCTGAAGGGCCCCCAGGGGGCCACCAAGCAGCCCCTCTCCATTTGGGTCTGGGGGCTTTCGTTGGGCATGGATACCTGAGAGGTACCTGCAAGGTTACAGTTCGCGGCCCGAGAAGCACTCTCCGGCCAACATGCTCAACTGCAGCAACAGCTCCCAAACCGAAGGAGCCAGGACCCAAAGAGCTAGGTGGCCTGAAGGGCCCCCAGGGGGCCCCCAAGCAGCCCCTCTCCATTTGGGTCTGGGGGCTTTCGTTGGGCGGGGAACCTGGGAGATTCCTGCAAGGTTGCAGTTCGCGGCCCGAGAAGCACTCTCCGGCCAACATGCCCAACTGCAGCAACAGCTCCCAAACCGAAGGAGCCAGGACCCAAAGAGCTAGGTGGACTGAAGGGCCCCCAGGGGGCCCCCAAGCAGCCCCTCTCAATTTGGGTCTGGGGGCTTTCGTTGGGCCGGGAACCTGGGAGAATCCTGCAAGGTTGCCGTTCGCGGCCCGAGAAGCACTCTCCGGCCAACATGCCCAACTGCAGCAACAGCTCCCAAACCGAAGGAGCCAGGACCCAAAGACCTAGCTGGCCTGAAGGGCCCCCAGGAGGCCACCAAGCAGCCCCTCTCAATTTGGGTCTGGGGGCTTTCGTTGGGCATGGATACCTGAGAGGTACCTGCAAGGTTACAGTTCGCGGCCCGAGAAGCACTCTCCGGCCAACATGCTCAACTGCAGCAACAGCTCCCAAACCGAAGGAGCCAGGACCCAAAGACCTAGCTGGCCTGAAGGGCCCCCAGGGGGCCCCCAAGCAGCCCCTCTCCATTTGGGTCTGGGGGTTTTCGTTGGGCCGGGAACCTGAGAGGTACCTGCAAGGTTGCAGTTCGCGGCCGGAGAAGCACTCTCCGGCCAACATGCCCAACTGCAGCAACAGCTCCCAAAGCGAAGGAGCCAGGACCCAAAGACCTAGCTGGCCTGAAGGGCCCCCAGGGGGCCCCCAAGCAGCCCCTCTCAATTTGAGTCTGGGGGCTTTCGTTGGGCCGGGAACCTGGGAGATTCCTTCAAGGTTGCAGTTCGCGGCCCGAGAAGCACTCTCCGGCCAACATGCCCAACTGCAGCAACAGCTCCCAAAGCGAAGGAGCCAGGACCCAAAGACCTAGCTGGCCTGAAGGGCCCCCAGGGGGCCACCAAGCAGCCCCTCTCCATTTGGGTTTGGGGGCTTTCGTTGGGCATGGATACCTGAGAGGTACCTGCAAGGTTACAGTTCGCGGCCCGAGAAGCACTCTCCGGCCAACATGCTCAACTGCAGCAACAGCTCCCAAACCGAAGGAGACCCAAAGACCTAGCTGGCCTGAAGGGCCCCCAGGGGGCCCCCAAGCAGCCCCTCTCAATTTGGGTCTGGGGGCTTTCGTTGGGCCGGGAACCTGGGAGATTCCTGCAAGGTTGCAGTTCGCGGCCCGAGAAGCACTCTCCGGCCAACATGCCCAACTGCAGCAACAGCTCCCAAACCGAAGGAGCCAGGACCCAAAGACCTAGCTGGCCTGAAGGGCCCCCAGGGGGCCACCAAGCAGCCCCTCTCCATTTGGGTCTGGGGGCTTTCGTTGGGCATGGAACCTGGGAGATTCCTGCAAGGTTGCAGTTCGCGGCCGGAGAAGCACTCTCCGGCCAGCATGCCCAACTGCAGCAACAGCTCCCAAAGCGAAGGAGCCAGGACCCAAAGACCTAGCTGGCCTGAAGGGCCCCCAGGGGGCCCCCAAGCAGCCCCTCTCCATTTGGGTCTGGGGGCTTTCGTTGGGCATGGAACCTGGGAGATTCCTGCAAGGTTGCAGTTCGCGGCCCGAGAAGCACTCTCCGGCCAACATGCCCAACTGCAGCAACAGCTCCCAAACCGAAGGAGCCAGGACCCAAAGACCTAGCTGGCCTGAAGGGCCCCCAGGGGGGCCCCAAGCAGCCCCTCTCAATTTGGGTCTGGGGGCTTTCGTTGGGCCGGGAACCTGGGAGAATCCTGCAAGGTTGCAGTTCGCGGCCCGAGAAGCACTCTCCGGCCAACATGCTCAACTGCAGCAACAGCTCCCAAACCGAAGGAGCCAGGACCCAAAGACCTAGCTGGCCTGAAGGGCCCCCAGGGGGCCCCCAAGCAGCCCCTCTCCATTTGGGTCTGGGGGTTTTCGTTGGGCCTGGGACTTGGGAGCTACCTGCAAGTTTGCAGTTCGCAGCCCGAGAACCACTCTCCGGCCAACATGCTCAACTGCAGCAACAGCTCCCAAAGCGAAGGAGCCAGGACCCAAAGACCTAGCTGGCCTGAAGGGCCCCCAGGGGGCCCCCAAGCAGCCCCTCTCAATTTGAGTCTGGGGGCTTTCGTTGGGCCGGGAACCTGGGAGATTCCTTCAAGGTTGCAGTTCGCGGCCCGAGAAGCACTCTCCGGCCAACATGCCCAACTGCAGCAACAGCTCCCAAAGCGAAGGAGCCAGGACCCAAAGACCTAGCTGGCCTGAAGGGCCCCAAGGGGTCCCCCAAGCAGCCCCTCTCCATTTGGGTCTGGGGGCTTTCGTTGGGCCGGGAACCTGGGAGAATCCTGCAAGGTTGCAGTTCGCGGCCGGAGAAGCACTCTCCGGCCAACATGCCCAACTGCAGCAACAGCTCCCAAAGCGAAGGAGCCAGGACCCAAAGACCTAGCTGGCCTGAAGGGCCCCCAGGGGGCCCCCAAGCAGCCCCTCTCAATTTGGGTCTGGGGGCTTTCGTTGGGCATGGATACCTGACAGGTACCTGCAAGGTTACAGTTCGCGGCCCGAGAAGCACTCTCCGGCCAACATGCCCAACTGCAGCAACAGCTCCCAAAGCGAAGGAGCCAGGACCCAAAGACCTAGCTGGCCTGAAGGGCCCCCAGGGGGCCCCCAAGCAGCCCCTCTCCATTTGGGTCTGGGGGTTTTCGTTGGGCCGGGAACCTGAGAGGTACCTGCAAGGTTGCAGTTCGCGGCCGGAGAAGCACTCTCCGGCCAACATGCCCAACTGCAGCAACAGCTCCCAAAGCGAAGGAGCCAGGACCCAAAGACCTAGCTGGCCTGAAGGGCCCCCAGGGGGCCCCCAAGCAGCCCCTCTCAATTTGAGTCTGGGGGCTTTCGTTGGGTTGGGAACCTGGGAGATTCCTGCAAGGTTGCAGTTCGCGGCCCGAGAAGCACTCTCCGGCCAACATGCCCAACTGCAGCAACAGCTCCCAAACCGAAGGAGCCAGGACCCAAAGACCTAGCTGGCCTGAAGGGCCCCCAGGGGGCCCCCAAGCAGCCCCTCTCCATTTGGGTCTGGGGGCTTTCGTTGGGCCAGGAACCTGGGAGGTACCTGCAAGGTTGCAGTTCGCGGCCCGAGAAGCACTCTCCGGCCAACATGCCCAACTGCAGCAACAGCTCCCAAACCGAAGGAGCCAGGACACAAAGACCTAGCTGGCCTGAAGGGCCCCCAGAGGGCCCCCAAGCAGCCCCTCTCCATTTGGGTTTGGGGGCTTTCGTTGGGCATGGATACCTGAGAGGTACCTGCAAGGTTACAGTTCGCGGCCCGAGAAGCACTCTCCGGCCAACATGCTCAACTGCAGCAACAGCTCCCAAACCGAAGGAGACCCAAAGACCTAGCTGGCCTGAAGGGCCCCCAGGGGGCCCCCAAGCAGCCCCTCTCAATTTGGGTCTGGGGGCTTTCGTTGGGCCGGGAACCTGGGAGATTCCTGCAAGGTTGCAGTTCGCGGCCCGAGAAGCACTCTCCGGCCAACATGCCCAACTGCAGCAACAGCTCCCAAACCGAAGGAGCCAGGACCCAAAGACCTAGCTGGCCTGAAGGGCCCCCAGGGGGCCACCAAGCAGCCCCTCTCCATTTGGGTCTGGGGGCTTTCGTTGGGCATGGAACCTGGGAGATTCCTGCAAGGTTGCAGTTCGCGGCCGGAGAAGCACTCTCCGGCCAGCATGCCCAACTGCAGCAACAGCTCCCAAAGCGAAGGAGCCAGGACCCAAAGACCTAGCTGGCCTGAAGGGCCCCCAGGGGGCCCCCAAGCAGCCCCTCTCCATTTGGGTCTGGGGGCTTTCGTTGGGCATGGAACCTGGGAGATTCCTGCAAGGTTGCAGTTCGCGGCCCGAGAAGCACTCTCCGGCCAACATGCCCAACTGCAGCAACAGCTCCCAAACCGAAGGAGCCAGGACCCAAAGACCTAGCTGGCCTGAAGGGCCCCCAGGGGGGCCCCAAGCAGCCCCTCTCAATTTGGGTCTGGGGGCTTTCGTTGGGCCGGGAACCTGGGAGAATCCTGCAAGGTTGCAGTTCGCGGCCCGAGAAGCACTCTCCGGCCAACATGCTCAACTGCAGCAACAGCTCCCAAACCGAAGGAGCCAGGACCCAAAGACCTAGCTGGCCTGAAGGGCCCCCAGGGGGCCCCCAAGCAGCCCCTCTCCATTTGGGTCTGGGGGTTTTCGTTGGGCCTGGGACTTGGGAGCTACCTGCAAGTTTGCAGTTCGCAGCCCGAGAACCACTCTCCGGCCAACATGCTCAACTGCAGCAACAGCTCCCAAAGCGAAGGAGCCAGGACCCAAAGACCTAGCTGGCCTGAAGGGCCCCCAGGGGGCCCCCAAGCAGCCCCTCTCAATTTGAGTCTGGGGGCTTTCGTTGGGCCGGGAACCTGGGAGATTCCTTCAAGGTTGCAGTTCGCGGCCCGAGAAGCACTCTCCGGCCAACATGCCCAACTGCAGCAACAGCTCCCAAAGCGAAGGAGCCAGGACCCAAAGACCTAGCTGGCCTGAAGGGCCCCAAGGGGTCCCCCAAGCAGCCCCTCTCCATTTGGGTCTGGGGGCTTTCGTTGGGCCGGGAACCTGGGAGAATCCTGCAAGGTTGCAGTTCGCGGCCGGAGAAGCACTCTCCGGCCAACATGCCCAACTGCAGCAACAGCTCCCAAAGCGAAGGAGCCAGGACCCAAAGACCTAGCTGGCCTGAAGGGCCCCCAGGGGGCCCCCAAGCAGCCCCTCTCAATTTGGGTCTGGGGGCTTTCGTTGGGCATGGATACCTGAGAGGTACCTGCAAGGTTACAGTTCGCGGCCCGAGAAGCACTCTCCGGCCAACATGCCCAACTGCAGCAACAGCTCCCAAAGCGAAGGAGCCAGGACCCAAAGACCTAGCTGGCCTGAAGGGCCCCCAGGGGGCCCCCAAGCAGCCCCTCTCCATTTGGGTCTGGGGGTTTTCGTTGGGCCGGGAACCTGAGAGGTACCTGCAAGGTTGCAGTTCGCGGCCGGAGAAGCACTCTCCGGCCAACATGCCCAACTGCAGCAACAGCTCCCAAAGCGAAGGAGCCAGGACCCAAAGACCTAGCTGGCCTGAAGGGCCCCCAGGGGGCCCCCAAGCAGCCCCTCTCAATTTGAGTCTGGGGGCTTTCGTTGGGTTGGGAACCTGGGAGATTCCTGCAAGGTTGCAGTTCGCGGCCCGAGAAGCACTCTCCGGCCAACATGCCCAACTGCAGCAACAGCTCCCAAACCGAAGGAGCCAGGACCCAAAGACCTAGCTGGCCTGAAGGGCCCCCAGGGGGCCCCCAAGCAGCCCCTCTCCATTTGGGTCTGGGGGCTTTCGTTGGGCCAGGAACCTGGGAGGTACCTGCAAGGTTGCAGTTCGCGGCCCGAGAAGCACTCTCCGGCCAACATGCCCAACTGCAGCAACAGCTCCCAAACCGAAGGAGCCAGGACACAAAGACCTAGCTGGCCTGAAGGGCCCCCAGAGGGCCCCCAAGCAGCCCCTCTCCATTTGGGTCTGGGGGCTTTCGTTGAGCTTGTATACCTGAGATGTACCTGCAAGTTACAGTTCGCGGCCCGAGAAGCACTCTCCGGCCAACATGCCCAACTGCAGCAACAGCTCCCAAAGCGAAGGAGCCAGGACCCAAAGACCTAGCTGGCCTGAAGGGCCCCCAGGGGGCCCCCAAGCAGCCCCTCTCCATTTGGGTCTGGGGGTTTTCGTTGGGCCTGGGACTTGGGAGCTACCTGCAAGTTTGCAGTTCGCAGCCCGAGAACCACTCTCCGGCCAACATGCTCAACTGCAGCAACAGCTCCCAAACCGAAGGAGCCAGGACCCAAAGACCTAGCTGGCCTGAAGGGCCCCCAGGGGGCCCCCAAGCAGCCCCTCTCAATTTGAGTCTGGGGGCTTTCGTTGGGCCGGGAACCTGGGAGATTCCTGCAAGGTTGCAGTTCGCGGCCCGAGAAGCACTCTCCGGCCAACATGCCCAACTGCAGCAACAGCTCCCAAAGCGAAGGAGCCAGGACACAAAGACCTAGCTGGCCTGAAGGGCCCCCAGGGGGGCCCCAAGCAGCCCCTCTCATTTGGGTCTGGGGGCTTTCGTTGGGCGGGGAACCTGGGAGATTCATGCAAGGTTGCAGTTCGCGGCCCGAGAAGCACTCTCCGGCCAACATGCTCAACTGCAGCAACAGCTCCCAAACCGAAGGAGCCAGGACCCAAAGACCTAGCTGGCCTGAAGGGCCCCCAGGGGGCCCCCAAGCAGCCCCTCTCCATTTGGGTCTGGGGGCTTTCTTTAGGCTGAGAACCTGGGAGATACCAGCAAGGTTGCAGTTCGCGGCCCGAGAAGCACTCTCCGGCCAACATGCTCAACTGCAGCAACAGCTCCCAAAGCGAAGGAGCCAGGACCCAAAGACTTAGCTGGCCTGAAGGGCCCCCAGAAGGCCACCAAGCAGCCCCTCTCCATTTGGGTCTGGGGGCTTTCGTTGAGCTTGTATACCTGAGATGTACCTGCAAGTTACAGTTCGCGGCCCGAGAAGCACTCTCCGGCCAACATGCCCAACTGCAGCAACAGCTCCCAAAGCGAAGGAGCCAGGACCCAAAGACCTAGCTGGCCTGAAGGGCCCCCAGGGGGCCCCCAAGCAGCCCCTCTCAATTTGAGTCTGGGGGCTTTCGTTGGGCCGGGAACCTGGGAGATTCCTTCAAGGTTGCAGTTCGCGGCCCGAGAAGCACTCTCCGGCCAACATGCCCAACTGCAGCAACAGCTCCCAAACCGAAGGAGCCAGGACCCAAAGACCTAGCTGGCCTGAAGGGCCCCCAGGGGGCCCCCAAGCAGCCCCTCTCCATTTGGGTCTGGGGGCTTTCGTTGGGCCAGGAACCTGGGAGGTACCTGCAAGGTTGCAGTTCGCGGCCCGAGAAGCACTCTCCGGCCAACATGCCCAACTGCAGCAACAGCTCCCAAAGCGAAGGAGCCAGGACCCAAAGACCTAGCTGGCCTGAAGGGCCCCCAGGGGGCCACCAAGCAGCCCCTCTCCATTTGGGTCTGGGGGCTTTCGTTGGGCATGGATACCTGAGAGGTACCTGCAAGGTTACAGTTCGCGGCCCGAGAAGCACTCTCCGGCCAACATGCTCAACTGCAGCAACAGCTCCCAAACCGAAGGAGCCAGGACCCAAAGAGCTAGGTGGCCTGAAGGGCCCCCAGGGGGCCCCCAAGCAGCCCCTCTCAATTTGGGTCTGGGGGCTTTCGTTGGGCCGGGAACCTGGGAGATTCCTGCAAGGTTGCAGTTCGCGGCCCGAGAAGCACTCTCCGGCCAACATGCCCAACTGCAGCAACAGCTCCCAAACCGAAGGAGCCAGGACCCAAAGAGCTAGGTGGCCTGAAGGGCCCCCAGGGGGCCCCCAAGCAGCCCCTCTCAATTTGGGTCTGGGGGCTTTCGTTGTGCCGGGAACCTGGGAGAATCCTGCAAGGTTGCCGTTCGCGGCCCGAGAAGCACTCTCCGGCCAACATGCCCAACTGCAGCAACAGCTCCCAAACCGAAGGAGCCAGGACCCAAAGACCTAGCTGGCCTGAAGGGCCCCCAGGAGGCCACCAAGCAGCCCCTCTCAATTTGGGTCTGGGGGCTTTCGTTGGGCATGGATACCTGAGAGGTACCTGCAAGGTTACAGTTCGCGGCCCGAGAAGCACTCTCCGGCCAACATGCTCAACTGCAGCAACAGCTCCCAAACCGAAGGAGCCAGGACCCAAAGACCTAGCTGGCCTGAAGGGCCCCCAGGGGGCCCCCAAGCAGCCCCTCTCCATTTGGGTCTGGGGGTTTTCGTTGGGCCGGGAACCTGAGAGGTACCTGCAAGGTTGCAGTTCGCGGCCGGAGAAGCACTCTCCGGCCAACATGCCCAACTGCAGCAACAGCTCCCAAAGCGAAGGAGCCAGGACACAAAGACCTAGCTGGCCTGAAGGGCCCCCAGGGGGCCCCCAAGCAGCCCCTCTCAATTTGAGTCTGGGGGCTTTCGTTGGGCCGGGAACCTGGGAGATTCCTTCAAGGTTGCAGTTCGCGGCCCGAGAAGCACTCTCCGGCCAACATGCCCAACTGCAGCAACAGCTCCCAAACCGAAGGAGCCAGGACCCAAAGACCTAGCTGGCCTGAAGGGCCCCCAGGGGGCCCCCAAGCAGCCCCTCTCCATTTGGGTCTGGGGGCTTTCGTTGGGCCAGGAACCTGGGAGGTACCTGCAAGGTTGCAGTTCGCGGCCCGAGAAGCACTCTCCGGCCAACATGCCCAACTGCAGCAACAGCTCCCAAAGCGAAGGAGCCAGGACCCAAAGACCTAGCTGGCCTGAAGGGCCCCCAGGGGGCCACCAAGCAGCCCCTCTCCATTTGGGTCTGGGGGCTTTCGTTGGGCATGGATACCTGAGAGGTACCTGCAAGGTTACAGTTCGCGGCCCGAGAAGCACTCTCCGGCCAACATGCTCAACTGCAGCAACAGCTCCCAAAGCGAAGGAGACCCAAAGACCTAGCTGGCCTGAAGGGCCCCCAGGGGGCCCCCAAGCAGCCCCTCTCAATTTGGGTCTGGGGGCTTTCGTTGGGCCGGGAACCTGGGAGATTCCTGCAAGGTTGCAGTTCGCGGCCCGAGAAGCACTCTCCGGCCAACATGCCCAACTGCAGCAACAGCTCCCAAACCGAAGGAGCCAGGACCCAAAGACCTAGCTGGCCTGAAGGGCCCCCAGGGGGCCACCAAGCAGCCCCTCTCCATTTGGGTCTGGGGGCTTTCGTTGGGCATGGAACCTGGGAGAATCCTGCAAGGTTGCAGTTCGCGGCCGGAGAAGCACTCTCCGGCCAGCATGCCCAACTGCAGCAACAGCTCCCAAACCGAAGGAGCCAGGACCCAAAGACCTAGCTGGCCTGAAGGGCCCCCAGGGGGCCCCCAAGCAGCCCCTCTCAATTTGGGTCTGGGGGCTTTCGTTGGGCATGGATACCTGAGAGGTACCTGCAAGGTTACAGTTCGCGGCCCGAGAAGCACTCTCCGGCCAACATGCCCAACTGCAGCAACAGCTCCCAAAGCGAAGGAGCCAGGACCCAAAGACCTAGCTGGCCTGAAGGGCCCCCAGGGGGCCCCCAAGCAGCCCCTCTCCATTTGGGTCTGGGGGTTTTCGTTGGGCCGGGAACCTGAGAGGTACCTGCAAGGTTGCAGTTCGCGGCCGGAGAAGCACTCTCCGGCCAACATGCCCAACTGCAGCAACAGCTCCCAAAGCGAAGGAGCCAGGACCCAAAGACCTAGCTGGCCTGAAGGGCCCCCAGGGGGCCCCCAAGCAGCCCCTCTCAATTTGAGTCTGGGGGCTTTCGTTGGGTTGGGAACCTGGGAGATTCCTGCAAGGTTGCAGTTCGCGGCCGGAGAAGCACTCTCCGGCCAACATGCCCAACTGCAGCAACAGCTCCCAAACCGAAGGAGCCAGGACCCAAAGACCTAGCTGGCCTGAAGGGCCCCCAGGGGGCCCCCAAGCAGCCCCTCTCCATTTGGGTCTGGGGGCTTTCGTTGGGCCAGGAACCTGGGAGGTACCTGCAAGGTTGCAGTTCGCGGCCGGAGAAGCACTCGCCGGCCAACATGCCCAACTGCAGCAACAGCTCCCAAAGCGAAGGAGCCAGGACCCAAAGACCTAGCTGGCCTGAAGGGCCCCCAGGGGTCCCCCAAGCAGCCCCTCTCCATTTGGGTCTGGGGGCTTTCGTTGGGCATGGATACCTGAGAGGTACCTGCAAGGTTACAGTTCGTGGCCCGAGAAGCACTCTCCGGCCAACATGCCCAACTGCAGCAACAGCTCCCAAACCGAAGGAGCCAGGACCCAAAGACCTAGCTGGCCTGAAGGGCCCCCAGGGGGCCCCCAAGCAGCCCCTCTCCATTTGGGTCTGGGGGCTTTCGTTGGGCCAGGAACCTGGGAGATTCATGCAAGGTTGCAGTTCGCGGCCCGAGAAGCACTCTCCGGCCAACATGCTCAACTGCAGCAACAGCTCCCAAAGCGAAGGAGCCAGGACCCAAAGACCTAGCTGGCCTGAAGGGCCCCCAGGGGGCCCCCAAGCAGCCCCTCTCCATTTGGGTCTGGGGGCTTTCTTTAGGCTGAGAACCTGGGAGATACCAGCAAGGTTGCAGTTCGCGGCCCGAGAAGCACTCTCCGGCCAACATGCCCAACTGCAGCAACAGCTCCCAAACCGAAGGAGCCAGGACCCAAAGACTTAGCTGGCCTGAAGGGCCCCCAGAAGGCCACCAAGCAGCCCCTCTCCATTTGGGTCTGGGGGCTTTCGTTGAGCTTGTATACCTGAGATGTACCTGCAAGTTACAGTTCGCGGCCCGAGAAGCACTCTCCGGCCAACATGCCCAACTGCAGCAACAGCTCCCAAAGCGAAGGAGCCAGGACCCAAAGACCTAGCTGGCCTGAAGGGCCCCCAGGGGGCCCCCAAGCAGCCCCTCTCCATTTGGGTCTGGGGGTTTTCGTTGGGCCTGGGACTTGGGAGCTACCTGCAAGTTTGCAGTTCGCAGCCCGAGAACCACTCTCCGGCCAACATGCTCAACTGCAGCAACAGCTCCCAAACCGAAGGAGCCAGGACCCAAAGACCTAGCTGGCCTGAAGGGCCCCCAGGGGGCCCCCAAGCAGCCCCTCTCAATTTGAGTCTGGGGGCTTTCGTTGGGCCGGGAACCTGGGAGATTCCTTCAAGGTTGCAGTTCGCGGCCCGAGAAGCACTCTCCGGCCAACATGCCCAACTGCAGCAACAGCTCCCAAACCGAAGGAGCCAGGACCCAAAGACCTAGCTGGCCTGAAGGGCCCCCAGGGGGCCCCCAAGCAGCCCCTCTCCATTTGGGTCTGGGGGCTTTCGTTGGGCCGGGAACCTGGGAGAATCCTGCAAGGTTGCAGTTCGCGGCCCGAGAAGCACTCTCCGGCCAACATGCCCAACTGCAGCAACAGCTCCCAAAGCGAAGGAGCCAGGACACAAAGACCTAGCTGGCCTGAAGGGCCCCCAGGAGGCCACCAAGCAGCCCCTCTCAATTTGGGTCTGGGGGCTTTCGTTGGGCATGGATACCTGAGAGGTACCTGCAAGGTTACAGTTCGCGGCCCGAGAAGCACTCTCCGGCCAACATGCTCAACTGCAGCAACAGCTCCCAAACCAAAGGAGACCCAAAGACCTAGCTGGCCTGAAGGGCCCCCAGGGGGCCCCCAAGCAGCCCCTCTCCATTTGGGTCTGGGGGCTTTCGTTGGGCCGGGAACCTGGGAGATTCCTGCAAGGTTGCAGTTCGCGGCCCGAGAAGCACTCTCCGGCCAACATGCCCAACTGCAGCAACAGCTCCCAAACCGAAGGAGCCAGGACCCAAAGACCTAGCTGGCCTGAAGGGCCCCCAGGGGGCCCCCAAGCAGCCCCTCTCAATTTGGGTCTGGGGGCTTTCGTTGGGCATGTATACCTGGGAGGTACCTGCAAGGTTACAGTTCGCGGCCCGAGAAGCACTCTCCGGCCAACATGCCCAACTGCAGCAACAGCTCCCAAAGCGAAGGAGCCAGGACACAAAGACCTAGCTGGCCTGAAGGGCCCCCAGGGGGGCCCCAAGCAGCCCCTCTCAATTTGGGTCTGGGGGCTTTCGTTGGGCGGGGAACCTGGGAGATTCATGCAAGGTTGCAGTTCGCGGCCCGAGAAGCACTCTCCGGCCAACATGCCCAACTGCAGCAACAGCTCCCAAAGCGAAGGAGCCAGGACCCAAAGACCTAGCTGGCCTGAAGGGCCCCCAGGGGGCCCCCAAGCAGCCCCTCTCAATTTGGGTCTGGGGGCTTTCGTTGGGCATGTATACCTGAGAGGTACCTGCAAGGTTGCAGTTCGCGGCCCGAGAAGCACTCTCCGGCCAACATGCCCAACTGCAGCAACAGCTCCCAAACCGAAGGAGCCAGGACCCAAAGACCTAGCTGGCCTGAAGGGCCCCCAGGGGGCCCCCAAGCAGCCCCTCTCCATTTGGGTCTGGGGGCTTTCGTTGGGCCAGGAACCTGGGAGAATCTTGCAAGGTTGCAGTTCGCGGCCCGAGAAGCACTCTCCGGCCAACATGCCCAACTGCAGCAACAGCTCCCAAAGCGAAGGAGCCAGGACCCAAAGACCTAGCTGGCCTGAAGGGCCCCCAGGGGGCCACCAAGCAGCCCCTCTCAATTTGGGTCTGGGGGCTTTCGTTGGGCATGGATACCTGAGAGGTACCTGCAAGGTTACAGTTCGCGGCCCGAGAAGCACTCTCCGGCCAACATGCTCAACTGCAGCAACAGCTCCCAAACCGAAGGAGCCAGGACCCAAAGAGCTAGGTGGCCTGAAGGGCCCCCAGGGGGCCACCAAGCAGTCCCTCTCAATTTGGGTCTGGGGGCTTTCGTTGGGCCGGGAACCTGGGAGATTCCTGCAAGGTTGCAGTTCGCGGCCCGAGAAGCACTCTCCGGCCAACATGCCCAACTGCAGCAACAGCTCCCAAACCGAAGGAGCCAGGACCCAAAGACCTAGCTGGCCTGAAGGGCCCCCAGGGGGCCCCCAAGCAGCCCCTCTCCATTTGGGTCTGGGGGTTTTCGTTGGGCCGGGAACCTGAGAGGTACCTGCAAGGTTGCAGTTCGCGGCCGGAGAAGCACTCTCCGGCCAACATGCCCAACTGCAGCAACAGCTCCCAAACCGAAGGAGCCAGGACCCAAAGACCTAGCTGGCCTGAAGGGCCCCCAGGGGGGCCCCAAGCAGCACCTCTCAATTTGGGTCTGGGGGCTTTCGTTGGGCCGGGAACCTGGGAGAATCCTGCAAGGTTGCAGATCGCGGCCGGAGAAGCACTCTCCGGCCAGCATGCCCAACTGCAGCAACAGCTCCCAAACCGAAGGAGCCAGGACCCAAAGACCTAGCTGGCCTGAAGGGCCCCCAGGGGGCCCCCAAGCAGCCCCTCTCAATTTGGGTCTGGGGGCTTTCGTTGGGCATGGAACCTGGGAGATTCCTGCAAGGTTGCAGTTCGCGGCCCGAGAAGCACTCTCCGGCCAACATGCCCAACTGCAGCAACAGCTCCCAAACCGAAGGAGCCAGGACCCAAAGACCTAGCTGGCCTGAAGGGCCCCCAGGGGGGCCCCAAGCAGCCCCTCTCAATTTGGGTCTGGGGGCTTTCGTTGGGCCGGGAACCTGGGAGAATCCTGCAAGGTTGCAGTTCGCGGCCCGAGAAGCACTCTCCGGCCAACATGCCCAACTGCAGCAACAGCTCCCAAACCGAAGGAGCCAGGACCCAAAGACCTAGCTGGCCTGAAGGGCCCCCAGGGGGCCACCAAGCAGCCCCTCTCCATTTGGGTCTGGGGGCTTTCGTTGGGCCGGGAACCTAGGAGAATCCTGCAAGGTTGCAGTTCGCGGCCCGAGAAGCACTCTCCGGCCAACATGCTCAACTGCAGCAACAGCTCCCAAACCGAAGGAGCCAGGACCCAAAGACCTAGCTGGCCTGAAGGGCCCCAAGGGGTCCCCCAAGCAGCCCCTCTCCATTTGGGTCTGGGGGCTTTCGTTGGGCCGGGAACCTGGGAGAATCCTGCAAGGTTGCAGTTCGCGGCCCGAGAAGCACTCTCCGGCCAACATGCCCAACTGCAGCAACAGCTCCCAAAGCGAAGGAGCCAGGACCCAAAGACCTAGCTGGCCTGAAGGGCCCCCAGGGGGCCCCCAAGCAGCCCCTCTCAATTTGGGTCTGGGGGCTTTCGTTGGGCATGGATACCTGAGAGGTACCTGCAAGGTTACAGTTCGCGGCCCGAGAAGCACTCTCCGGCCAACATGCCCAACTGCAGCAACAGCTCCCAAACCGAAGGAGCCAGGACCCAAAGACCTAGCTGGCCTGAAGGGCCCCCAGAAGGCCACCAAGCAGCCCCTCTCCATTTGGGTCTGGGGGCTTTCGTTGGGCATGGATACCTGAGAGGTACCTGCAAGGTTACAGTTCGCGGCCCGAGAAGCACTCTCCGGCCAACATGCCCAACTGCAGCAACAGCTCCCAAACCGAAGGAGCCAGGACCCAAAGACCTAGCTGGCCTGAAGGGCCCCCAGGGGGCCCCCAAGCAGCCCCTCTCCATTTGGGTCTGGGGGTTTTCGTTGGGCCGGGAACCTGAGAGGTACCTGCAAGGTTGCAGTTCGCGGCCGGAGAAGCACTCTCCGGCCAACATGCCCAACTGCAGCAACAGCTCCCAAACCGAAGGAGCCAGGACCCAAAGACCTAGCTGGCCTGAAGGGCCCCCAGGGGGTCCCCAAGCAGCACCTCTCAATTTGGGTCTGGGGGCTTTCGTTGGGCCGGGAACCTGGGAGAATCCTGCAAGGTTGCAGTTCGCGGCCCGAGAAGCACTCTCCGGCCAGCATGCCCAACTGCAGCAACAGCTCCCAAAGCGAAGGAGCCAGGACCCAAAGACCTAGCTGGCCTGAAGGGCCCCCAGGGGGCCCCCAAGCAGCCCCTCTCCATTTGGGTCTGGGGGCTTTCGTTGGGCCGGGAACCTGGGAGAATCCTGCAAGGTTGCAGTTCGCGGCCCGAGAAGCACTCTCCGGCCAACATGCCCAACTGCAGCAACAGCTCCCAAAGCGAAGGAGCCAGGACCCAAAGACCTAGCTGGCCTGAAGGGCCCCCAGGGGGCCCCCAAGCAGCCCCTCTCCATTTGGGTCTGGGGGCTTTCGTTGGGCTGGGAACCTGGGAGATTCCTGCAAGGTTGCAGTTCGCGGCCGGAGAAGCACTCTCCGGCCAACATGCCCAACTGCAGCAACAGCTCCCAAAGCGAAGGAGCCAGGACCCAAAGACCTAGCTGGCCTGAAGGGCCCCCAGGGGGCCCCCAAGCAGCACCTCTCCATTTGGGTCTGGGGGCTTTCTTTAGGCTGAGAACCTGGGAGATACCAGCAAGGTTGCAGTTCGCGGCCCGAGAAGCACTCTCCGGCCAACATGCCCAACTGCAGCAACAGCTCCCAAACCGAAGGAGCCAGGACCCAAAGACCTAGCTGGCCTGAAGGGCCCCCAGAAGGCCTCCAAGCAGCCCCTCTCCATTTGGGTCTGGGGGCTTTCGTTGGGCATGGATACCTGAGAGGTACCTGCAAGGTTACAGTTCGCGGCCCGAGAAGCACTCTCCGGCCAACATGCCCAACTGCAGCAACAGCTCCCAAACCGAAGGAGCCAGGACCCAAAGACCTAGCTGGCCTGAAGGGCCCCCAGGGGGCCCCCAAGCAGCCCCTCTCCATTTGGGTCTGGGGGTTTTCGTTGGGCCGGGAACCTGAGAGGTACCTGCAAGGTTGCAGTTCGCGGCCGGAGAAGCACTCTCCGGCCAACATGCCCAACTGCAGCAACAGCTCCCAAACCGAAGGAGCCAGGACCCAAAGACCTAGCTGGCCTGAAGGGCCCCCAGGGGGTCCCCAAGCAGCACCTCTCAATTTGGGTCTGGGGGCTTTCGTTGGGCCGGGAACCTGGGAGAATCCTGCAAGGTTGCAGTTCGCGGCCCGAGAAGCACTCTCCGGCCAGCATGCCCAACTGCAGCAACAGCTCCCAAAGCGAAGGAGCCAGGACCCAAAGACCTAGCTGGCCTGAAGGGCCCCCAGGGGGCCCCCAAGCAGCCCCTCTCCATTTGGGTCTGGGGGCTTTCGTTGGGCCGGGAACCTGGGAGAATCCTGCAAGGTTGCAGTTCGCGGCCCGAGAAGCACTCTCCGGCCAACATGCCCAACTGCAGCAACAGCTCCCAAACCGAAGGAGCCAGGACCCAAAGACCTAGCTGGCCTGAAGGGCCCCCAGGGGGCCCCCAAGCAGCCCCTCTCAATTTGGGTCTGGGGGCTTTCGTTGGGCCGGGAACCTGGGAGAATCCTGCAAGGTTGCAGTTCGCGGCCCGAGAAGCACTCTCCGGCCAACATGCCCAACTGCAGCAACAGCTCCCAAAGCGAAGGAGCCAGGACCCAAAGACCTAGCTGGCCTGAAGGGCCCCCAGGGGGCCCCCAAGCAGCCCCTCTCCATTTGGGTCTGGGGGCTTTCGTTGGGCCGGGAACCTGTGAGAATCCTGCAAGGTTGCAGTTCGCGGCCCGAGAAGCACTCTCCGGCCAACATGCCCAACTGCAGCAACAGCTCCCAAACCGAAGGAGCCAGGACCCAAAGACCTAGCTGGCCTGAAGGGCCCCCAGGGGGCCCCCAAGCAGCCCCTCTCCATTTGGGTCTGGGGGCTTTCGTTGGGCCGGGAACCTGGGAGATTCCTGCAAGGTTGCAGTTCGAGGCCGGAGAAGCACTCTCCGGCCAACATGCCCAACTGCAGCAACAGCTCCCAAAGCGAAGGAGCCAGGACACAAAGACCTAGCTGGCCTGAAGGGCCCCCAGGGGGCCCCCAAGCAGCCCCTCTCAATTTGGGTCTGGGGGCTTTCTTTAGGCTGAGAACCTGGGAGATACCAGCAAGGTTGAAGTTCGCGGCCCGAGAAGCACTCTCCGGCCAACATGCCAAATATCCAGCAACAGATCCCAAAGCGAAGGAGCCAGGACCCAAAGACCTAGCTGGCCTGAAGGGCCCCCAGAAGGCCACCAAGCAGCCCCTCTCCATTTGGGTCTGGGGGCTTTCGTTGGGCATGTATACCTGAGAGGTACCTGCAAGTTACAGTTCGCGGCCCGAGAAGCACTCTCCGGCCAACATGCCCAACTGCAGCAACAGCTCCCAAAGCGAAGGAGCCAGGACCCAAAGACCTAGCTGGCCTGAAGGGCCCCCAGGGGGCCCCCAAGCAGCCCCTCTCCATTTGGGTCTGGGGGTTTTCGTTGGGCCGGGAACCTGGGAGGTACCTGCAAGGTTGCAGTTCGCGGCCCGAGAAGCACTCTCCGGCCAACATGCCCAACTGCAGCAACAGCTCCCAAAGCGAAGGAGCCAGGACCCAAAGACCTAGCTGGCCTGAAGGGCCCCCAGGGGGCCCCCAAGCAGCCCCTCTCCATTTGGGTCTGGGGGCTTTCGTTGGGCCAGGAACCTGGGAGGTACCTGCAAGGTTGCAGTTCGCGGCCCGAGAAGCACTCTCCGGCCAACATGCCCAACTGCAGCAACAGCTCCCAAAGCGAAGGAGCCAGGACCCAAAGACCTAGCTGGCCTGAAGGGCCCCCAGGGGGCCACCAAGCAGCCCCTCTCCATTTGGGTCTGGGGGCTTTCGTTGGGCATGGATACCTGAGAGGTACCTGCAAGGTTACAGTTCGCGGCCCGAGAAGCACTCTCCGGCCAACATGCTCAACTGCAGCAACAGCTCCCAAACCGAAGGAGCCAGGACCCAAAGAGCTAGGTGGCCTGAAGGGCCTCCAGGGTGCCCCCAAGCAGCCCCTCTCAATTTGGGTCTGGGGGCTTTCGTTGGGCGGGGAACCTGGGAGATTCATGCAAGGTTGCAGTTCGCGGCCCGAGAAGCACTCTCCGGCCAACATGCCCAACTGCAGCAACAGCTCCCAAAGCGAAGGAGCCAGGACCCAAAGACCTAGCTGGCCTGAAGGGCCCCCAGGGGGCCCCCAAGCAGCCCCTCTCCATTTGGGTCTGGGGGCTTTCGTTGGGCATGGAACCTGGGAGATTCCTGCAAGGTTGCAGTTCGCGGCCGGAGAAGCACTCTCCGGCCAACATGCCCAACTGCAGCAACAGCTCCCAAAGCGAAGGAGCCAGGACCCAAAGACCTAGCTGGCCTGAAGGGCCCCCAGGGGGCCCCCAAGCAGCCCCTCTCCATTTGGGTCTGGGGGCTTTTTTTAGGCTGAGAACCTGGGAGAATCCTGCAAGGTTGCAGTTCGCGGCCCGAGAAGCACTCTCCGGCCAACATGCCCAACTGCAGCAACAGCTCCCAAACCGAAGGAGCCAGGACCCAAAGACCTAGCTGGCCTGAAGGGCCCCCAGGGGGCCCCCAAGCAGCCCCTCTCCATTTGGGTCTGGGGGCTTTCGTTGGGCATGGATACCTGAGAGGTACCTGCAAGGTTACAGTTCGCGGCCCGAAAAGCACTCTCCGGCCAACATGCTCAACTGCAGCAACAGCTCCCAAACCGAAGGAGCCAGGACCCAAAGACCTAGCTGGCCTGAAGGGCCCCCAGGGGGCCCCCAAGCAGCCCCTCTCCATTTGGGTCTGGGGGTTTTCGTTGGGCCGGGAACCTGAGAGGTACCTGCAAGGTTGCAGTTCGCGGCCGGAGAAGCACTCTCCGGCCAACATGCCCAACTGCAGCAACAGCTCCCAAACCGAAGGAGCCAGGACCCAAAGACCTAGCTGGCCTGAAGGGCCCCCAGGGGGCCCCCAAGCAGCCCCTCTCCATTTGAGTCTGGGGGCTTTCGTTGGGCCGGGAACCTGGGAGATTCCTTCAAGGTTGCAGTTCGCGGCCCGAGAAGCACTCTCCGGCCAACATGCCCAACTGCAGCAACAGCTCCCAAACCGAAGGAGCCAGGACCCAAAGACCTAGCTGGCCTGAAGGGCCCCCAGGGGGCCCCCAAGCAGCCCCTCTCCATTTGGGTCTGGGGGCTTTCGTTGGGCATGTATACCTGAGAGGTACCTGCAAGTTACAGTTCGCGGCCCGAGAAGCACTCTCCGGCCAACATGCCCAACTGCAGCAACAGCTCCCAAAGCGAAGGAGCCAGGACCCAAAGACCTAGCTGGCCTGAAGGGCCCCCAGGGGGCCCCCAAGCAGCCCCTCTCCATTTGGGTCTGGGGGTTTTCGTTGGGCCGGGAACCTGGGAGGTACCTGCAAGGTTGCAGTTCGCGGCCCGAGAAGCACTCTCCGGCCAACATGCCCAACTGCAGCAACAGCTCCCAAAGCGAAGGAGCCAGGACCCAAAGACCTAGCTGGCCTGAAGGGCCCCCAGGGGGGCCCCAAGCAGCCCCTCTCAATTTGGGTCTGGGGGCTTTCGTTGGGCCGGGAACCTGGGAGAATCCTGCAAGGTTGCAGTTCGCGGCCCGAGAAGCACTCTCCGGCCAACATGCTCAACTGCAGCAACAGCTCCCAAAGCGAAGGAGCCAGGACCCAAAGACCTAGCTGGCCTGAAGGGCCCCCAGGGGGCCCCCAAGCAGCCCCTCTCCATTTGGGTCTGGGGGCTTTCGTTGGGCATGGAACCTGGGAGATTCCTGCAAGGTTGCAGTTCGCGGCCCGAGAAGCACTCTCCGGCCAACATGCCCAACTGCAGCAACAGCTCCCAAACCGAAGGAGCCAGGACCCAAAGACCTAGCTGGCCTGAAGGGCCCCCATGGGGCCCCAAGGAGCTCCTCTCCATTTGGGTCTGGGGGCTTTTGTTGGGCCGGGAACCTGGGAGAATCCTGCAAGGTTGCAGGTCGCGGCCCGAGAAGCACTCTCCGGCCAACATGCCCAACTGCAGCAACAGCTCCCAAACCGAAGGAGCCAGGACCCAAAGACCTAGCTGGCCTGAAGGGCCCCCAGAAGGCCACCAAGCAGCCCCTCTCCATTTGGGTCTGGGGGTTTTCGTTGGGCCGGGAACCTGAGAGGTACCTGCAAGGTTGCAGTTCGCGGCCGGAGAAGCACTCTCCGGCCAACATGCCCAACTGCAGCAACAGCTCCCAAACCGAAGGAGCCAGGACCCAAAGACCTAGCTGGCCTGAAGGGCCCCCAGGGGGGCCCCAAGCAGCACCTCTCAATTTGGGTCTGGGGGCTTTCGTTGGGCATGGAACCTGGGAGAATCCTGCAAGGTTGCTGTTCGCGGCCCGAGAAGCACTCTCCGGCCAGCATGCCCAACTGCAGCAACAGCTCCCAAAGCGAAGGAGCCAGGACCCAAAGACCTAGCTGGCCTGAAGGGCCCCGAGGGGGCCCCCAAGCAGCCCCTCTCCATTTGGGTCTGGGGGCTTTCGTTGGGCCAGGAACCTGGGAGATTCCTGCAAGGTTGCAGTTCGCGGCCCGAGAAGCACTCTCCGGCCAACATGCCCAACTGCAGCAACAGCTCCCAAACCGAAGGAGCCAGGACCCAAAGACCTAGCTGGCCTGAAGGGCCCCCAGGGGGCCCCCAAGCAGCCCCTCTCCATTTGGGTCTGGGGGCTTTCATTGGGCCGGGAACCTGGGAGAATCCTGCAAGGTTGCAGTTCGCGGCCCGAGAAGCACTCTCCGGCCAACATGCCCAACTGCAGCAACAGCTCCCAAACCGAAGGAGCCAGGACCCAAAGACCTAGCTGGCCTGAAGGGCCCCCAGGGGGCCCCCAAGCAGCCCCTCTCCATTTGGGTCTGGGGGCTTTCGTTGGGCCGGGAACCTAGGAGAATCCTGCAAGGTTGCAGTTCGCGGCCCGAGAAGCACTCTCCGGCCAACATGCTCAACTGCAGCAACAGCTCCCAAAGCGAAGGAGCCAGGACCCAAAGACCTAGCTGGCCTGAAGGGCCCCCAGGGGGCCCCCAAGCAGCCCCTCTCAATTTGGGTCTGGGGGCTTTCGTTGGGCATGGATACCTGAGAGGTACCTGCAAGGTTACAGTTCGCGGCCCGAGAAGCACTCTCCGGCCAACATGCCCAACTGCAGCAACAGCTCCCAAAGCGAAGGAGCCAGGACCCAAAGACCTAGCTGGCCTGAAGGGCCCCCAGGGGGCCACCAAGCAGCCCCTCTCCATTTGGGTCTGGGGGTTTTCGTTGGGCCGGGAACCTGAGAGGTACCTGCAAGGTTGCAGTTCGCGGCCCGAGAAGCACTCTCCGGCCAACATGCCCAACTGCAGCAACAGCTCCCAAAGCGAAGGAGCCAGGACCCAAAGACCTAGCTGGCCTGAAGGGCCCCCAGGGGGCCCCCAAGCAGCCCCTCTCAATTTGAGTCTGGGGGCTTTCGTTGGGCCGGGAACCTGGGAGATTCCTTCAAGGTTGCAGTTCGCGGCCCGAGAAGCACTCTCCGGCCAACATGCCCAACTGCAGCAACAGCTCCCAAAGCGAAGGAGCCAGGACCCAAAGACCTAGCTGGCCTGAAGGGCCCCCAGGGTGCCCCCAAGCAGCCCCTCTCCATTTGGGTCTGGGGGCTTTCGTTGGGCCAGGAACCTGGGAGGTACCTGCAAGGTTGCAGTTCGCGGCCCGAGAAGCACTCTCCGGCCAACATGCCCAACTGCAGCAACAGCTCCCAAAGCGAAGGAGCCAGGACCCAAAGACCTAGCTGGCCTGAAGGGCCCCCAGGGGGCCACCAAGCAGCCCCTCTCCATTTGGGTCTGGGGGCTTTCGTTGGGCATGGATACCTGAGAGGTACCTGCAAGGTTACAGTTCGCGGCCCGAGAAGCACTCTCCGGCCAACATGCTCAACTGCAGCAACAGCTCCCAAACCGAAGGAGCCAGGACCCAAAGAGCTAGGTGGCCTGAAGGGCCTCCAGGGTGCCCCCAAGCAGCCCCTCTCAATTTGGGTCTGGGGGCTTTCGTTGGGCGGGGAACCTGGGAGATTCATGCAAGGTTGCAGTTCGCGGCCCGAGAAGCACTCTCCGGCCAACATGCCCAACTGCAGCAACAGCTCCCAAAGCGAAGGAGCCAGGACCCAAAGAGCTAGGTGGCCTGAAGGGCCCCCAGGGGGCCCCCAAGCAGCCCCTCTCCATTTGGGTCTGGGGGCTTTCGTTGGGCTGGGAACCTGGGAGATTCCTGCAAGGTTGCAGTTCGCGGCCGGAGAAGCACTCTCCGGCCAACATGCCCAACTGCAGCAACAGCTCCCAAACCGAAGGAGCCAGGACCCAAAGACCTAGCTGGCCTGAAGGGCCCCCAGGGGGCCCCCAAGCAGCCCCTCTCAATTTGGGTCTGGGGGCTTTCTTTAGGCTGAGAACCTGGGAGAATCCTGCAAGGTTGCAGTTCGCGGCCCGAGAAGCACTCTCCGGCCAACATGCCCAACTGCAGCAACAGCTCCCAAACCGAAGGAGCCAGGACCCAAAGACCTAGCTGGCCTGAAGGGCCCCCAGAAGGCCACCAAGCAGCCCCTCTCCATTTGGGTCTGGGGGCTTTCGTTGGGCATGGATACCTGAGAGGTACCTGCAAGGTTACAGTTCGCGGCCCGAGAAGCACTCTCCGGCCAACATGCCCAACTGCAGCAACAGCTCCCAAACCGAAGGAGCCAGGACCCAAAGACCTAGCTGGCCTGAAGGGCCCCCAGGGGGCCCCCAAGCAGCCCCTCTCCATTTGGGTCTGGGGGTTTTCATTGGGCCGGGAACCTGAGAGGTACCTGCAAGGTTGCAGTTCGCGGCCGGAGAAGCACTCTCCGGCCAACATGCCCAACTGCAGCAACAGCTCCCAAAGCGAAGGAGCCAGGACCCAAAGACCTAGCTGGCCTGAAGGGCCCCCAGGGGGCCCCAAGCAGCCCCTCTCCATTTGGGTCTGGGGGCTTTCGTTGGGCCGGGAACCTGGGAGAATCCTGCAAGGTTGCAGTTCGCGGCCCGAGAAGCACTCTCCGGCCAGCATGCTCAACTGCAGCAACAGCTCCCAAACCGAAGGAGCCAGGACCCAAAGACCTAGCTGGCCTGAAGGGCCCCCAGGGGGCCCCCAAGCAGCCCCTCTCCATTTGGGTCTGGGGGCTTTCGTTGGGCATGGATACCTGAGAGGTACCTGCAAGGTTACAGTTCGCGGCCCGAAAAGCACTCTCCGGCCAACATGCTCAACTGCAGCAACAGCTCCCAAACCGAAGGAGCCAGGACCCAAAGACCTAGCTGGCCTGAAGGGCCCCCAGGGGGCCCCCAAGCAGCCCCTCTCCATTTGGGTCTGGGGGCTTTCGTTGGGCGGGGAACCTGGGAGAATCATGCAAGGTTACAGTTCGCGGCCCGAGAAGCACTCTCCGGCCAACATGCTCAACTGCAGCAACAGCTCCCAAACCGAAGGAGCCAGGACCCAAAGACCTAGCTGGCCTGAAGGGCCCCCAGGGGGCCCCCAAGCAGCCCCTCTCCATTTGGGTCTGGGGGCTTTCGTTGGGCGGGGAACCTGGGAGAATCATGCAAGGTTACAGTTCGCGGCCCGAGAAGCACTCTCCGGCCAACATGCCCAACTGCAGCAACAGCTCCCAAACCGAAGGAGCCAGGACCCAAAGACCTAGCTGGCCTGAAGGGCCCCCAGGGGGGCCTCAAGGAGCCCCTCTCAATTTGGGTCTGGGGGCTTTCGTTGGGCGGGGAACCTGGGAGATTCATGCAAGGTTGCAGTTCGCGGCCCGAGAAGCACTCTCCGGCCAACATGCCCAACTGCAGCAACAGCTCCCAAACCGAAGGAGCCAGGACCCAAAGACCTAGCTGGCCTGAAGGGCCCCCAGGGGGCCCCCAAGCAGCCCCTCTCCATTTGGGTCTGGGGGCTTTCGTTGGGCATGTATACCTGAGAGGTACCTGCAAGGTTACAGTTCGTGGCCCGAGAAGCACTCTCCGGCCAACATGCCCAACTGCAGCAACAGCTCCCAAACCGAAGGAGCCAGGACACAAAGACCTAGCTGGCCTGAAGGGCCCCCAGGGGGGCCCCAAGGAGCCCCTCTCATTTGGGTCTGGGGGCTTTCGTTGGGCGGGGAACCTGGGAGAATCATGCAAGCTTACAGTTCGCGGCCCGAGAAGCACTCTCCGGCCAACATGCTCAACTGCAGCAACAGCTCCCAAACCGAAGGAGCCAGGACCCAAAGACCTAGCTGGCCTGAAGGGCCCCCAGGGGGCCCCCAAGCAGCCCCTCTCCATTTGGGTCTGGGGGCTTTCGTTGGGCATGGAACCTGGGAGATTCCTGCAAGGTTGCAGTTCGCGGCCCGAGAAGCACTCTCCGGCCAACATGCCCAACTGCAGCAACAGCTCCCAAACCGAAGGAGCCAGGACCCAAAGACCTAGCTGGCCTGAAGGGCCCCCATGGGGCCCCAAGGAGCTCCTCTCCATTTGGGTCTGGGGGCTTTTGTTGGGCCGGGAACCTGGGAGAATCCTGCAAGGTTGCAGGTCGCGGCCCGAGAAGCACTCTCCGGCCAACATGCCCAACTGCAGCAACAGCTCCCAAACCGAAGGAGCCAGGACCCAAAGACCTAGCTGGCCTGAAGGGCCCCCAGAAGGCCACCAAGCAGCCCCTCTCCATTTGGGTCTGGGGGCTTTCGTTGGGCATGGATACCTGAGAGGTACCTGCAAGGTTACAGTTCGCGGCCCGAGAAGCACTCTCCGGCCAACATGCCCAACTGCAGCAACAGCTCCCAAACCGAAGGAGCCAGGACCCAAAGACCTAGCTGGCCTGAAGGGCCCCCAGGGGGCCCCCAAGCAGCCCCTCTCCATTTGGGTCTGGGGGTTTTCGTTGGGCCGGGAACCTGAGAGGTACCTGCAAGGTTGCAGTTCGCGGCCGGAGAAGCACTCTCCGGCCAACATGCCCAACTGCAGCAACAGCTCCCAAACCGAAGGAGCCAGGACCCAAAGACCTAGCTGGCCTGAAGGGCCCCCAGGGGGGCCCCAAGCAGCACCTCTCAATTTGGGTCTGGGGGCTTTCGTTGGGCATGGAACCTGGGAGAATCCTGCAAGGTTGCAGTTCGCGGCCCGAGAAGCACTCTCCGGCCAACATGCTCAACTGCAGCAACAGCTCCCAAAGCGAAGGAGCCAGGACCCAAAGACCTAGCTGGCCTGAAGGGCCCCCAGGGGGCCCCCAAGCAGCCCCTCTCCATTTGGGTCTGGGGGCTTTCGTTGGGCATGGATACCTGAGAGGTACCTGCAAGGTTACAGTTCGCGGCCCGAGAAGCACTCTCCGGCCAACATGCCCAACTGCAGCAACAGCTCCCAAACCGAAGGAGCCAGGACCCAAAGACCTAGCTGGCCTGAAGGGCCCCCAGGGGGCCACCAAGCAGCCCCTCTCCATTTGGGTCTGGGGGTTTTCGTTGGGCCGGGAACCTGAGAGGTACCTGCAAGGTTGCAGTTCGCGGCCGGAGAAGCACTCTCCGGCCAACATGCCCAACTGCAGCAACAGCTCCCAAAGCGAAGGAGCCAGGACCCAAAGACCTAGCTGGCCTGAAGGGCCCCCAGGGGGCCCCCAAGCAGCCCCTCTCTAATTTGAGTCTGGGGGCTTTCGTTGGGCCGGGAACCTGGGAGATTCCTTCAAGGTTGCAGATCGCGGCCCGAGAAGCACTCTCCGGCCAACATGCCCAACTGCAGCAACAGCTCCCAAAGCGAAGGAGCCAGGACCCAAAGACCTAGCTGGCCTGAAGGGCCCCCAGGGGGCCCCCAAGCAGCCCCTCTCCATTTGGGTCTGGGGGCTTTCGTTGGGCCAGGAACCTGGGAGGTACCTGCAAGGTTGCAGTTCGCGGCCCGAGAAGCACTCTCCGGCCAACATGCTCAACTGCAGCAACAGCTCCCAAACCGAAGGAGCCAGGACCCAAAGACCTAGCTGGCCTGAAGGGCCCCCAGGGGGCCCCCAAGCAGCCCCTCTCCATTTGGGTCTGGGGGCTTTCGTTGGGCGGGGAACCTGGGAGAATCATGCAAGGTTACAGTTCGCGGCCCGAGAAGCACTCTCCGGCCAACATGCTCAACTGCAGCAACAGCTCCCAAACCGAAGGAGCCAGGACCCAAAGACCTAGCTGGCCTGAAGGGCCCCCAGGGGGCCCCCAAGCAGCCCCTCTCCATTTGGGTCTGGGGGCTTTTGTTGGGCGGGGAACCTGGGAGAATCATGCAAGGTTACAGTTCGCGGCCCGAGAAGCACTCTCCGGCCAACATGCCCAACTGCAGCAACAGCTCCCAAAGCGAAGGAGCCAGGACCCAAAGACCTAGCTGGCCTGAAGGGCCCCCAGGGGGGCCTCAAGGAGCCCCTCTCAATTTGGGTCTGGGGGCTTTCGTTGGGCGGGGAACCTGGGAGATTCCTGCAAGGTTGCAGTTCGCGGCCCGAGAAGCACTCTCCGGCCAACATGCCCAACTGCAGCAACAGCTCCCAAACCGAAGGAGCCAGGACCCAAAGACCTAGCTGGCCTGAAGGGCCCCCAGGGGGCCCCCAAGCAGCCCCTCTCAATTTGGGTCTGGGGGCTTTCGTTGGGCATGTATACCTGAGAGGTACCTGCAAGGTTACAGTTCGTGGCCCGAGAAGCACTCTCCGGCCAACATGCCCAACTACAGCAACAGCTCCCAAACCGAAGGAGCCAGGACACAAAGACCTAGCTGGCCTGAAGGGCCCCCAGGGGGGCCCCAAGGAGCCCCTCTCATTTGGGTCTGGGGGCTTTCTTTGGGCGGGGAACCTGGGAGAATCATGCAAGGTTACAGTTCGCGGCCCGAGAAGCACTCTCCGGCCAACATGCTCAACTGCAGCAACAGCTCCCAAACCGAAGGAGCCAGGACCCAAAGACCTAGCTGGCCTGAAGGGCCCCCAGGGGGCCCCCAAGCAGCCCCTCTCAATTTGGGTCTGGGGGCTTTCTTTAGGCTGAGAACCTGGGAGATACCAGCAAGGTTGCAGTTCGCGGCCGGAGAAGCACTCTCCGGCCAACATGCCCAACTGCAGCAACAGCTCCCAAACCGAAGGAGCCAGGACCCAAAGACTTAGCTGGCCTGAAGGGCCCCCAGAAGGCCACCAAGCAGCCCCTCTCCATTTGGGTCTGGGGGCTTTCGTTGAGCTTGTATACCTGAGATGTACCTGCAAGTTACAGTTCGCGGCCCGAGAAGCACTCTCCGGCCAACATGCCCAACTGCAGCAACAGCTCCCAAAGCGAAGGAGCCAGGACCCAAAGACCTAGCTGGCCTGAAGGGCCCCCAGGGGGCCCCCAAGCAGCCACTCTCCATTTGGGTCTGGGGGTTTTCGTTGGGCCTGGGACTTGGGAGCTACCTGCAAGTTTGCAGTTCGCGGCCCGAGAAGCACTCTCCGGCCAACATGCCCAACTGCAGCAACAGCTCCCAAAGCGAAGGAGCCAGGACCCAAAGACCTAGCTGGCCTGAAGGGCCCCCAGGTTGGGGCCCCAAGCAGCCCCTCTCAATTTGGGTCTGGGGGCTTTCGTTGGGCATGGATACCTGAGAGGTACCTGCAAGGTTACAGTTCGCGGCCCGAGAAGCACTCTCCGGCCAACATGCCCAACTGCAGCAACAGCTCCCAAACCGAAGGAGCCAGGACCCAAAGACCTAGCTGGCCTGAAGGGCCCCCAGGGGGCCCCCAAGCAGCCCCTCTCCATTTGGGTCTGGGGGTTTTCGTTGGGCCGGGAACCTGAGAGGTACCTGCAAGGTTGCAGTTCGCGGCCGGAGAAGCACTCTCCGGCCAACATGCCCAACTGCAGCAACAGCTCCCAAAGCGAAGGAGCCAGGACCCAAAGACCTAGCTGGCCTGAAGGGCCCCCAGGGGGGCCCCAAGCAGCACCTCTCAATTTGGGTCTGGGGGCTTTCGTTGGGCCGGGAACCTGGGAGAATCCTGCAAGGTTGCAGTTCGCGGCCCGAGAAGCACTCTCCGGCCAGCATGCCCAACTGCAGCAACAGCTCCCAAAGCGAAGGAGCCAGGACCCAAAGACCTAGCTGGCCTGAAGGGCCCCCAGGGGGCCCCCAAGCAGCCCCTCTCAATTTGGGTCTGGGGGCTTTCGTTGGGCATGGAACCTGGGAGATTCCTGCAAGGTTGCAGTTCGCGGCCCGAGAAGCACTCTCCGGCCAACATGCCCAACTGCAGCAACAGCTCCCAAACCGAAGGAGCCAGGACCCAAAGACCTAGCTGGCCTGAAGGGCCCCCAGGGGGCCCCCAAGCAGCCCCTCTCAATTTGGGTCTGGGGGCTTTCTTTAGACTGAGAACCTGGGAGATACCAGCAAGGTTGCAGTTCGCGGCCCGAGAAGCACTCTCCGGCCAACATGCCCAACTGCAGCAACAGCTCCCAAACCGAAGGAGCCAGGACCCAAAGACTTAGCTGGCCTGAAGGGCCCCCAGAAGGCCACCAAGCAGCCCCTCTCCATTTGGGTCTGGGGGCTTTCGTTGAGCTTGTATACCTGAGATGTACCTGCAAGTTACAGTCCGCGGCCCGAGAAGCACTCTCCGGCCAACATGCCCAACTGCAGCAACAGCTCCCAAATCGAAGGAGCCAGGACCCAAAGACCTAGCTGGCCTGAAGGGCCCCCAGGGGGCCCCCAAGCAGCCCCTCTCCATTTGGGTCTGGGGGTTTTCGTTGGGCCTGGGACTTGGGAGCTACCTGCAAGTTTGCAGTTTGCAGCCCGAGAACCACTCTCCGGCCAAACACCCAACTGCAGCAACAGCTCCCAAAGCGAAGGAGCCAGGACCCAAAGACCTAGCTGGCCTGAAGGGCCCCCAGGTTGGGGCCCCAAGCAGCCCCTCTCAATTTGGGTCTGGGGGCTTTCGTTGGGCCGGGAACCTGGGAGATTCCTGCAAGGTTGCAGTTCGCGGCCCGAGAAGCACTCTCCGGCCAACATGCCCAACTGCAGCAACAGCTCCCAAAGCGAAGGAGCCAGGACACAAAGACCTAGCTGGCCTGAAGGGCCCCCAGGAGGCCACCAAGCAGCCCCTCTCAATTTGGGTCTGGGGGCTTTCGTTGGGCATGGATACCTGAGAGGTACCTGCAAGGTTACAGTTCGCGGCCGGAGAAGCACTCTCCGGCCAACATACCCAACTGCAGCAACAGCTCCCAAACCGAAGGAGCCAGGACCCAAAGACCTAGCTGGCCTGAAGGGCCCCCAGGGGGCCCCCAAGCAGCCCCTCTCCATTTGGGTCTGGGGGTTTTCGTTGGGCCGGGAACCTGAGAGGTACCTGCAAGGTTGCAGTTCGCGGCCGGAGAAGCACTCTCCGGCCAACATGCGCAACTGCAGCAACAGCTCCCAAAGCGAAGGAGCCAGGACCCAAAGACCTAGCTGGCCTGAAGGGCCCCCAGGGGGGCCCCAAGCAGCACCTCTCAATTTGGGTCTGGGGGCTTTCGTTGGGCCGGGAACCTGGGAGAATCCTGCAAGGTTGCAGTTCGCGGCCCGAGAAGCACTCTCCGGCCAACATGCCCAACTGCAGCAACAGCTCCCAAAGCGAAGGAGCCAGGACCCAAAGACCTAGCTGGCCTGAAGGGCCCCCAGGGGGCCCCCAAGCAGCCCCTCTCCATTTGGGTCTGGGGGCTTTCTTTAGGCTGAGAACCTGGGAGATACCAGCAAGGTTGCAGTTCGCGGCCCGAGAAGCACTCTCCGGCCAACATGCCCAACTGCAGCAACAGCTCCCAAAGCGAAGGAGCCAGGACCCAAAGACTTAGCTGGCCTGAAGGGCCCCCAGAAGGCCACCAAGCAGCCCCTCTCCATTTGGGTCTGGGGGCTTTCGTTGAGCTTGTATACCTGAGATGTACCTGCAAGTTACAGTTCGCGGCCCGAGAAGCACTCTCCGGCCAACATGCCCAACTGCAGCAACAGCTCCCAAAGCGAAGGAGCCAGGACCCAAAGACCTAGCTGGCCTGAAGGGCCCCCAGGGGGCCCCCAAGCAGCCCCTCTCCATTTGGGTCTGGGGGTTTTCGTTGGGCCTGGGACTTGGGAGCTACCTGCAAGTATGCAGTTCGCGGCCCGAGAAGCACTCTCCGGCCAACATGCCCAACTGCAGCAACAGCTCCCAAAGCGAAGGAGCCAGGACCCAAAGACCTAGCTGGCCTGAAGGGCCCCCAGGTTGGGGCCCCAAGCAGCCCCTCTCAATTTGGGTCTGGGGGCTTTCGTTGGGCCGGGAACCTGGGAGAATCCTGCAAGGTTGCAGTTCGCGGCCCGAGAAGCACTCTCCGGCCAACATGCCCAACTGCATCAACAGCTCCAAAAGCGAAGGAGCCAGGACACAAAGACCTAGCTGGCCTGAAGGGCCCCCAGGAGGCCACCAAGCAGCCCCTCTCAATTTGGGTCTGGGGGCTTTCGTTGGGCATGGATACCTGAGAGGTACCTGCAAGGTTACAGTTCGCGGCCCGAGAAGCACTCTCCGGCCAACATGCCCAACTGCAGCAACAGCTCCCAAACCGAAGGAGCCAGGACCCAAAGACCTAGCTGGCCTGAAGGGCCCCCAGGGGGCCCCCAAGCAGCCCCTCTCCATTTGGGTCTGGGGGTTTTCGTTGGGCCGGGAACCTGAGAGGTACCTGCAAGGTTGCAGTTCGCGGCCGGAGAAGCACTCTCCGGCCAACATGCGCAACTGCAGCAACAGCTCCCAAAGCGAAGGAGCCAGGACCCAAAGACCTAGCTGGCCTGAAGGGCCCCCAGGGGGGCCCCAAGCAGCACCTCTCAATTTGGGTCTGGGGGCTTTCGTTGGGCCGGGAACCTGGGAGAATCCTGCAAGGTTGCAGTTCGCGGCCCGAGAAGCACTCTCCGGCCAGCATGCCCAACTGCAGCAACAGCTCCCAAAGCGAAGGAGCCAGGACCCAAAGACCTAGCTGGCCTGAAGGGCCCCCAGGGGGCCCCCAAGCAGCCCCTCTCAATTTGGGTCTGGGGGCTTTCGTTGGGCATGGAACCTGGGAGATTCCTGCAAGGTTGCAGTTCGCGGCCCGAGAAGCACTCTCCGGCCAACATGCCCAACTGCAGCAACAGCTCCCAAACCGAAGGAGCCAGGACCCAAAGACCTAGCTGGCCTGAAGGGCCCCCAGGGGGCCCCCAAGCAGCCCCTCTCAATTTGGGTCTGGGGGCTTTCTTTAGGCTGAGAACCTGGGAGATACCAGCAAGGTTGCAGTTCGCGGCCCGAGAAGCACTCTCCGGCCAACATGCCCAACTGCAGCAACAGCTCCCAAACCGAAGGAGCCAGGACCCAAAGACTTAGCTGGCCTGAAGGGCCCCCAGAAGGCCACCAAGCAGCCCCTCTCCATTTGGGTCTGGGGGCTTTCGTTGAGCTTGTATACCTGAGATGTACCTGCAAGTTACAGTTCGCGGCCCGAGAAGCACTCTCCGGCCAACATGCCCAACTGCAGCAACAGCTCCCAAATCGAAGGAGCCAGGACCCAAAGACCTAGCTGGCCTGAAGGGCCCCCAGGGGGCCCCCAAGCAGCCCCTCTCCATTTGGGTCTGGGGGTTTTCGTTGGGCCTGGGACTTGGGAGCTACCTGCAAGTTTGCAGTTTGCAGCCCGAGAACCACTCTCCGGCCAAACTGCCCAACTGCAGCAACAGCTCCCAAAGCGAAGGAGCCAGGACCCAAAGACCTAGCTGGCCTGAAGGGCCCCCAGGTTGGGGCCCCAAGCAGCCCCTCTCAATTTGGGTCTGGGGGCTTTCGTTGGGCCGGGAACCTGGGAGAATCCTGCAAGGTTGCAGTTCGCGGCCCGAGAAGCACTCTCCGGCCAACATGCCCAACTGCAGCAACAGCTCCCAAAGCGAAGGAGCCAGGACACAAAGACCTAGCTGGCCTGAAGGGCCCCCAGGAGGCCACCAAGCAGCCCCTCTCAATTTGGGTCTGGGGGCTTTCGTTGGGCATGGATACCTGAGAGGTACCTGCAAGGTTACAGTTCGCGGCCCGAGAAGCACTCTCCGGCCAACATGCCCAACTGCAGCAACAGCTCCCAAACCGAAGGAGCCAGGACCCAAAGACCTAGCTGGCCTGAAGGGCCCCCAGGGGGCCCCCAAGCAGCCCCTCTCCATTTGGGTCTGGGGGTTTTCGTTGGGCCGGGAACCTGAGAGGTACCTGCAAGGTTGCAGTTCGCGGCCGGAGAAGCACTCTCCGGCCAACATGCGCAACTGCAGCAACAGCTCCCAAAGCGAAGGAGCCAGGACCCAAAGACCTAGCTGGCCTGAAGGGCCCCCAGGGGGGCCCCAAGCAGCACCTCTCAATTTGGGTCTGGGGGCTTTCGTTGGGCCGGGAACCTGGGAGAATCCTGCAAGGTTGCAGTTCGCGGCCCGAGAAGCACTCTCCGGCCAACATGCCCAACTGCAGCAACAGCTCCCAAAGCGAAGGAGCCAGGACCCAAAGACCTAGCTGGCCTGAAGGGCCCCCAGGGGGCCCCCAAGCAGCCCCTCTCCATTTGGGTCTGGGGGCTTTCTTTAGGCTGAGAACCTGGGAGATACCAGCAAGGTTGCAGTTCGCGGCCCGAGAAGCACTCTCCGGCCAACATGCCCAACTGCAGCAACAGCTCCCAAAGCGAAGGAGCCAGGACCCAAAGACTTAGCTGGCCTGAAGGGCCCCCAGAAGGCCACCAAGCAGCCCCTCTCCATTTGGGTCTGGGGGCTTTCGTTGAGCTTGTATACCTGAGATGTACCTGCAAGTTACAGTTCGCGGCCCGAGAAGCACTCTCCGGCCAACATGCCCAACTGCAGCAACAGCTCCCAAAGCGAAGGAGCCAGGACCCAAAGACCTAGCTGGCCTGAAGGGCCCCCAGGGGGCCCCCAAGCAGCCCCTCTCCATTTGGGTCTGGGGGTTTTCGTTGGGCCTGGGACTTGGGAGCTACCTGCAAGTTTGCAGTTCGCGGCCCGAGAAGCACTCTCCGGCCAACATGCCCAACTGCAGCAACAGCTCCCAAAGCGAAGGAGCCAGGACCCAAAGACCTAGCTGGCCTGAAGGGCCCCCAGGTTGGGGCCCCAAGCAGCCCCTCTCAATTTGGGTCTGGGGGCTTTCGTTGGGCCGGGAACCTGGGAGAATCCTGCAAGGTTGCAGTTCGCGGCCCGAGAAGCACTCTCCGGCCAACATGCCCAACTGCATCAACAGCTCCAAAAGCGAAGGAGCCAGGACACAAAGACCTAGCTGGCCTGAAGGGCCCCCAGGAGGCCACCAAGCAGCCCCTCTCAATTTGGGTCTGGGGGCTTTCGTTGGGCATGGATACCTGAGAGGTACCTGCAAGGTTACAGTTCGCGGCCCGAGAAGCACTCTCCGGCCAACATGCCCAACTGCAGCAACAGCTCCCAAACCGAAGGAGCCAGGACCCAAAGACCTAGCTGGCCTGAAGGGCCCCCAGGGGGCCCCCAAGCAGCCCCTCTCCATTTGGGTCTGGGGGTTTTCGTTGGGCCGGGAACCTGAGAGGTACCTGCAAGGTTGCAGTTCGCGGCCGGAGAAGCACTCTCCGGCCAACATGCGCAACTGCAGCAACAGCTCCCAAAGCGAAGGAGCCAGGACCCAAAGACCTAGCTGGCCTGAAGGGCCCCCAGGGGGGCCCCAAGCAGCACCTCTCAATTTGGGTCTGGGGGCTTTCGTTGGGCCGGGAACCTGGGAGAATCCTGCAAGGTTGCAGTTCGCGGCCCGAGAAGCACTCTCCGGCCAGCATGCCCAACTGCAGCAACAGCTCCCAAAGCGAAGGAGCCAGGACCCAAAGACCTAGCTGGCCTGAAGGGCCCCCAGGGGGCCCCCAAGCAGCCCCTCTCAATTTGGGTCTGGGGGCTTTCGTTGGGCATGGAACCTGGGAGATTCCTGCAAGGTTGCAGTTCGCGGCCCGAGAAGCACTCTCCGGCCAACATGCCCAACTGCAGCAACAGCTCCCAAACCGAAGGAGCCAGGACCCAAAGACCTAGCTGGCCTGAAGGGCCCCCAGGGGGCCCCCAAGCAGCCCCTCTCCATTTGGGTCTGGGTGCTTTCGTTGGGCATGGATACCTGAGAGGTACCTGCAAGGTTACAGTTCGCGGCCCGAAAAGCACTCTCCGGCCAACATGCTCAACTGCAGCAACAGCTCCCAAACCGAAGGAGCCAGGACCCAAAGACCTAGCTGGCCTGAAGGGCCCCCAGGGGGCCCCCAAGCAGCCCCTCTCCATTTGGGTCTGGGGGTTTTCGTTGGGCCGGGAACCTGAGAGGTACCTGCAAGGTTGCAGTTCGCGGCCGGAGAAGCACTCTCCGGCCAACATGCCCAACTGCAGCAACAGCTCCCAAACCGAAGGAGCCAGGACCCAAAGACCTAGCTGGCCTGAAGGGCCCCCAGGGGGCCCCCAAGCAGCCCCTCTCAATTTGAGTCTGGGGGCTTTCGTTGGGCCGGGAACCTGGGAGATTCCTTCAAGGTTGCAGTTCGCGGCCCGAGAAGCACTCTCCGGCCAACATGCCCAACTGCAGCAACAGCTCCCAAACCGAAGGAGCCAGGACCCAAAGACCTAGCTGGCCTGAAGGGCCCCCAGGGGGCCCCCAAGCAGCCCCTCTCCATTTGGGTCTGGGGGCTTTCGTTGGGCCAGGAACCTGGGAGGTACCTACAAGGTTACAGTTCGCGGCCCGAGAAGCACTCTCCGGCCAACATGCCCAACTGCAGCAACAGCTCCCAAAGCGAAGGAGCCAGGACCCAAAGACCTAGCTGGCCTGAAGGGCCCCCAGGGGGCCCCCAAGCAGCCCCTCTCCATTTGGGTCTGGGGGTTTTCGTTGGGCCGGGAACCTGAGAGGTACCTGCAAGGTTGCAGGTCGCGGCCGGAGAAGCACTCTCCGGCCAACATGCCCAACTGCAGCAACAGCTCCCAAAGCGAAGGAGCCAGGACCCAAAGACCTAGCTGGCCTGAAGGGCCCCCAGGGGGCCCCCAAGCAGCCCCTCTCAATATGAGTCTGGGGGCTTTCGTTGGGCCGGGAACCTGGGAGATTCCTTCAAGGTTGCAGTTCGCGGCCCGAGAAGCACTCTCCGGCCAACATGCCCAACTGCAGCAACAGCTCCCAAACCGAAGGAGCCAGGACCCAAAGACCTAGCTGGCCTGAAGGGCCCCCAGGGGGCCCCCAAGCAGCCCCTCTCCATTTGGGTCTGGGGGCTTTCGTTGGGCCAGGAACCTGGGAGGTACCTGCAAGGTTGCAGTTCGCGGCCCGAGAAGCACTCTCCGGCCAACATGCCCAACTGCAGCAACAGCTCCCAAAGCGAAGGAGCCAGGACCCAAAGACCTAGCTGGCCTGAAGGGCCCCCAGGGGGCCCCCAAGCAGCCCCTCTCCATTTGGGTCTGGGGGCTTTCGTTGGGCATGGATACCTGAGAGGTACCTGCAAGGTTACAGTTCGCGGCCCGAGAAGCACTCTCCGGCCAACATGCTCAACTGCAGCAACAGCTCCCAAACCGAAGGAGCCAGGACCCAAAGAGCTAGGTGGCCTGAAGGGCCTCCAGGGGGCCCCCAAGCAGCCCCTCTCAATTTGGGTCTGGGGGCTTTCGTTGGGCGGGGAACCTGGGAGATTCATGCAAGGTTGCAGTTCGCGGCCCGAGAAGCACTCTCCGGCCAACATGCCCAACTGCAGCAACAGCTCCCAAAGCGAAGGAGCCAGGACCCAAAGACCTAGCTGGCCTGAAGGGCCCCCAGGGGGCCCCCAAGCAGCCCCTCTCCATTTGGGTCTGGGGGCTTTCGTTGGGCTGGGAACCTGGGAGATTCCTGCAAGGTTGCAGTTCGCGGCCGGAGAAGCACTCTCCGGCCAACATGCCCAACTGCAGCAACAGCTCCCAAACCGAAGTAGCCAGGACCCAAGGACCTAGCTGGCCTGAAGGGCCCCCAGGGGGCCCCCAAGCAGCCCCTCTCAATTTGGGTCTGGGGGCTTTCTTTAGGCTGAGAACCTGTGAGAATCCTGCAAGGTTGCAGTTCGCGGCCCGAGAAGCACTCTCCGGCCAACATGCCCAACTGCAGCAACAGCTCCCAAACCGAAGGAGCCAGGACCCAAAGACCTAGCTGGCCTGAAGGGCCCCCAGAAGGCCACCAAGCAGCCCCTCTCCATTTGGGTCTGGGGGCTTTCGTTGGGCATGGATACCTGAGAGGTACCTGCAAGGTTACAGTTCGCGGCCCGAGAAGCACTCTCCGGCCAACATGCCCAACTGCAGCAACAGCTCCCAAACCGAAGGAGCCAGGACCCAAAGACCTAGCTGGCCTGAAGGGCCCCCAGGGGGCCCCCAAGCAGCCCCTCTCCATTTGGGTCTGGGGGTTTTCATTGGGCCGGGAACCTGAGAGGTACCTGCAAGGTTGCAGTTCGCGGCCGGAGAAGCACTCTCCGGCCAACATGCCCAACTGCAGCAACAGCTCCCAAAGCGAAGGAGCCAGGACCCAAAGACCTAGCTGGCCTGAAGGGCCCCCAGGGGGGCCCCAAGCAGCACCTCTCAATTTGGGTCTGGGGGCTTTCGTTGGGCCGGGAACCTGGGAGAATCCTGCAAGGTTGCAGTTCGCGGCCCGAGAAGCACTCTCCGGCCAGCATGCTCAACTGCAGCAACAGCTCCCAAACCGAAGGAGCCAGGACCCAAAGACCTAGCTGGCCTGAAGGGCCCCCAGGGGGCCCCCAAGCAGCCCCTCTCCATTTGGGTCTGGGGGCTTTCGTTGGGCATGGATACCTGAGAGGTACCTGCAAGGTTACAGTTCGCGGCCCGAGAAGCACTCTCCGGCCAACATGCTCAACTGCAGCAACAGCTCCCAAACCGAAGGAGCCAGGACCCAAAGACCTAGCTGGCCTGAAGGGCCCCCAGGGGGCCCCCAAGCAGCCCCTCTCCATTTGGGTCTGGGGGTTTTCGTTGGGCCGGGAACCTGAGAGGTACCTGCAAGGTTGCAGTTCGCGGCCGGAGAAGCACTCTCCGGCCAACATGCCCAACTGCAGCAACAGCTCCCAAAGCGAAGGAGCCAGGACCCAAAGACCTAGCTGGCCTGAAGGGCCCCCAGGGGGCCCCCAAGCAGCCCCTCTCAATTTGAGTCTGGGGGCTTTCGTTGGGCCGGGAACCTGGGAGATTCCTTCAAGGTTGCAGTTCGCGGCCCGAGAAGCACTCTCCGGCCAACATGCCCAACTGCAGCAACAGCTCCCAAACCGAAGGAGCCAGGACCCAAAGACCTAGCTGGCCTGAAGGGCCCCCAGGGGGCCCCCAAGCAGCCCCTCTCCATTTGGGTCTGGGGGCTTTCGTTGGGCCAGGAACCTGGGAGGTACCTGCAAGGTTGCAGTTCGCGGCCCGAGAAGCACTCTCCGGCCAACATGCCCAACTGCAGCAACAGCTCCCAAAGCGAAGGAGCCAGGACCCAAAGACCTAGCTGGCCTGAAGGGCCCCCAGGGGGCCACCAAGCAGCCCCTCTCCATTTGGGTCTGGGGGCTTTCGTTGGGCATGGATACCTGAGAGGTACCTGCAAGGTTACAGTTCGCGGCCCGAGAAGCACTCTCCGGCCAACATGCTCAACTGCAGCAACAGCTCCCAAACCGAAGGAGACCCAAAGACCTAGCTGGCCTGAAGGGCCCCCAGGGGGCCCCCAAGCAGCCCCTCTCAATTTGGGTCTGGGGGCTTTCGTTGGGCCGGGAACCTGGGAGATTCCTGCAAGGTTGCAGTTCGCGGCCCGAGAAGCACTCTCCGGCCAACATGCCCAACTGCAGCAACAGCTCCCAAAGCGAAGGAGCCAGGACCCAAAGACCTAGCTGGCCTGAAGGGCCCCCAGGGGGCCCCCAAGCAGCCCCTCTCAATTTGAGTCTGGGGGCTTTCGTTGGGCATGGAACCTGGGAGATTCCTGCAAGGTTGCAGTTCGCGGCCGGAGAAGCACTCTCCGGCCAGCATGCCCAACTGCAGCAACAGCTCCCAAAGCGAAGGAGCCAGGACCCAAAGACCTAGCTGGCCTGAAGGGCCCCCAGGGGGCCCCCAAGCAGCCCCTCTCCATTTGGGTCTGGGGGCTTTCGTTGGGCATGGAACCTGGGAGATTCCTGCAAGGTTGCAGTTCGCGGCCCGAGAAGCACTCTCCGGCCAACATGCCCAACTGCAGCAACAGCTCCCAAACCGAAGGAGCCAGGACCCAAAGACCTAGCTGGCCTGAAGGGCCCCCAGGGGGGCCCCAAGCAGCCCCTCTCAATTTGGGTCTGGGGGCTTTCGTTGGGCCGGGAACCTGGGAGAATCCTGCAAGGTTGCAGTTCGCGGCCCGAGAAGCACTCTCCGGCCAACATGCCCAACTGCAGCAACAGCTCCCAAAGCGAAGGAGCCAGGACCCAAAGACCTAGCTGGCCTGAAGGGCCCCCAGGGGGCCCCCAAGCAGCCCCTCTCCATTTGGGTCTGGGGGTTTTCGTTGGGCCGGGAACCTGAGAGGTACCTGCAAGGTTGCAGTTCGCGGCCGGAGAAGCACTCTCCGGCCAACATGCCCAACAGCAGCAACAGCTCCCAAAGCGAAGGAGCCAGGACCCAAAGACCTAGCTGGCCTGAAGGGCCCCCAGGGGGCCCCCAAGCAGCCCCTCTCAATTTGAGTTGGGGGCTTTCGTTGGGTTGGGAACCTGGGAGATTCCTGCAAGGTTGCAGTTCGCGGCCGGAGAAGCACTCTCCGGCCAACATGCCCAACTGCAGCAACAGCTCCCAAAGCGAAGGAGCCAGGACCCAAAGAACTAGCTGGCCTGAAGGGCCCCCAGGGGGCCCCCAAGCAGCCCCTCTCCATTTGGGTCTGGGGGTTTTCGTTGGGCCGGGAACCTGGGAGATTCCTGCAAGGTTGCAGTTCGCGGCCGGAGAAGCACTCTCCGGCCAACATGCCCAACTGCAGCAACAGCTCCCAAACCGAAGTAGCCAGGACCCAAGGACCTAGCTGGCCTGAAGGGCCCCCAGGGGGCCCCCAAGCAGCCCCTCTCAATTTGGGTCTGAGGGCTTTCTTTAGGCTGAGAACCTGGGAGAATCCTGCAAGGTTGCAGTTCGCGGCCCGAGAAGCACTCTCCGGCCAACATGCCCAACTGCAGCAACAGCTCCCAAACCGAAGGAGCCAGGACCCAAAGACCTAGCTGGCCTGAAGGGCCCCCAGAAGGCCACCAAGCAGCCCCTCTCCATTTGGGTCTGGGGGCTTTCGTTGGGCATGGATACCTGAGAGGTACCTGCAAGGTTACAGTTCGCGGCCCGAGAAGCACTCTCCGGCCAACATGCCCAACTGCAGCAACAGCTCCCAAACCGAAGGAGCCAGGACCCAAAGACCTAGCTGGCCTGAAGGGCCCCCAGGGGGCCCCCAAGCAGCCCCTCTCCATTTGGGTCTGGGGGTTTTCATTGGGCCGGGAACCTGAGAGGTACCTGCAAGGTTGCAGTTCGCGGCCGGAGAAGCACTCTCCGGCCAACATGCCCAACTGCAGCAACAGCTCCCAAACCGAAGGAGCCAGGACCCAAAGACCTAGCTGGCCTGAAGGGCCCCCAGGGGGGCCCCAAGCAGCACCTCTCAATTTGGGTCTGGGGGCTTTCGTTGGGCCGGGAACCTGGGAGAATCCTGCAAGGTTGCAGTTCGCGGCCCGAGAAGCACTCTCCGGCCAGCATGCTCAACTGCAGCAACAGCTCCCAAACCGAAGGAGCCAGGACCCAAAGACCTAGCTGGCCTGAAGGGCCCCCAGGGGGCCCCCAAGCAGCCCCTCTCCATTTGGGTCTGGGGGCTTTCGTTGGGCATGGATACCTGAGAGGTACCTGCAAGGTTACAGTTCGCGGCCCGAGAAGCACTCTCCGGCCAACATGCTCAACTGCAGCAACAGCACCCAAACCGAAGGAGCCAGGACCCAAAGACCTAGCTGGCCTGAAGGGCCCCCAGGGGGCCCCCAAGCAGCCCCTCTCCATTTGGGTCTGGGGGTTTTCGTTGGGCCGGGAACCTGAGAGGTACCTGCAAGGTTGCAGTTCGCGGCCGGAGAAGCACTCTCCGGCCAACATGCCCAACTGCAGCAACAGCTCCCAAAGCGAAGGAGCCAGGACCCAAAGACCTAGCTGGCCTGAAGGGCCCCCAGGGGGCCCCCAAGCAGCACCTCTCAATTTGAGTCTGGGGGCTTTCGTTGGGCCGGGAACCTGGGAGATTCCTTCAAGGTTGCAGTTCGCGGCCCGAGAAGCACTCTCCGGCCAACATGCCCAACTGCAGCAACAGCTCCCAAAGCGAAGGAGCCAGGACCCAAAGACCTAGCTGGCCTGAAGGGCCCCCAGGGGGCCCCCAAGCAGCCCCTCTCCATTTGGGTCTGGGGGCTTTCGTTGGGCCAGGAACCTTGGAGGTACCTGCAAGGTTGCAGTTCGCGGCCCGAGAAGCACTCTCCGGCCAACATGCCCAACTGCAGCAACAGCTCCCAAAGCGAAGGAGCCAGGACCCAAAGACCTAGCTGGCCTGAAGGGCCCCCAGGGGGCCCCCAAGCAGCCCCTCTCCATTTGGGTCTGGGGGCTTTCGTTGGGCTGGGAACCTGGGAGATTCCTGCAAGGTTGCAGTTCGCGGCCGGAGAAGCACTCTCCGGCCAACATGCCCAACTGCAGCAACAGCTCCCAAACCGAAGTAGCCAGGACCCAAGGACCTAGCTGGCCTGAAGGGCCCCCAGGGGGCCCCCAAGCAGCCCCTCTCAATTTGGGTCTGAGGGCTTTCTTTAGGCTGAGAACCTGGGAGAATCCTGCAAGGTTGCAGTTCGCGGCCCGAGAAGCACTCTCCGGCCAACATGCCCAACTGCAGCAACAGCTCCCAAACCGAAGGAGCCAGGACCCAAAGACCTAGCTGGCCTGAAGGGCCCCCAGAAGGCCACCAAGCAGCCCCTCTCCATTTGGGTCTGGGGGCTTTCGTTGGGCATGGATACCTGAGAGGTACCTGCAAGGTTACAGTTCGCGGCCCGAGAAGCACTCTCCGGCCAACATGCCCAACTGCAGCAACAGCTCCCAAACCGAAGGAGCCAGGACCCAAAGACCTAGCTGGCCTGAAGGGCCCCCAGGGGGCCCCCAAGCAGCCCCTCTCCATTTGGGTCTGGGGGTTTTCATTGGGCCGGGAACCTGAGAGGTACCTGCAAGGTTGCAGTTCGCGGCCGGAGAAGCACTCTCCGGCCAACATGCCCAACTGCAGCAACAGCTCCCAAACCGAAGGAGCCAGGACCCAAAGACCTAGCTGGCCTGAAGGGCCCCCAGGGGGGCCCCAAGCAGCACCTCTCAATTTGGGTCTGGGGGCTTTCGTTGGGCCGGGAACCTGGGAGAATCCTGCAAGGTTGCAGTTCGCGGCCCGAGAAGCACTCTCCGGCCAGCATGCTCAACTGCAGCAACAGCTCCCAAACCGAAGGAGCCAGGACCCAAAGACCTAGCTGGCCTGAAGGGCCCCCAGGGGGCCCCCAAGCAGCCCCTCTCCATTTGGGTCTGGGGGCTTTCGTTGGGCATGGATACCTGAGAGGTACCTGCAAGGTTACAGTTCGCGGCCCGAGAAGCACTCTCCGGCCAACATGCTCAACTGCAGCAACAGCACCCAAACCGAAGGAGCCAGGACCCAAAGACCTAGCTGGCCTGAAGGGCCCCCAGGGGGCCCCCAAGCAGCCCCTCTCCATTTGGGTCTGGGGGTTTTCGTTGGGCCGGGAACCTGAGAGGTACCTGCAAGGTTGCAGTTCGCGGCCGGAGAAGCACTCTCCGGCCAACATGCCCAACTGCAGCAACAGCTCCCAAAGCGAAGGAGCCAGGACCCAAAGACCTAGCTGGCCTGAAGGGCCCCCAGGGGGCCCCCAAGCAGCACCTCTCAATTTGAGTCTGGGGGCTTTCGTTGGGCCGGGAACCTGGGAGATTCCTTCAAGGTTGCAGTTCGCGGCCCGAGAAGCACTCTCCGGCCAACATGCCCAACTGCAGCAACAGCTCCCAAAGCGAAGGAGCCAGGACCCAAAGACCTAGCTGGCCTGAAGGGCCCCCAGGGGGCCCCCAAGCAGCCCCTCTCCATTTGGGTCTGGGGGCTTTCGTTGGGCCAGGAACCTTGGAGGTACCTGCAAGGTTGCAGTTCGCGGCCCGAGAAGCACTCTCCGGCCAACATGCCCAACTGCAGCAACAGCTCCCAAAGCGAAGGAGCCAGGACCCAAAGACCTAGCTGGCCTGAATGGCCCCCAGGGGGCCACCAAGCAGCCCCTCTCCATTTGGGTCTGGGGGCTTTCGTTGGGCATGGATACCTGAGAGGTACCTGCAAGGTTACAGTTCGCGGCCCGAGAAGCACTCTCCGGCCAACATGCTCAACTGCAGCAACAGCTCCCAAACCGAAGGAGACCCAAAGACCTAGCTGGCCTGAAGGGCCCCCAGGGGGCCCCCAAGCAGCCCCTCTCAATTTGGGTCTGGGGGCTTTCGTTGGGCCGGGAACCTGGGAGATTCCTGCAAGGTTGCAGTTCGCGGCCCGAGAAGCACTCTCCGGCCAACATGCCCAACTGCAGCAACAGCTCCCAAACCGAAGGAGCCAGGACCCAAAGACCTAGCTGGCCTGAAGGGCCCCCAGGGGGCCCCCAAGCAGCCCCTCTCAATTTGGGTCTGGGGGCTTTCGTTGGGCATGGAACCTGGGAGATTCCTGCAAGGTTGCAGTTCACGGCCGGAGAAGCACTCTGCGGCCAGCATGCCCAACTGCAGCAACAGCTCCCAAAGCGAAGGAGCCAGGACCCAAAGACCTAGCTGGCCTGAAGGGCCCCCAGGGGGCCCCCAAGCAGCCCCTCTCAATTTGGGTCTGGGGGCTTTCGTTGTGCATGGAACCTGGGAGATTCCTGCAAGGTTGCAGTTCGCGGCCCGAGAAGCACTCTCCGGCCAACATGCCCAACTGCAGCAACAGCTCCCAAACCGAAGGAGCCAGGACCCAAAGACCTAGCTGGCCTGAAGGGCCCCCAGGGGGCCCCCAAGCAGCCCCTCTCCATTTGGGTCTGGGGGTTTTCGTTGGGCCGGGAACCTGAGAGGTACCTGCAAGGTTGCAGTTCGCGGCCGGAGAAGCACTCTCCGGCCAACATGCCCAACTGCAGCAACAGCTCCCAAAGCGAAGGAGCCAGGACCCAAAGACCTAGCTGGCCTGAAGGGCCCCCAGGGGGCCCCCAAGCAGCCCCTCTCAATTTGAGTTGGGGGCTTTCGTTGGGTTGGGAACCTGGGAGATTCCTGCAAGGTTGCAGTTCGCGGCCCGAGAAGCACTCTCCGGCCAACATGCCCAACTGCAGCAACAGCTCCCAAACCGAAGGAGCCAGGACCCAAAGACCTAGCTGGCCTGAAGGGCCCCCAGGGGGCCCCCAAGCAGCCCCTCTCCATTTGGGTCTGGGGGCTTTCGTTGGGCCAGGAACCTGGGAGGTACCTGCAAGGTTGCAGTTCGCGGCCCGAGAAGCACTCTCCGGCCAACATGCCCAACTGCAGCAACAGCTCCCAAAGCGAAGGAGCCAGGACCCAAAGACCTAGCTGGCCTGAAGGGCCCCCAGGGGGCCACCAAGCAGCCCCTCTCCATTTGGGTCTGGGGGCTTTCGTTGGGCATGGATACCTGAGAGGTACCTGCAAGGTTACAGTTCGTGGCCCGAGAAGCACTCTCCGGCCAACATGCCCAACTGCAGCAACAGCTCCCAAACCGAAGGAGCCAGGACCCAAAGACCTAGCTGGCCTGAAGGGCCCCCAGGGGGCCCCCAAGCAGCCCCTCTCCATTTGGGTCTGGGGGCTTTCGTTGGGCGGGGAACCTGGGAGATTCATGCAAGGTTGCAGTTCGCGGCCCGAGAAGCACTCTCCGGCCAACATGCTCAACTGCAGCAACAGCTCCCAAACCGAAGGAGCCAGGACCCAAAGACCTAGCTGGCCTGAAGGGCCCCCAGGGGGCCCCCAAGCAGCCCCTCTCAATTTGGGTCTGGGGGCTTTCTTTAGGCTGAGAACCTGGGAGATACCAGCAAGGTTGCAGTTCGCGGCCCGAGAAGCACTCTCCGGCCAACATGCCCAACTGCAGCAACAGCTCCCAAACCGAAGGAGCCAGGACCCAAAGACTTAGCTGGCCTGAAGGGCCCCCAGAAGGCCACCAAGCAGCCCCTCTCCATTTGGGTCTGGGGGCTTTCGTTGAGCTTGTATACCTGAGATGTACCTGCAAGTTACAGTTCGCGGCCCGAGAAGCACTCTCCGGCCAACATGCCCAACTGCAGCAACAGCTCCCAAAGCGAAGGAGCCAGGACCCAAAGACCTAGCTGGCCTGAAGGGCCCCCAGGGGGCCCCCAAGCAGCCCCTCTCCATTTGGGTCTGGGGGTTTTCGTTGGGCCTGGGACTTGGGAGCTACCTGCAAGTTTGCAGTTCGCAGCCCGAGAACCCTTCTCCGGCCAACATGCTCAACTGCAGCAACAGCTCCCAAAGCGAAGGAGCCAGGACCCAAAGACCTAGCTGGCCTGAAGGGCCCCCAGGGGGCCCCCAAGCAGCCCCTCTCAATTTGAGTCTGGGGGCTTTCGTTGGGCCGGGAACCTGGGAGATTCCTTCAAGGTTGCAGTTCGCGGCCCGAGAAGCACTCTCCGGCCAACATGCCCAACTGCAGCAACAGCTCCCAAACCGAAGGAGCCAGGACCCAAAGACCTAGCTGGCCTGAAGGGCCCCCAGGGGGCCCCCAAGCAGCCCCTCTCCATTTGGGTCTGGGGGCTTTCGTTGGGCATGGATACCTGAGAGGTACCTACAAGGTTACAGTTCGCGGCCCGAGAAGCACTCTCCGGCCAACATGCTCAACTGCAGCAACAGCTCCCAAACCGAAGGAGCCAGGACCCAAAGAGCTAGGTGGCCTGAAGGGCCCCCAGGGGGCCCCCAAGCAGCCCCTCTCCATTTGGGTCTGGGGGCTTTCGTTGGGCCGGGAACCTGGGAGAATCCTGCAAGGTTGCCGTTCGCGGCCCGAGAAGCACTCTCCGGCCAACATGCCCAACTGCAGCAACAGCTCCCAAACCGAAGGAGCCAGGACCCAAAGACCTAGCTGGCCTGAAGGGCCCCCAGGAGGCCACCAAGCAGCCCCTCTCCATTTGGGTCTGGGGGCTTTCGTTGGGCATGGATACCTGAGAGGTACCTGCAAGGTTACAGTTCGCGGCCCGAGAAGCACTCTCCGGCCAACATGCTCAACTGCAGCAACAGCTCCCAAACCGAAGGAGACCCAAAGACCTAGCTGGCCTGAAGGGCCCCCAGGGGGCCCCCAAGCAGCCCCTCTCAATTTGGGTCTGGGGGCTTTCGTTGGGCCGGGAACCTGGGAGATTCCTGCAAGGTTGCAGTTCGCGGCCGGGGAAGCACTCTCCGGCCAACATGCCCAACTGCAGCAACAGCTCCCAAACCGAAGGAGCCAGGACCCAAAGACCTAGCTGGCCTGAAGGGCCCCCAGGGGGCCCCCAAGCAGCCCCTCTCCATTTGGGTCTGGGGGCTTTCGTTGGGCCGGGAACCTGGGAGAATCCTGCAAGGTTGCAGTTCGCGGCCCGAGAAGCACTCTCCGGCCAACATGCCCAACTGCAGCAACAGCTCCCAAACCGAAGGAGCCAGGACCCAAAGACCTAGCTGGCCTGAAGGGCCCCCAGGAGGCCACCAAGCAGCCCCTCTCAATTTGGGTCTGGGGGCTTTCGTTGGGCATGGATACCTGAGAGGTACCTGCAAGGTTACAGTTCGCGGCCCGAGAAGCACTCTCCGGCCAACATGCTCAACTGCAGCAACAGCTCCCAAACCGAAGGAGACCCAAAGACCTAGCTGGCCTGAAGGGCCCCCAGGGGGCCCCCAAGCAGCCCCTCTCCATTTGGGTCTGGGGGCTTTCGTTGGGCATGGAACCTGGGAGATTCCTGCAAGGTTGCAGTTCGCGGCCCGAGAAGCACTCTCCGGCCAACATGCACAACTGCAGCAACAGCTCCCAAACCGAAGGAGCCAGGACCCAAAGACCTAGCTGGCCTGAAGGGCCCCCAGGGGGCCCCCAAGCAGCCCCTCTCCATTTGGGTCTGGGGGCTTTCGTTGGGCATGTATACCTGGGAGGTACCTGCAAGGTTACAGTTCGCGGCCCGAGAAGCACTCTCCGGCCAACATGCCCAACTGCAGCAACAGCTCCCAAACCGAAGGAGCCAGGACACAAAGACCTAGCTGGCCTGAAGGGCCCCCAGGGGGGCCCCAAGCAGCCCCTCTCCATTTGGGTCTGGGGGCTTTCGTTGGGCGGGGAACCTGGGAGATTCATGCAAGGTTGCAGTTCGCGGCCCGAGAAGCACTCTCCGGCCAACATGCCCAACTGCAGCAACAGCTCCCAAACCGAAGGAGCCAGGACCCAAAGACCTAGCTGGCCTGAAGGGCCCCCAGGGGGCCCCCAAGCAGCCCCTCTCAATTTGGGTCTGGGGGCTTTCGTTGGGCATGTATACCTGAGAGGTACCTGCAAGGTTACAGTTCGTGGCCCGAGAAGCACTCTCCGGCCAACATGCCCAACTGCAGCAACAGCTCCCAAACCGAAGGAGCCAGGACCCAAAGACCTAGCTGGCCTGAAGGGCCCCCAGGGGGGCCCCAAGCAGCCCCTCTCATTTGGGTCTGGGGGCTTTCGTTGGGCGGGGAACCTGGGAGATTCATGCAAGGTTGCAGTTCGCGGCCCGAGAAGCACTCTCCGGCCAACATGCCCAACTGCAGCAACAGCTCCCAAACCGAAGGAGCCAGGACCCAAAGACCTAGCTGGCCTGAAGGGCCCCCAGGGGGCCCCCAAGCAGCCCCTCTCCATTTGGGTCTGGGGGTTTTCGTTGGGCCGGGAACCTGGGAGAATCCTGCAAGGTTGCAGTTCGCGGCCGGAGAAGCACTCTCCGGCCAACATGCCCAACTGCAGCAACAGCTCCCAAAGCGAAGGAGCCAGGACACAAAGACCTAGCTGGCCTGAAGGGCCCCCAGGGGGCCCCCAAGCAGCCCCTCTCAATTTGAGTCTGGGGGCTTTCGTTGGGCCGGGAACCTGGGAGATTCCTTCAAGGTTGCAGTTCGTGGCCCGAGAAGCACTTTCCGGCCAACATGCCCAACTGCAGCAACAGCTCCCAAACCGAAGGAGCCAGGACCCAAAGACCTAGCTGGCCTGAAGGGCCCCCAGGGGGCCCCCAAGCAGCCCCTCTCCATTTGGGTCTGGGGGCTTTCGTTGGGCATGGAACCTGGGAGATTCCTGCAAGGTTGCAGTTCGCGGCCCGAGAAGCACTCTCCGGCCAACATGCCCAACTGCAGCAACAGCTCCCAAACCGAAGGAGCCAGGACACAAAGACCTAGCTGGCCTGAAGGGCCCCCAGGGGGCCACCAAGCAGCCCCTCTCCATTTGGGTCTGGGGGCTTTCGTTGGGCATAGATACCTGAGAGGTACCTGCAAGGTTACAGTTCGCGGCCCGAGAAGCACTCTCCGGCCAACATGCTCAACTGCAGCAACAGCTCCCAAACCGAAGGAGCCAGGACCCAAAGACCTAGCTGGCCTGAAGGGCCCCCAGGGGGCCCCCAAGCAGTCCCTCTCAATTTGGGTCTGGGGGCTTTCTTTGGGCCGGGAACCTGGGAGATTCCTGCATGGTTGCAGTTCGCGGCCCGAGAAGCACTCTCCGGCCAACATGCCCAACTGCAGCAACAGCTCCCAAACCGAAGGAGCCAGGACCCAAAGACCTAGCTGGCCTGAAGGGCCCCCAGGGGGCCCCCAAGCAGCCCCTCTCAATTTGGGTCTGGGGGCTTTCGTTGGGCATGGAACCTGGGAGATTCCTGCAAGGTTGAAGTTCGCGGCCGGAGAAGCACTCTCCGGCCAACATGCCCAACTGCAGCAACAGCTCCCAAACCGAAGGAGCCAGGACCCAAAGACCTAGCTGGCCTGAAGGGCCCCCAGGGGGCCCCCAAGCAGCCCCTCTCCATTTGGGTCTGGGGGCTTTCGTTGGGCCGGGAACCTGGGAGAATCCTGCAAGGTTGCAGATCGCGGCCGGAGAAGAACTCTCCGGCCAGCATGCCCAACTGCAGCAACAGCTCCCAAAGCGAAGGAGCCAGGACCCAAAGACCTAGCTGGCCTGAAGGGCCCCCAGGGGGCCCCCAAGCAGCCCCTCTCAATTTGGGTCTGGGGGCTTTCGTTGGGCATGGAACCTGGGAGATTCCTGCAAGGTTGCAGTTCGCGGCCCGAGAAGCACTCTCCGGCCAACATGCCCAACTGCAGCAACAGCTCCCAAACCGAAGGAGCCAGGACCCAAAGACCTAGCTGGCCTGAAGGGCCCCCAGGGGTGCCCCAAGCAGCCCCTCTCAATTTGGGTCTGGGGGCTTTCGTTGGGCCGGGAACCTGGGAGAATCCTGCAAGGTTGCAGTTCGCGGCCCGAGAAGCACTCTCCGGCCAACATGCTCAACTGCAGCAACAGCTCTCAAAGCGAAGGAGCCAGGACCCAAAGACCTAGCTGGCCTGAAGGGCCCCCAGGGGGCCCCCAAGCAGCCCCTCTCCATTTGGGTCTGGGGGCTTTCGTTGGGCCGGGAACCTAGGAGAATCCTGCAAGGTTGCAGTTCGCGGCCCGAGAAGCACTCTCCGGCCAACATGCTCAACTGCAGCAACAGCTCCCAAAGCGAAGGATCCAGGACCCAAAGACCTAGCTGGCCTGAAGGGCCCCAAGGGGTCCCCCAAGCAGCCCCTCTCCATTTGGGTCTGGGGGCTTTCGTTGGGCCGGGAACCTGGGAGAATCCTGCAAGGTTGCAGTTCGCGGCCCGAGAAGCACTCTCCGGCCAACATGCCCAACTGCAGCAACAGCTCCCAAAGCGAAGGAGCCAGGACCCAAAGACCTAGCTGGCCTGAAGGGCCCCCAGGGGGCCCCCAAGCAGCCCCTCTCAATTTGGGTCTGGGGGCTTTCGTTGGGCATGGATACCTGAGAGGTACCTGCAAGGTTACAGTTCGCGGCCCGAGAAGCACTCTCCGGCCAACATGCCCAACTGCAGCAACAGCTCCCAAACTGAAGGAGCCAGGACCCAAAGACCTAGCTGGCCTGAAGGGCCCCCAGGGGGCCCCCAAGCAGCCCCTCTCCATTTGGGTCTGGGGGTTTTCGTTGGGCCGGGAACCTGAGAGGTACCTGCAAGGTTGCAGTTCGCGGCCGGAGAAGCACTCTCCGGCCAACATGCCCAACTGCAGCAACAGCTCCCAAAGCGAAGGAGCCAGGACCCAAAGACCTAGCTGGCCTGAAGGGCCCCCAGGGGGCCCCCAAGCAGCCCCTCTCAATTTGGGTCTGGGGTCTTTCGTTGGGCCGGGAACCTGGGAGAATCCTGCAAGGTTGCAGTTCGCGGCCCGAGAAGCACTCTCCGGCCAACATGCCCAACTGCAGCAACAGCTCCCAAAGCGAAGGAGCCAGGACCCAAAGACCTAGCTGGCCTGAAGGGCCCCCAGGGGGCCCCCAAGCAGCCCCTCTCCATTTGGGTCTGGGGGCTTTCGTTGGGCCGTGAACCTGGGAGAATCCTGCAAGGTTGCAGTTCGCGGCCCGAGAAGCACTCTCCGGCCAACATGCCCAACTGCAGCAACAGCTCCGAAACCGAAGGAGCCAGGACCCAAAGACCTAGCTGGCCTGAAAGGCCCCCAGGAGGCCACCAAGCAGCCCCTCTCAATTTGGGTCTGGGGGCTTTCGTTGGGCATGGATACCTGAGAGGTACCTGCAAGGTTGCAGTTCGCGGCCCGAGAAGCACTCTCCGGCCAACATGCCAAATATCCAGCAACAGATCCCAAAGCGAAGGAGCCAGGACCCAAAGACCTAGCTGGCCTGAAGGGCCCCCAGAAGGCCACCAAGCAGCCCCTCTCCATTTGGGTCTGGGGGCTTTCGTTGGGCATGTATACCTGAGAGGTACCTGCAAGTTACAGTTCGCGGCCCGAGAAGCACTCTCCGGCCAACATGCCCAACTGCAGCAACAGCTCCCAAAGCGAAGGAGCCAGGACCCAAAGACCTAGCTGGCCTGAAGGGCCCCCAGGGGGCCCCCAAGCAGCCCCTCTCCATTTGGGTCTGGGGGTTTTCGTTGGGCCGGGAACCTGGGAGAATCCTGCAAGGTTGCAGTTCGCGGCCCGAGAAGCACTCTCCGGCCAACATGCCCAACTGCAGCAACAGCTCCCAAAGCGAAGGAGCCAGGACCCAAAGACCTAGCTGGCCTGAAGGGCCCCCAGGGGGGCCCCAAGCAGCCCCTCTCAATTTGGGTCTGGGGGCTTTCGTTGGGCCGGGAACCTGGGAGAATCCTGCAAGGTTGCAGTTCGCGGCCCGAGAAGCACTCTCCGGCCAACATGCTCAACTGCAGCAACAGCTCCCAAAGCGAAGGAGCCAGGACCCAAAGACCTAGCTGGCCTGAAGGGCCCCCAGGGGGCCCCCAAGCAGCCCCTCTCCATTTGGGTCTGGGGGCTTTCGTTGGGCATGGAACCTGGGAGATTCCTGCAAGGTTGCAGTTCGCGGCCCGAGAAGCACTCTCCGGCCAACATGCCCAACTGCAGCAACAGCTCCCAAACCGAAGGAGCCAGGACCCAAAGACCTAGCTGGCCTGAAGGGCCCCCATGGGGCCCCAAGGAGCTCCTCTCCATTTGGGTCTGGGGGCTTTTGTTGGGCCGGGAACCTGGGAGAATCCTGCAAGGTTGCAGTTCGAGACCGGAGAAGCACTCTCCGGCCAACATGCCCAACTGCAGCAACAGCTCCCAAAGCGAAGGAGCCAGGACCCAAAGACCTAGATGGCCTGAAGGGCCCCCAGGGGGCCCCCAAGCAGCCCCTCTCCATTTGGGTCTGGGGGCTTTCGTTGGGCGGGGAACCTGGGAGATTCATGCCAGGTTGCAGTTCGCGGCCCGAGAAGCACTCTCCGGCCAACATGCTCAACTGCAGCAACAGCTCCCAAACCGAAGGAGCCAGGACCCAAAGACCTAGCTGGCCTGAAGGGCCCCCAGGGGGGCCCCAAGCAGCCCCTCTCAATTTGGGTCTGGGGGTTTTCGTTGGGCGGGGAAACTGGGAGATTCATGCAAGGTTGCAGTTCGCGGCCCGAGAAGCACTCTCCGGCCAACATGCCCAACTGCAGCAACAGCTACCAAAGCGAAGGAGCCAGGACCCAAAGACCTAGCTGGCCTGAAGGGCCCCCAGGGGGCCCCCAAGCAGCCCCTCTCCATTTGGGTCTGGGGGCTTTCTTTAGGCTGAGAACCTGGGAGATACCAGCAAGGTTGCAGGTCGCGGCCCGAGAAGCACTCTCCGGCCAACATGCCCAACTGCAGCAACAGCTCCCAAAGCGAAGGAGCCAGGACCCAAAGACCTAGCTGGCCTGAAGGGCCCCCAGGGGGCCACCAAGCAGCCCCTCTCCATTTGGGTCTGGGGGCTTTCGTTGGGCCGGGAACCTAGGAGAATCCTGCAAGGTTACAGTTCGCGGCCCGAGAAGCACTCTCCGGCCAACATGCCCAACTGCAGCAACAGCTCCCAAACCGAAGGAGCCAGGACCCAAAGACCTAGCTGGCCTGAAGGGCCCCTAGGGGTCCACCAAGCAGCCCCTCTCCATTTGGGTCTGGGGGCTTTCGTTGGGCATGGATACCTGAGAGGTACCTGCAAGGTTACAGTTCGCGGCCCGAGAAGCACTCTCCGGCCAACATGCCCAACTGCAGCAACAGCTCCCAAACCGAAGGAGCCAGGACCCAAAGAGCTAGGTGGCCTGAAGGGCCTCCAGGGTGCCCCCAAGCAGCCCCTCTCAATTTGGGTCTGGGGGCTTTCGTTGGGCGGGGAACCTGGGAGATTCATGCAAGGTTGCAGTTCGCGGCCCGAGAAGCACTCTCCGGCCAACATGCCCAACTGCAGCAACAGCTCCCAAAGCGAAGGAGCCAGGACCCAAAGACCTAGCTGGCCTGAAGGGCCCCCAGGGGGCCCCCAAGCAGCCCCTCTCCATTTGGGTCTGGGGGCTTTCGTTGGGCTGGGAACCTGGGAGATTCCTGCAAGGTTGCAGTTCGCGGCCGGAGAAGCACTCTCCGGCCAACATGCCCAACTGCAGCAACAGCTCCCAAACCGAAGGAGCCAGGACCCAAAGACCTAGCTGGCCTGAAGGGCCCCCAGGGGGCCCCCAAGCAGCCCCTCTCAATTTGGGTCTGGGGGCTTTCTTTAGGCTGAGAACCTGGGAGAATCCTGCAAGGTTGCAGTTCGCGGCCCGAGAAGCACTCTCCGGCCAACATGCCCAACTGCAGCAACAGCTCCCAAAGCGAAGGAGCCAGGACCCAAAGACCTAGCTGGCCTGAAGGGCCCCCAGAAGGCCACCAAGCAGCCCCTCTCCATTTGGGTCTGGGGGCTTTCGTTGGGCATGGATACCTGAGAGGTACCTGCAAGGTTGCAGTTCGCGGCCCGAGAAGCACTCTCCGGCCAACATGCCCAACTGCAGCAACAGCTCCCAAAGCGAAGGAGCCAGGACCCAAAGACCTAGCTGGCCTGAAGGGCCCCCAGGGGGCCCCCAAGCAGCCCCTCTCCATTTGGGTCTGGGGGTTTTCATTGGGCCGGGAACCTGAGAGGTACCTGCAAGGTTGCAGTTCGCGGCCGGAGAAGCACTCTCCGGCCAACATGCCCAACTGCAGCAACAGCTCCCAAACCGAAGGAGCCAGGACCCAAAGACCTAGCTGGCCTGAAGGGCCCCCAGGGGGGCCCCAAGCAGCACCTCTCAATTTGGGTCTGGGGGCTTTCGTTGGGCCGGGAACCTGGGAGAATCCTGCAAGGTTGCAGTTCGCGGCCCGAGAAGCACTCTCCGGCCAGCATGCTCAACTGCAGCAACAGCTCCCAAAGCGAAGGAGCCAGGACCCAAAGACCTAGCTGGCCTGAAGGGCCCCCAGGGGGCCCCCAAGCAGCCCCTCTCCATTTGGGTCTGGGGGCTTTCGTTGGGCATGGATACCTGAGAGGTACCTGCAAGGTTACAGTTCGCGGCCCGAAAAGCACTCTCCGGCCAACATGCTCAACTGCAGCAACAGCTCCCAAACCGAAGGAGCCAGGACCCAAAGACCTAGCTGGCCTGAAGGGCCCCCAGGGGGCCCCCAAGCAGCCCCTCTCCATTTGGGTCTGGGGGTTTTCGTTGGGCCGGTAACCTGAGAGGTACCTGCAAGGTTGCAGTTCGCGGCCGGAGAAGCACTCTCCGGCCAACATGCCCAACTGCAGCAACAGCTCCCAAACCGAAGGAGCCAGGACCCAAAGACCTAGCTGGCCTGAAGGGCCCCCAGGGGGCCCCCAAGCAGCCCCTCTCAATTTGAGTCTGGGGGCTTTCGTTGGGCCGGGAACCTGGGAGATTCCTTCAAGGTTGCAGTTCGCGGCCCGAGAAGCACTCTCCGGCCAACATGCCCAACTGCAGCAACAGCTCCCAAACCGAAGGAGCCAGGACCCAAAGACCTAGCTGGCCTGAAGGGCCCCCAGGGGGCCCCCAAGCAGCCCCTCTCCATTTGGGTCTGGGGGCTTTCGTTGGGCATGTATACCTGAGAGGTACCTGCAAGGTTGCAGTTCGCGGCCCGAGAAGCACTCTCCGGCCAACATGCCCAACTGCAGCAACAGCTCCCAAAGCGAAGGAGCCAGGACCCAAAGACCTAGCTGGCCTGAAGGGCCCCCAGGGGGCCCCCAAGCAGCCCCTCTCAATTTGGGTCTGGGGGTTTTCGTTGGGCCGGGAACCTGGGAGGTACCTGCAAGGTTGCAGTTCGCGGCCCGAGAAGCACTCTCCGGCCAACATGCCCAACTGCAGCAACAGCTCCCAAAGCGAAGGAGCCAGGACCCAAAGACCTAGCTGGCCTGAAGGGCCCCCAGGGGGGCCCCAAGCAGCCCCTCTCAATTTGGGTCTGGGGGCTTTCGTTGGGCCGGGAACCTGGGAGAATCCTGCAAGGTTGCAGTTCGCGGCCCGAGAAGCACTCTCCGGCCAACATGCTCAACTGCAGCAACAGCTCCCAAAGCGAAGGAGCCAGGACCCAAAGACCTAGCTGGCCTGAAGGGCCCCCAGGGGGCCCCCAAGCAGCCCCTCTCCATTTGGGTCTGGGGGCTTTCATTGGGCATGGAACCTGGGAGATTCCTGCAAGGTTGCAGTTCGCGGCCCGAGAAGCACTCTCCGGCCAACATGCCCAACTGCAGCAACTGCTCCCAAACCGAAGGAGCCAGGACCCAAAGACCTAGCTGGCCTGAAGGGCCCCCATGGGGCCCCAAGGAGCTCCTCTCCATTTGGGTCTGGGGGCTTTTGTTGGGCCGGGAACCTGGGAGAATCCTGCAAGGTTGCAGTTCGAGGCCGGAGAAGCACTCTCCGGCCAACATGCCCAACTGCAGCAACAGCTCCCAAAGCGAAGGAGCCAGGACACAAAGACCTAGCTGGCCTGAAGGGCCCCCAGGGGGGCCCCAAGTAGCCCCTCTCAATTTGGGTCTGGGGGCTTTCGTTGGGCATGTATACCTGAGAGGTACCTGCAAGATTGCAGTTCGCGGCCCGAGAAGCACTCTCCGGCCAACATGCCCAACTGCAGCAACAGCTCCCAAAGCGAAGGAGCCAGGACCCAAAGACCTAGCTGGCCTGAAGGGCCCCCAGGGGGCCCCCAAGCAGCCCCTCTCCATTTGGGTCTGGGGGCTTTCGTTTGGCGGGGAACCTGGGAGATTCATGCCAGGTTGCAGTTCGCGGCCCGAGAAGCACTCTCCGGCCAACATGCCCAACTGCAGCAACAGCTCCCAAAGCAAAGGAGCCAGGACCCAAAGACCTAGCTGGCCTGAAGGGCCCCCAGGGGGCCCCCAAGCAGCCCCTCTCCATTTGGGTCTGGGGGCTTTCGTTGGGCATGTATACCTGGGAGGTACCTGCAAGGTTACAGTTCGCGGCCCGAGAAGCACTCTCCGGCCAACATGCCCAACTGCAGCAACAGCTCCCAAACCGAAGGAGCCAGGACCCAAAGACCTAGCTGGCCTGAAGGGCCCCCAGGGGGGCCCCAAGCAGCCCCTCTCAATTTGGGTCTGGGGGTTTTCGTTGGGCGGGGAAACTGGGAGATTCATGCAAGGTTGCAGTTCGCGGCCCGAGAAGCACTCTCCGGCCAACATGCCCAACTGCAGCAACAGCTCCCAAACCGAAGGAGCCAGGACCCAAAGACCTAGCTGGCCTGAAGGGCCCCCAGGGGGGCCCCAAGCAGCCCCTCTCCATTTGGGTCTGGGGGCTTTCTTTAGGCTGAGAACCTGGGAGATACCAGCAAGGTTGCAGTTCGCGGCCGGAGAAGCACTCTCCGGCCAACATGCCCAACTGCAGCAACAGCTCCCAAACCGAAGGAGCCAGGACCCAAAGACCTAGCTGGCCTGAAGGGCCCCCAGAAGGCCACCAAGCAGCCCCTCTCCATTTGGGTCTGGGGGCTTTCGTTGGGCATGGATACCTGAGAGGTACCTGCAAGGTTACAGTTCGCGGCCCGAGAAGCACTCTCCGGCCAACATGCCCAACTGCAGCAACAGCTCCCAAACCGAAGGAGCCAGGACCCAAAGACCTAGCTGGCCTGAAGGGCCCCCAGGGGGCCCCCAAGCAGCCCCTCTCCATTTGGGTCTGGGGGTTTTCGATGGGCCGGGAACCTGAGAGGTACCTGCAAGGTTGCAGTTCGCGGCCGGAGAAGCACTCTCCGGCCAACATGCCCAACTGCAGCAACAGCTCCCAAAGCGAAGGAGCCAGGACCCAAAGACCTAGCTGGCCTGAAGGGCCCCCAGGGGGGCCCCAAGCAGCACCTCTCAATTTGGGTCTGGGGGCTTTCGTTGGGCATGGAACCTGGGAGAATCCTGCAAGGTTGCAGTTCGCGGCCCGAGAAGCACTCTCCGGCCAGCATGCCCAACTGCAGCAACAGCTCCCAAAGCGAAGGAGCCAGGACCCAAAGACCTAGCTGGCCTGAAGGGCCCCGAGGGGGCCCCCAAGCAGCCCCTCTCCATTTGGGTCTGGGGGCTTTCGTTGGGCATGGAACCTGGGAGATTCCTGCAAGGTTGCAGTTCGCGGCCCGAGAAGCACTCTCCGGCCAACATGCCCAACTGCAGCAACAGCTCCCAAACCGAAGGAGCCAGGACCCAAAGACCTAGCTGGCCTGAAGGGCCCCCAGGGGTGCCCCAAGCAGCCCCTCTCAATTTGGGTCTGGGGGCTTTCGTTGGGCCGGGAACCTGGGAGAATCCTGCAAGGTTGCAGTTCGCGGCCCGAGAAGCACTCTCCGGCCAACATGCTCAACTGCAGCAACAGCTCTCAAAGCGAAGGAGCCAGGACCCAAAGACCTAGCTGGCCTGAAGGGCCCCCAGGGGGCCCCCAAGCAGCCCCTCTCCATTTGGGTCTGGGGGCTTTCGTTGGGCCGGGAACCTAGGAGAATCCTGCAAGGTTGCAGTTCGCGGCCCGAGAAGCACTCTCCGGCCAACATGCTCAACTGCAGCAACAGCTCCCAAAGCGAAGGATCCAGGACCCAAAGACCTAGCTGGCCTGAAGGGCCCCAAGGGGTCCCCCAAGCAGCCCCTCTCCATTTGGGTCTGGGGGCTTTCGTTGGGCCGGGAACCTGGGAGAATCCTGCAAGGTTGCAGTTCGCGGCCCGAGAAGCACTCTCCGGCCAACATGCCCAACTGCAGCAACAGCTCCCAAAGCGAAGGAGCCAGGACCCAAAGACCTAGCTGGCCTGAAGGGCCCCCAGGGGGCCCCCAAGCTGCCCCTCTCAATTTGGGTCTGGGGGCTTTCGTTGGGCATGGATACCTGAGAGGTACCTGCAAGGTTACAGTTCGCGGCCCGAGAAGCACTCTCCGGCCAACATGCCCAACTGCAGCAACAGCTCCCAAACTGAAGGAGCCAGGACCCAAAGACCTAGCTGGCCTGAAGGGCCCCCAGGGGGCCCCCAAGCAGCCCCTCTCCATTTGGGTCTGGGGGTTTTCGTTGGGCCGGGAACCTGAGAGGTACCTGCAAGGTTGCAGTTCGCGGCCGGAGAAGCACTCTCCGGCCAACATGCCCAACTGCAGCAACAGCTCCCAAAGCGAAGGAGCCAGGACCCAAAGACCTAGCTGGCCTGAAGGGCCCCCAGGGGGCCCCCAAGCAGCCCCTCTCAATTTGGGTCTGGGGTCTTTCGTTGGGCCGGGAACCTGGGAGAATCCTGCAAGGTTGCAGTTCGCGGCCCGAGAAGCACTCTCCGGCCAACATGCCCAACTGCAGCAACAGCTCCCAAAGCGAAGGAGCCAGGACCCAAAGACCTAGCTGGCCTGAAGGGCCCCCAGGGGGCCCCCAAGCAGCCCCTCTCCATTTGGGTCTGGGGGCTTTCGTTGGGCCGTGAACCTGGGAGAATCCTGCAAGGTTGCAGTTCGCGGCCCGAGAAGCACTCTCCGGCCAACATGCCCAACTGCAGCAACAGCTCCGAAACCGAAGGAGCCAGGACCCAAAGACCTAGCTGGCCTGAAAGGCCCCCAGGAGGCCACCAAGCAGCCCCTCTCAATTTGGGTCTGGGGGCTTTCGTTGGGCATGGATACCTGAGAGGTACCTGCAAGGTTGCAGTTCGCGGCCCGAGAAGCACTCTCCGGCCAACATGCCAAATATCCAGCAACAGATCCCAAAGCGAAGGAGCCAGGACCCAAAGACCTAGCTGGCCTGAAGGGCCCCCAGAAGGCCACCAAGCAGCCCCTCTCCATTTGGGTCTGGGGGCTTTCGTTGGGCATGTATACCTGAGAGGTACCTGCAAGTTACAGTTCGCGGCCCGAGAAGCACTCTCCGGCCAACATGCCCAACTGCAGCAACAGCTCCCAAAGCGAAGGAGCCAGGACCCAAAGACCTAGCTGGCCTGAAGGGCCCCCAGGGGGCCCCCAAGCAGCCCCTCTCCATTTGGGTCTGGGGGTTTTCGTTGGGCCGGGAACCTGGGAGAATCCTGCAAGGTTGCAGTTCGCGGCCCGAGAAGCACTCTCCGGCCAACATGCCCAACTGCAGCAACAGCTCCCAAAGCGAAGGAGCCAGGACCCAAAGACCTAGCTGGCCTGAAGGGCCCCCAGGGGGGCCCCAAGCAGCCCCTCTCAATTTGGGTCTGGGGGCTTTCGTTGGGCCGGGAACCTGGGAGAATCCTGCAAGGTTGCAGTTCGCGGCCCGAGAAGCACTCTCCGGCCAACATGCTCAACTGCAGCAACAGCTCCCAAAGCGAAGGAGCCAGGACCCAAAGACCTAGCTGGCCTGAAGGGCCCCCAGGGGGCCCCCAAGCAGCCCCTCTCCATTTGGGTCTGGGGGCTTTCGTTGGGCATGGAACCTGGGAGATTCCTGCAAGGTTGCAGTTCGCGGCCCGAGAAGCACTCTCCGGCCAACATGCCCAACTGCAGCAACAGCTCCCAAACCGAAGGAGCCAGGACCCAAAGACCTAGCTGGCCTGAAGGGCCCCCATGGGGCCCCAAGGAGCTCCTCTCCATTTGGGTCTGGGGGCTTTTGTTGGGCCGGGAACCTGGGAGAATCCTGCAAGGTTGCAGTTCGAGACCGGAGAAGCACTCTCCGGCCAACATGCCCAACTGCAGCAACAGCTCCCAAAGCGAAGGAGCCAGGACCCAAAGACCTAGATGGCCTGAAGGGCCCCCAGGGGGCCCCCAAGCAGCCCCTCTCCATTTGGGTCTGGGGGCTTTCGTTGGGCGGGGAACCTGGGAGATTCATGCCAGGTTGCAGTTCGCGGCCCGAGAAGCACTCTCCGGCCAACATGCCGAACTGCAGCAACAGCTCCCAAACCGAAGGAGCCAGGACCCAAAGACCTAGCTGGCCTGAAGGGCCCCCAGGGGGGCCCCAAGCAGCCCCTCTCAATTTGGGTCTGGGGGTTTTCGTTGGGCGGGGAAACTGGGAGATTCATGCAAGGTTGCAGTTCGCGGCCCGAGAAGCACTCTCCGGCCAACATGCCCAACTGCAGCAACAGCTACCAAAGCGAAGGAGCCAGGACCCAAAGACCTAGCTGGCCTGAAGGGCCCCCAGGGGGCCCCCAAGCAGCCCCTCTCCATTTGGGTCTGGGGGCTTTCTTTAGGCTGAGAACCTGGGAGATACCAGCAAGGTTGCAGGTCGCGGCCCGAGAAGCACTCTCCGGCCAACATGCCCAACTGCAGCAACAGCTCCCAAAGCGAAGGAGCCAGGACCCAAAGACCTAGCTGGCCTGAAGGGCCCCCAGGGGGCCACCAAGCAGCCCCTCTCCATTTGGGTCTGGGGGCTTTCGTTGGGCCGGGAACCTAGGAGAATCCTGCAAGGTTACAGTTCGCGGCCCGAGAAGCACTCTCCGGCCAACATGCCCAACTGCAGCAACAGCTCCCAAACCGAAGGAGCCAGGACCCAAAGACCTAGCTGGCCTGAAGGGCCCCCAGGGGGCCACCAAGCAGCCCCTCTCCATTTGGGTCTGGGGGCTTTCGTTGGGCATGGATACCTGAGAGGTACCTGCAAGGTTACAGTTCGCGGCCCGAGAAGCACTCTCCGGCCAACATGCCCAACTGCAGCAACAGCTCCCAAACCGAAGGAGCCAGGACCCAAAGAGCTAGGTGGCCTGAAGGGCCTCCAGGGTGCCCCCAAGCAGCCCCTCTCAATTTGGGTCTGGGGGCTTTCGTTGGGCGGGGAACCTGGGAGATTCATGCAAGGTTGCAGTTCGCGGCCCGAGAAGCACTCTCCGGCCAACATGCCCAACTGCAGCAACAGCTCCCAAAGCGAAGGAGCCAGGACCCAAAGACCTAGCTGGCCTGAAGGGCCCCCAGGGGGCCCCCAAGCAGCCCCTCTCCATTTGGGTCTGGGGGCTTTCGTTGGGCTGGGAACCTGGGAGATTCCTGCAAGGTTGCAGTTCGCGGCCGGAGAAGCACTCTCCGGCCAACATGCCCAACTGCAGCAACAGCTCCCAAAGCGAAGGAGCCAGGACCCAAAGACCTAGCTGGCCTGAAGGGCCCCCAGAAGGCCACCAAGCAGCCCCTCTCCATTTGGGTCTGGGGGCTTTCGTTGGGCATGGATACCTGAGAGGTACCTGCAAGGTTGCAGTTCGCGGCCCGAGAAGCACTCTCCGGCCAACATGCCCAACTGCAGCAACAGCTCCCAAAGCGAAGGAGCCAGGACCCAAAGACCTAGCTGGCCTGAAGGGCCCCCAGGGGGCCCCCAAGCAGCCCCTCTCCATTTGGGTCTGGGGGTTTTCATTGGGCCGGGAACCTGAGAGGTACCTGCAAGGTTGCAGTTCGCGGCCGGAGAAGCACTCTCCGGCCAACATGCCCAACTGCAGCAACAGCTCCCAAACCGAAGGAGCCAGGACCCAAAGACCTAGCTGGCCTGAAGGGCCCCCAGGGGGGCCCCAAGCAGCACCTCTCAATTTGGGTCTGGGGGCTTTCGTTGGGCCGGGAACCTGGGAGAATCCTGCAAGGTTGCAGTTCGCGGCCCGAGAAGCACTCTCCGGCCAGCATGCTCAACTGCAGCAACAGCTCCCAAAGCGAAGGAGCCAGGACCCAAAGACCTAGCTGGCCTGAAGGGCCCCCAGGGGGCCCCCAAGCAGCCCCTCTCCATTTGGGTCTGGGGGCTTTCGTTGGGCATGGATACCTGAGAGGTACCTGCAAGGTTACAGTTCGCGGCCCGAAAAGCACTCTCCGGCCAACATGCTCAACTGCAGCAACAGCTCCCAAACCGAAGGAGCCAGGACCCAAAGACCTAGCTGGCCTGAAGGGCCCCCAGGGGGCCCCCAAGCAGCCCCTCTCCATTTGGGTCTGGGGGTTTTCGTTGGGCCGGTAACCTGAGAGGTACCTGCAAGGTTGCAGTTCGCGGCCGGAGAAGCACTCTCCGGCCAACATGCCCAACTGCAGCAACAGCTCCCAAACCGAAGGAGCCAGGACCCAAAGACCTAGCTGGCCTGAAGGGCCCCCAGGGGGCCCCCAAGCAGCCCCTCTCAATTTGAGTCTGGGGGCTTTCGTTGGGCCGGGAACCTGGGAGATTCCTTCAAGGTTGCAGTTCGCGGCCCGAGAAGCACTCTCCGGCCAACATGCCCAACTGCAGCAACAGCTCCCAAACCGAAGGAGCCAGGACCCAAAGACCTAGCTGGCCTGAAGGGCCCCCAGGGGGCCCCCAAGCAGCCCCTCTCCATTTGGGTCTGGGGGCTTTCGTTGGGCATGTATACCTGAGAGGTACCTGCAAGGTTGCAGTTCGCGGCCCGAGAAGCACTCTCCGGCCAACATGCCCAACTGCAGCAACAGCTCCCAAAGCGAAGGAGCCAGGACCCAAAGACCTAGCTGGCCTGAAGGGCCCCCAGGGGGCCCCCAAGCAGCCCCTCTCAATTTGGGTCTGGGGGTTTTCGTTGGGCCGGGAACCTGGGAGGTACCTGCAAGGTTGCAGTTCGCGGCCCGAGAAGCACTCTCCGGCCAACATGCCCAACTGCAGCAACAGCTCCCAAAGCGAAGGAGCCAGGACCCAAAGACCTAGCTGGCCTGAAGGGCCCCCAGGGGGGCCCCAAGCAGCCCCTCTCAATTTGGGTCTGGGGGCTTTCGTTGGGCCGGGAACCTGGGAGAATCCTGCAAGGTTGCAGTTCGCGGCCCGAGAAGCACTCTCCGGCCAACATGCTCAACTGCAGCAACAGCTCCCAAAGCGAAGGAGCCAGGACCCAAAGACCTAGCTGGCCTGAAGGGCCCCCAGGGGGCCCCCAAGCAGCCCCTCTCCATTTGGGTCTGGGGGCTTTCATTGGGCATGGAACCTGGGAGATTCCTGCAAGGTTGCAGTTCGCGGCCCGAGAAGCACTCTCCGGCCAACATGCCCAACTGCAGCAACTGCTCCCAAACCGAAGGAGCCAGGACCCAAAGACCTAGCTGGCCTGAAGGGCCCCCATGGGGCCCCAAGGAGCTCCTCTCCATTTGGGTCTGGGGGCTTTTGTTGGGCCGGGAACCTGGGAGAATCCTGCAAGGTTGCAGTTCGAGGCCGGAGAAGCACTCTCCGGCCAACATGCCCAACTGCAGCAACAGCTCCCAAAGCGAAGGAGCCAGGACACAAAGACCTAGCTGGCCTGAAGGGCCCCCAGGGGGGCCCCAAGTAGCCCCTCTCAATTTGGGTCTGGGGGCTTTCGTTGGGCATGTATACCTGAGAGGTACCTGCAAGATTGCAGTTCGCGGCCCGAGAAGCACTCTCCGGCCAACATGCCCAACTGCAGCAACAGCTCCCAAAGCGAAGGAGCCAGGACCCAAAGACCTAGCTGGCCTGAAGGGCCCCCAGGGGGCCCCCAAGCAGCCCCTCTCCATTTGGGTCTGGGGGCTTTCGTTTGGCGGGGAACCTGGGAGATTCATGCCAGGTTGCAGTTCGCGGCCCGAGAAGCACTCTCCGGCCAACATGCCCAACTGCAGCAACAGCTCCCAAAGCAAAGGAGCCAGGACCCAAAGACCTAGCTGGCCTGAAGGGCCCCCAGGGGGCCCCCAAGCAGCCCCTCTCCATTTGGGTCTGGGGGCTTTCGTTGGGCATGTATACCTGGGAGGTACCTGCAAGGTTACAGTTCGCGGCCCGAGAAGCACTCTCCGGCCAACATGCCCAACTGCAGCAACAGCTCCCAAACCGAAGGAGCCAGGACCCAAAGACCTAGCTGGCCTGAAGGGCCCCCAGGGGGGCCCCAAGCAGCCCCTCTCAATTTGGGTCTGGGGGTTTTCGTTGGGCGGGGAAACTGGGAGATTCATGCAAGGTTGCAGTTCGCGGCCCGAGAAGCACTCTCCGGCCAACATGCCCAACTGCAGCAACAGCTCCCAAACCGAAGGAGCCAGGACCCAAAGACCTAGCTGGCCTGAAGGGCCCCCAGGGGGGCCCCAAGCAGCCCCTCTCCATTTGGGTCTGGGGGCTTTCTTTAGGCTGAGAACCTGGGAGATACCAGCAAGGTTGCAGTTCGCGGCCGGAGAAGCACTCTCCGGCCAACATGCCCAACTGCAGCAACAGCTCCCAAACCGAAGGAGCCAGGACCCAAAGACCTAGCTGGCCTGAAGGGCCCCCAGGGGGCCCCCAAGCAGCCCCTCTCCATTTGGGTCTGGGGGCTTTCGTTGGGCATGGATACCTGAGCGGTACCTGCAAGGTTACAGTTCGCGGCCCGAGAAGCACTCTCCGGCCAACATGCCCAACTGCAGCAACAGCTCCCAAACCGAAGGAGCCAGGACCCAAAGACCTAGCTGGCCTGAAGGGCCCCCAGGGGGCCCCCAAGCAGCCCCTCTCCATTTGGGTCTGGGGGTTTTCGATGGGCCGGGAACCTGAGAGGTACCTGCAAGGTTGCAGTTCGCGGCCGGAGAAGCACTCTCCGGCCAACATGCCCAACTGCAGCAACAGCTCCCAAAGCGAAGGAGCCAGGACCCAAAGACCTAGCTGGCCTGAAGGGCCCCCAGGGGGGCCCCAAGCAGCACCTCTCAATTTGGGTCTGGGGGCTTTCGTTGGGCATGGAACCTGGGAGAATCCTGCAAGGTTGCAGTTCGCGGCCCGAGAAGCACTCTCCGGCCAGCATGCCCAACTGCAGCAACAGCTCCCAAAGCGAAGGAGCCAGGACCCAAAGACCTAGCTGGCCTGAAGGGCCCCGAGGGGGCCCCCAAGCAGCCCCTCTCCATTTGGGTCTGGGGGCTTTCGTTGGGCATGGAACCTGGGAGATTCCTGCAAGGTTGCAGTTCGCGGCCCGAGAAGCACTCTCCGGCCAACATGCCCAACTGCAGCAACAGCTCCCAAACCGAAGGAGCCAGGACCCAAAGACCTAGCTGGCCTGAAGGGCCCCCAGGGGGCCCCCAAGCAGCCCCTCTCCATTTGGGTCTGGGGGCTTTCGTTGGGCCGGGAACCTGGGAGAATCCTGCAAGGTTGCAGTTCGCGGCCCGAGAAGCACTCTCCGGCCAACATGCCCAACTGCAGCAACAGCTCCCAAAGCGAAGGAGCCAGGACCCAAAGACCTAGCTGGCCTGAAGGGCCCCCAGGGGGCCCCCAAGCAGCCCCTCTCCATTTGGGTCTGGGGGCTTTCGTTGGGCCGGGAACCTAGGAGAATCCTGCAAGGTTGCAGTTCGCGGCCCGAGAAGCACTCTCCGGCCAACATGCTCAACTGCAGCAACAGCTCCCAAACCGAAGGAGCCAGGACCCAAAGACCTAGCTGGCCTGAAGGGCCCCCAGGGGGCCCCCAAGCAGCCCCTCTCAATTTGGGTCTGGGGGCTTTCGTTGGGCATGGATACCTGAGAGGTACCTGCAAGGTTACAGTTCGCGGCCCGAGAAGCACTCTCCGGCCAACATGCCCAACTGCAGCAACAGCTCCCAAACCGAAGGAGCCAGGACCCAAAGACCTAGCTGGCCTGAAGGGCCCCCAGGGGGCCCCCAAGCAGCCCCTCTCCATTTGGGTCTGGGGGTTTTCGTTGGGCCGGGAACCTGAGAGGTACCTGCAAGGTTGCAGTTCGCGGCCGGAGAAGCACTCTCCGGCCAACATGCCCAACTGCAGCAACAGCTCCCAAAGCGAAGGAGCCAGGACCCAAAGACCTAGCTGGCCTGAAGGGCCCCCAGGGGGCCCCCAAGCAGCCCCTCTCCATTTGGGTCTGGGGGCTTTCGTTGGGCCGGGAACCTGGGAGATTCCTTCAAGGTTGCAGTTCGCGGCCCGAGAAGCACTCTCCGGCCAACATGCCCAACTGCAGCAACAGCTCCCAAAGCGAAGGAGCCAGGACCCAAAGACCTAGCTGGCCTGAAGGGCCCCCAGGGGGCCCCCAAGCAGCCCCTCTCCATTTGGGTCTGGGGGCTTTCGTTGGGCCGGGAACCTGGGAGAATCCTGCAAGGTTGCAGTTCGCGGCCCGAGAAGCACTCTCCGGCCAACATGCCCAACTGCAGCAACAGCTCCCAAAGCGAAGGAGCCAGGACCCAAAGACCTAGCTGGCCTGAAGGGCCCCCAGGGGGCCACCAAGCAGCCCCTCTCCATTTGGGTCTGGGGGCTTTCGTTGGGCATGGATACCTGAGAGGTACCTGCAAGGTTACAGTTCGCGGCCCGAGAAGCACTCTCCGGCCAACATGCTCAACTGCAGCAACAGCTCCCAAACCGAAGGAGCCAGGACCCAAAGAGCTAGGTGGCCTGAAGGGCCTCCAGGGTGCCCCCAAGCAGCCCCTCTCAATTTGGGTCTGGGGGCTTTCGTTGGGCGGGGAACCTGGGAGATTCATGCAAGGTTGCAGTTCGCGGCCCGAGAAGCACTCTCCGGCCAACATGCCCAACTGCAGCAACAGCTCCCAAAGCGAAGGAGCCAGGACCCAAAGACCTAGCTGGCCTGAAGGGCCCCCAGGGGGCCCCCAAGCAGCCCCTCTCAATTTGGGTCTGGGGGCTTTCGTTGGGCATGGATACCTGAGAGGTACCTGCAAGGTTACAGTTCGCGGCCCGAGAAGCACTCTCCGGCCAACATGCCCAACTGCAGCAACAGCTCCCAAACCGAAGGAGCCAGGACCCAAAGACCTAGCTGGCCTGAAGGGCCCCCAGAAGGCCACCAAGCAGCCCCTCTCCATTTGGGTCTGGGGGCTTTCGTTGGGCATGGATACCTGAGAGGTACCTGCAAGGTTACAGTTCGCGGCCCGAGAAGCACTCTCCGGCCAACATGCCCAACTGCAGCAACAGCTCCCAAACCGAAGGAGCCAGGACCCAAAGACCTAGCTGGCCTGAAGGGCCCCCAGGGGGCCCCCAAGCAGCCCCTCTCCATTTGGGTCTGGGGGTTTTCATTGGGCCGGGAACCTGAGAGGTACCTGCAAGGTTGCAGTTCGCGGCCGGAGAAGCACTCTCCGGCCAACATGCCCAACTGCAGCAACAGCTCCCAAACCGAAGGAGCCAGGACCCAAAGACCTAGCTGGCCTGAAGGGCCCCCAGGGGGCCCCAAGCAGCACCTCTCAATTTGGGTCTGGGGGCTTTCGTTGGGCCGGGAACCTGGGAGAATCTTGCAAGGTTACAGTTCGCGGCCCGAGAAGCACTCTCCGGCCAGCATGCTCAACTGCAGCAACAGCTCCCAAACTGAAGGAGCCAGGACCCAAAGACCTAGCTGGCCTGAAGGGCCCCCAGGGGGCCCCCAAGCAGCCCCTCTCCATTTGGGTCTGGGGGCTTTCGTTGGGCATGGATACCTGAGAGGTACCTGCAAGGTTACAGTTCGCGGCCCGAAAAGCACTCTCCGGCCAACATGCTCAACTGCAGCAACAGCTCCCAAACCGAAGGAGCCAGGACCCAAAGACCTAGCTGGCCTGAAGGGCCCCCAGGGGGCCCCCAAGCAGCCCCTCTCCATTTGGGTCTGGGGGTTTTCGTTGGGCCGGGAACCTGAGAGGTACCTGCAAGGTTGCAGTTCGCGGCCGGAGAAGCACTCTCCGGCCAACATGCCCAACTGCAGCAACAGCTCCCAAAGCGAAGGAGCCAGGACCCAAAGACCTAGCTGGCCTGAAGGGCCCCCAGGGGGCCCCCAAGCAGCCCCTCTCAATTTGAGTCTGGGGGCTTTCGTTGGGCCGGGAACCTGGGAGATTCCTTCAAGGTTGCAGTTCGCGGCCCGAGAAGCACTCTCCGGCCAACATGCCCAACTGCAGCAACAGCTCCCAAAGCGAAGGAGCCAGGACCCAAAGACCTAGCTGGCCTGAAGGGCCCCCAGGGGGCCCCCAAGCAGCCCCTCTCCATTTGGGTCTGGGGGCTTTCGTTGGGCCAGGAACCTGGGAGGTACCTGCAAGGTTACAGTTCGCGGCCCGAGAAGCACTCTCCGGCCAACATGCCCAACTGCAGCAACAGCTCCCAAACCGAAGGAGCCAGGACCCAAAGACCTAGCTGGCCTGAAGGGCCCCCAGGGGGCCACCAAGCAGCCCCTCTCCATTTGGGTCTGGGGGCTTTCGTTGGGCATGGATACCTGAGAGGTACCTGCAAGGTTACAGTTCGCGGCCCGAGAAGCACTCTCCGGCCAACATGCTCAACTGCAGCAACAGCTCCCAAACCGAAGGAGACCCAAAGACCTAGCTGGCCTGAAGGGCCCCCAGGGGGCCCCCAAGCAGCCCCTCTCAATTTGGGTCTGGGGGCTTTCGTTGGGCCGGGAACCTGGGATTATCCTGCAAGGTTGCAGTTCGCGGCCCGAGAAGCACTCTCCGGCCAACATGCCCAACTGCAGCAACAGCTCCCAAACCGAAGGAGCCAGGACCCAAAGACCTAGCTGGCCTGAAGGGCCCCCAGGGGGCCCCCAAGCAGCCCCTCTCAATTTGGGTCTGGGGGCTTTCGTTGGGCATGGAACCTAGGAGATTCCTGCAAGGTTGCAGTTCGCGGCCGGAGAAGCACTCTCCGGCCAGCATGCACAACTGCAGCAACAGCTCCCAAAGCGAAGGAGCCAGGACCCAAAGACCTAGCTGGCCTGAAGGGCCCCCAGGGGGCCCCCAAGCAGCCCCTCTCAATTTGGGTCTGGGGGCTTTCGTTGGGCATGGAACCTGGGAGATTCCTGCAAGGTTGCAGTTCGCGGCCCGAGAAGCACTCTCCGGCCAACATGCCCAACTGCAGCAACAGCTCCCAAACCGAAGGAGCCAGGACCCAAAGACCTAGCTGGCCTGAAGGGCCCCCAGGGGGGCCCCAAGCAGCCCCTCTCAATTTGGGTCTGGGGGCTTTCGTTGGGCCGGGAACCTGGGAGAATCCTGCAAGGTTGCAGTTCGCGGCCCGAGAAGCACTCTCTGGCCAACATGCCCAACTTCAGCAACAGCTCCCAAACCGAAGGAGCCAGGACCCAAAGACCTAGCTGGCCTGAAGGGCCCCCAGGGGGCCCCCAAGCAGCCCCTCTCCATTTGGGTCTGGGGGCTTTCGTTGGGCCGGGAACCTGGGAGAATCCTGCAAGGTTGCAGTTCGCGGCCCGAGAAGCACTCTCCGGCCAACATGCCCAACTGCAGCAACAGCTCCCAAAGCGAAGGAGCCAGGACCCAAAGACCTAGCTGGCCTGAAGGGCCCCCAGGGGGCCCCCAAGCAGCCCCTCTCAATTTGGGTCTGGGGGCTTTCGTTGGGCCGGGAACCTGGGAGATTCCTTCAAGGTTGCAGTTCGCGGCCCGAGAAGCACTCTCCGGCCAACATGCCCAACTGCAGCAACAGCTCCCAAACCGAAGGAGCCAGGACCCAAAGACCTAGCTGGCCTGAAGGGCCCCCAGGGGGCCCCCAAGCAGCCCCTCTCCATTTGGGTCTGGGGGCTTTCGTTGGGCATGGATACCTGAGAGGTACCTGTAAGGTTGCAGTTCTCGGCCCGAGAAGCACTCTCCGGCCAACATGCCCAACTGCAGCAACAGCTCCCAAAGCGAAGGAGCCAGGACCCAAAGACCTAGCTGGCCTGAAGGGCCCCCAGGGGGCCACCAAGCAGCCCCTCTCCATTTGGGTCTGGGGGCTTTCGTTGGGCATGGATACCTGAGAGGTACCTGCAAGGTTACAGTTCGCGGCCCGAGAAGCACTCTCCGGCCAACATGCTCAACTGCAGCAACAGCTCCCAAACCGAAGGAGCCAGGACCCAAAGAGCTAGGTGGCCTGAAGGGCCTCCAGGGGGCCCCCAAGCAGCCCCTCTCAATTTGGGTCTGGGGGCTTTCGTTGGGCGGGGAACCTGGGAGATTCATGCAAGGTTGCAGTTCGCGGCCCGAGAAGCACTCTCCGGCCAACATGCCCAACTGCAGCAACAGCTCCCAAACCGAAGGAGCCAGGACCCAAAGACCTAGCTGGCCTGAAGGGCCCCCAGGGGGCCCCCAAGCAGCCCCTCTCCATTTGGGTCTGGGGGCTTTCGTTGGGCTGGGAACCTGGGAGATTCCTGCAAGGTTGCAGTTCGCGGCCGGAGAAGCACTCTCCGGCCAACATGCCCAACTGCAGCAACAGCTCCCAAACCGAAGTAGCCAGGACCCAAGGACCTAGCTGGCCTGAAGGGCCCCCAGGGGGCCCCCAAGCAGCCCCTCTCAATTTGGGTCTGGGGGCTTTCTTTAGGCTGAGAACCTGGGAGAATCCTGCAAGGTTGCAGTTCGCCGCCCGAGAAGCACTCTCCGGCCAACATGCCCAACTGCAGCAACAGCTCCCAAACCGAAGGAGCCAGGACCCAAAGACCTAGCTGGCCTGAAGGGCCCCCAGAAGGCCACCAAGCAGCCCCTCTCCATTTGGGTCTGGGGGCTTTCGTTGGGCATGGATACCTGAGAGGTACCTGCAAGGTTACAGTTCGCGGCCCGAGAAGCACTCTCCGGCCAACATGCCCAACTGCAGCAACAGCTCCCAAACCGAAGGAGCCAGGACCCAAAGACCTAGCTGGCCTGAAGGGCCCCCAGGGGGCCCCCAAGCAGCCCCTCTCCATTTGGGTCTGGGGGTTTTCATTGGGCCGGGAACCTGAGAGGTACCTGCAAGGTTGCAGTTCGCGGCCGTAGAAGCACTCTCCGGCCAACATGCCCAACTGCAGCAACAGCTCCCAAACCGAAGGAGCCAGGACCCAAAGACCTAGCTGGCCTGAAGGGCCCCCAGGGGGGCCCCAAGCAGCACCTCTCAATTTGGGTCTGGGGGCTTTCGTTGGGCCGGGAACCTTGGAGAATCCTGCAAGGTTGCAGTTCGCGGCCCGAGAAGCACTCTCCGGCCAGCATGCTCAACTGCAGCAACAGCTCCCAAACCGAAGGAGCCAGGACCCAAAGACCTAGCTGGCCTGAAGGGCCCCCAGGGGGCCCCCAAGCAGCCCCTCTCCATTTGGGTCTGGGGGCTTTCGTTGGGCATGGATACCTGAGAGGTACCTGCAAGGTTACAGTTCGCGGCCCGAGAAGCACTCTCCGGCCAACATGCTCAACTGCAGCAACAGCTCCCAAACCGAAGGAGCCAGGACCCAAAGACCTAGCTGGCCTGAAGGGCCCCCAGGGGGCCCCCAAGCAGCCCCTCTCCATTTGGGTCTGGGGGCTTTCGTTGGGCCGGGAACCTGAGAGGTACCTGCAAGGTTGCAGTTCGCGGCCGGAGAAGCACTCTCCGGCCAACATGCCCAACTGCAGCAACAGCTCCCAAAGCGAAGGAGCCAGGACCCAAAGACCTAGCTGGCCTGAAGGGCCCCCAGGGGGCCCCCAAGCAGCCCCTCTCAATTTGAGTCTGGGGGCTTTCGTTGGGCCGGGAACCTGGGAGATTCCTTCAAGGTTGCAGTTTGCGGCCCGAGAAGCACTCTCCGGCCAACATGCCCAACTGCAGCAACAGCTCCCAAACCGAAGGAGCCAGGACCCAAAGACCTAGCTGGCCTGAAGGGCCCCCAGGGGGCCACCAAGCAGCCCCTCTCCATTTGGGTCTGGGGGCTTTCGTTGGGCATGGATACCTGAGAGGTACCTGCAAGGTTACAGTTCGCGGCCCGAGAAGCACTCTCCGGCCAACATGCTCAACTGCAGCAACAGCTCCCAAACCGAAGGAGACCCAAAGACCTAGCTGGCCTGAAGGGCCCCCAGGGGGCCCCCAAGCAGCCCCTCTCAATTTGGGTCTGGGGGCTTTCGTTGGGCCGGGAACCTGGGAGATTCCTGCAAGGTTGCAGTTCGCGGCCCGAGAAGCACTCTCCGGCCAACATGCCCAACTGCAGCAACAGCTCCCAAACCGAAGGAGCCAGGACCCAAAGACCTAGCTGGCCTGAAGGGCCCCCAGGGGGCCCCCAAGCAGCCCCTCTCAATTTGGGTCTGGGGGCTTTCGTTGGGCATGGAACCTGGGAGATTCCTGCAAGGTTGCAGTTCGCGGCCGGAGAAGCACTCTCCGGCCAGCATGCCCAACTGCAGCAACAGCTCCCAAAGCGAAGGAGCCAGGACCCAAAGACCTAGCTGGCCTGAAGGGCCCCCAGGGGGCCCCCAAGCAGCCCCTCTCAATTTGGGTCTGGGGGCTTTCGTTGTGCATGGAACCTGGGAGAATCCTGCAAGGTTGCAGTTCGCGGCCCGAGAAGCACTCTCCGGCCAACATGCCCAACTGCAGCAACAGCTCCCAAACCGAAGGAGCCAGGACCCAAAGACCTAGCTGGCCTGAAGGGCCCCCAGGGGGGCCCCAAGCAGCCCCTCTCAATTTGGGTCTGGGGGCTTTCGTTGGGCCGGGAACCTGGGAGAATCCTACAAGGTTGCAGTTCGCGGCCCGAGAAGCACTCTCCGGCCAACATGCCCAACTTCAGCAACAGCTCCCAAACCGAAGGAGCCAGGACCCAAAGACCTAGCTGGCCTGAAGGGCCCCCAGGGGGCCCCCAAGCAGCCCCTCTCCATTTGGGTCTGGGGGTTTTCGTTGGGCCGGGAACCTGAGAGGTACCTGCAAGGTTGCAGTTCGCGGCCGGAGAAGCACTCTCCGGCCAACATGCCCAACTGCAGCAACAGCTCCCAAAGCGAAGGAGCCAGGACCCAAAGAACTAGCTGGCCTGAAGGGCCCCCAGGGGGCCCCCAAGCAGCCCCTCTCCATTTGGGTCTGGGGGTTTTCGTTGGGCCGGGAACCTGGGAGATTCCTGCAAGGTTGCAGTTCGCGGCCCGAGAAGCACTCTCCGGCCAACATGCCCAACTGCAGCAACAGCTCCCAAACCGAAGGAGCCAGGACCCAAAGACCTAGCTGGCCTGAAGGGCCCCCAGGGGGCCACCAAGCAGCCCCTCTCCATTTGGGTCTGGGGGCTTTCGTTGGGCATGGATACCTGAGAGGTACCTGCAAGGCTACAGTTCGCGGCCCGAGAAGCACTCTCCGGCCAACATGCTCAACTGCAGCAACAGCTCCCAAACCGAAGGAGCCAGGACCCAAAGAGCTAGGTGGCCTGAAGGGCCTCCAGGGGGCCCCCAAGCAGCCCCTCTGAATTTGGGTCTGGGGGCTTTCGTTGGGCGGGGAACCTGGGAGATTCATGCAAGGTTGCAGTTCGCGGCCCGAGAAGCACTCTCCGGCCAACATGCCCAACTGCAGCAACAGCTCCCAAAGCGAAGGAGCCAGGACCCAAAGACCTAGCTGGCCTGAAGGGCCCCCAGGGGGCCCCCAAGCAGCCCCTCTCCATTTGGGTCTGGGGGCTTTCGTTGGGCTGGGAACCTGGGAGATTCCTGCAAGGTTGCAGTTCGCGGCCGGAGAAGCACTCTCCGGCCAACATGCCCAACTGCAGCAACAGCTCCCAAAGCGAAGGAGCCAGGACACAAGGACCTAGCTGGCCTGAAGGGCCCCCAGGGGGCCCCCAAGCAGCCCCTCTCAATTTGGGTCTGGGGGCTTTCTTTAGGCTGAGAACCTGGGAGAATCCTGCAAGGTTGCAGTTCGCGGCCCGAGAAGCACTCTCCGGCCAACATGCCCAACTGCAGCAACAGCTCCCAAACCGAAGGAGCCAGGACCCAAAGACCTAGCTGGCCTGAAGGGCCCCCAGGGGGCCCCCAAGCAGCCCCTCTCCATTTGGGTCTGGGGGTTTTCGTTGGGCCGGGAACCTGAGAGGTACCTGCAAGGTTGCAGTTCGCGGCCGGAGAAGCACTCTCCGGCCAACATGCCCAACTGCAGCAACAGCTCCCAAACCGAAGGAGCCAGGACCCAAAGACCTAGCTGGCCTGAAGGGCCCCCAGGGGGCCCCCAAGCAGCCCCTCTCAATTTGAGTCTGGGGGCTTTCGTTGGGCCGGGAACCTGGGAGATTCCTTCAAGGTTGCAGTTCGCGGCCCGAGAAGCACTCTCCGGCCAACATGCCCAACTGCAGCAACAGCTCCCAAACCGAAGGAGCCAGGACACAAAGACCTAGCTGGCCTGAAGGGCCCCCAGGGGGCCCCCAAGCAGCCCCTCTCCATTTGGGTCTGGGGGCTTTCGTTGGGCCAGGAACCTGGGAGGTACCTGCAAGGTTGCAGTTCGCGGCCCGAGAAGCACTCTCCGGCCAACATGCCCAACTGCAGCAACAGCTCCCAAAGCGAAGGAGCCAGGACCCAAAGACCTAGCTGGCCTGAAGGGCCCCCAGGGGGCCACCAAGCAGCCCCTCTCCATTTGGGTCTGGGGGCTTTCGTTGGGCATGGATACCTGAGAGGTACCTGCAAGGTTACAGTTCGCGGCCCGAGAAGCACTCTCCGGCCAACATGCTCAACTGCAGCAACAGCTCCCAAACCGAAGGAGACCCAAAGACCTAGCTGGCCTGAAGGGCCCCCAGGGGGCCCCCAAGCAGCCCCTCTCAATTTGGGTCTGGGGGCTTTCGTTGGGCCGGGAACCTGGGAGATTCCTGCAAGGTTGCAGTTCGCGGCCCGAGAAGCACTCTCCGGCCAACATGCCCAACTGCAGCAACAGCTCCCAAACCGAAGGAGCCAGGACCCAAAGACCTAGCTGGCCTGAAGGGCCCCCAGGGGGGCCCCAAGCAGCCCCTCTCAATTTGGGTCTGGGGGCTTTCGTTGGGCCGGGAACCTGGGAGAATCCTGCAAGGTTGCAGTTCGCGGCCCGAGAAGCACTCTCCGGCCAACATGCCCAACTTCAGCAACAGCTCCCAAAGCGAAGGAGCCAGGACCCAAAGACCTAGCTGGCCTGAAGGGCCCCCAGGGGGCCCCCAAGCAGCCCCTCTCCATTTGGGTCTGGGGGTTTTCGTTGGGCCGGGAACCTGGGAGATTCCTGCAAGGTTGCAGTTCGCGGCCCGAGAAGCACTCTCCGGCCAACATGCCCAACTGCAGCAACAGCTCCCAAACCGAAGGAGCCAGGACCCAAAGACCTAGCTGGCCTGAAGGGCCCCCAGGGGGCCACCAAGCAGCCCCTCTCCATTTGGGTCTGGGGGCTTTCGTTGGGCATGGATACCTGAGAGGTACCTGCAAGGCTACAGTTCGCGGCCCGAGAAGCACTCTCCGGCCAACATGCTCAACTGCAGCAACAGCTCCCAAACCGAAGGAGCCAGGACCCAAAGAGCTATGTGGCCTGAAGGGCCTCCAGGGGGCCCCCAAGCAGCCCCTCTGAATTTGGGTCTGGGGGCTTTCGTTGGGCGGGGAACCTGGGAGATTCATGCAAGGTTGCAGTTCGCAGCCCGAGAAGCACTCTCCGGCCAACATGCCCAACTGCAGCAACAGCTCCCAAACCGAAGGAGCCAGGACCCAAAGACCTTGCTGGCCTGAAGGGCCCCCAGGGGGCCCCCAAGCAGCCCCTCTCCATTTGGGTCTGGGGGCTTTCGTTGGGCTGGGAACCTGGGAGATTCCTGCAAGGTTGCAGTTCGCGGCCGGAGAAGCACTCTCCGGCCAACATGCCCAACTGCAGCAACAGCTCCCAAAGCGAAGGAGCCAGGACACAAGGACCTAGCTGGCCTGAAGGGCCCCCAGGGGGCCCCCAAGCAGCCCCTCTCAATTTGGGTCTGGGGGCTTTCTTTAGGCTGAGAACCTGGGAGAATCCTGCAAGGTTGCAGTTCGCGGCCCGAGAAGCACTCTCCGGCCAACATGCCCAACTGCAGCAACAGCTCCCAAAGCGAAGGAGCCAGGACCCAAAGACCTAGCTGGCCTGAAGGGCCCCCAGGGGGCCCCCAAGCAGCCCCTCTCCATTTGGGTCTGGGGGTTTTCATTGGGCCGGGAACCTGAGAGGTACCTGCAAGGTTGCAGTTCGCGGCCGGAGAAGCACTCTCCGGCCAACATGCCCAACTGCAGCAACAGCTCCCAAACCGAAGGAGCCAGGACCCAAAGACCTAGCTGGCCTGAAGGGCCCCCAGGGGGGCCCCAAGCAGCACCTCTCAATTTGGGTCTGGGGGCTTTCGTTGGGCCGGGAACCTGGGAGAATCCTGCAAGGTTGCAGTTCGCGGCCCGAGAAGCACTCTCCGGCCAGCATGCTCAACTGCAGCAACAGCTCCCAAAGCGAAGGAGCCAGGACCCAAAGACCTAGCTGGCCTGAAGGGCCCCCAGGGGGCCACCAAGCAGCCCCTCTCCATTTGGGTCTGGGGGCTTTCGTTGGGCATGGATACCTGAGAGGTACCTGCAAGGTTGCAGTTCGCGGCCCGAGAAGCACTCTCCGGCCAACATGCTCAACTGCAGCAACAGCTCCCAAACCGAAGGAGACCCAAAGACCTAGCTGGCCTGAAGGGCCCCCAGGGGGCCCCCAAGCAGCCCCTCTCAATTTGGGTCTGGGGGCTTTCGTTGGGCCGGGAACCTGGGAGATTCCTGCAAGGTTGCAGTTCGCGGCCCGAGAAGCACTCTCCGGCCAACATGCCCAACTGCAGCAACAGCTCCCAAACCGAAGGAGCCAGGACCCAAAGACCTAGCTGGCCTGAAGGGCCCCCAGGGGGCCCCCAAGCAGCCCCTCTCAATTTGGGTCTGGGGGCTTTCGTTGGGCATGGAACCTGGGAGATTCCTGCAAGGTTGCAGTTCGCGGCCGGAGAAGCACTCTCCGGCCAGCATGCCCAACTGCAGCAACAGCTCCCAAAGCGAAGGAGCCAGGACCCAAAGACCTAGCTGGCCTGAAGGGCCCCCAGGGGGCCCCCAAGCAGCCCCTCTCAATTTGGGTCTGGGGGCTTTCGTTGTGCATGGAACCTGGGAGATTCCTGCAAGGTTGCAGTTCGCGGCCCGAGAAGCACTCTCCGGCCAACATGCCCAACTGCAGCAACAGCTCCCAAAGCGAAGGAGCCAGGACCCAAAGACCTAGCTGGCCTGAAGGGCCCCCAGGGGGGCCCCAAGCAGCCCCTCTCAATTTGGGTCTGGGGGCTTTCGTTGGGCCGGGAACCTGGGAGAATCCTGCAAGGTTGCAGTTCGCGGCCCGAGAAGCACTCTCCGGCCAACATGCCCAACTTCAGCAACAGCTCCCAAAGCGAAGGAGCCAGGACCCAAAGACCTAGCTGGCCTGAAGGGCCCCCAGGGGGCCCCCAAGCAGCCCCTCTCCATTTGGGTCTGGGGGTTTTCGTTGGGCCGGGAACCTGAGAGGTACCTGCAAGGTTGCAGTTCGCGGCCGGAGAAGCACTCTCCGGCCAACATGCCCAACTGCAGCAACAGCTCCCAAACCGAAGGAGCCAGGACCCAAAGACCTAGCTGGCCTGAAGGGCCCCCAGGGGGCCCCCAAGCAGCCCCTCTCCATTTGGGTCTGGGGGCTTTCGTTGGGCCAGGAACCTGGGAGGTACCTGCAAGGTTGCAGTTCGCGGCCCGAGAAGCACTCTCCGGCCAACATGCCCAACTGCAGCAACAGCTCCCAAAGCGAAGGAGCCAGGACCCAAAGACCTAGCTGGCCTGAAGGGCCCCCAGGGGGCCACCAAGCAGCCCCTCTCCATTTGGGTCTGGGGGCTTTCGTTGGGCATGGATACCTGAGAGGTACCTGCAAGGTTACAGTTCGTGGCCCGAGAAGCACTCTCCGGCCAACATGCCCAACTGCAGCAACAGCTCCCAAACCGAAGGAGCCAGGACCCAAAGACCTAGCTGGCCTGAAGGGCCCCCAGGGGGCCCCCAAGCAGCCCCTCTCCATTTGGGTCTGGGGGCTTTCGTTGGGCGGGGAACCTGGGAGATTCATGCAAGGTTGCAGTTCGCGGCCCGAGAAGCACTCTCCGGCCAACATGCTCAACTGCAGCAACAGCTCCCAAACCGAAGGAGCCAGGACCCAAAGACCTAGCTGGCCTGAAGGGCCCCCAGGGGGCCCCCAAGCAGCCCCTCTCAATTTGGGTCTGGGGGCTTTCTTTAGGCTGAGAACCTGGGAGATACCAGCAAGGTTGCAGTTCGCGGCCCGAGAAGCACTCTCCGGCCAACATGCCCAACTGCAGCAACAGCTCCCAAACCGAAGGAGCCAGGACCCAAAGACTTAGCTGGCCTGAAGGGCCCCCAGAAGGCCACCAAGCAGCCCCTCTCCATTTGGGTCTGGGGGCTTTCGTTGAGCTTGTATACCTGAGATGTACCTGCAAGTTACAGTTCGCGGCCCGAGAAGCACTCTCCGGCCAACATGCCCAACTGCAGCAACAGCTCCCAAAGCGAAGGAGCCAGGACCCAAAGACCTAGCTGGCCTGAAGGGCCCCCAGGGGGCCCCCAAGCAGCCCCTCTCCATTTGGGTCTGGGGGTTTTCGTTGGGCCTGGGACTTGGGAGCTACCTGCAAGTTTGCAGTTCGCAGCCCGAGAACCACTCTCCGGCCAACATGCTCAACTGCAGCAACAGCTCCCAAACCGAAGGAGCCAGGACCCAAAGACCTAGCTGGCCTGAAGGGCCCCCAGGGGTCCCCCAAGCAGCCCCTCTCAATTTGAGTCTGGGGGCTTTCGTTGGGCCGGGAACCTGGGAGATTCCTTCAAGGTTGCAGTTCGCGGCCCGAGAAGCACTCTCCGGCCAACATGCCCAACTGCAGCAACAGCTCCCAAACCGAAGGAGCCAGGACCCAAAGACCTAGCTGGCCTGAAGGGCCCCCAGGGGGCCCCCAAGCAGCCCCTCTCCATTTGGGTCTGGGGGCTTTCGTTGGGCCAGGAACCTGGGAGGTACCTGCAAGGTTGCAGTTCGCGGCCCGAGAAGCACTCTCCGGCCAACATGCCCAACTGCAGCAACAGCTCCCAAAGCGAAGGAGCCAGGACCCAAAGACCTAGCTGGCCTGAAGGGCCCCCAGGGGGCCCCCAAGCAGCCCCTCTCCATTTGGGTCTGGGGGCTTTCGTTGGGCATGGATACCTGAGAGGTACCTGCAAGGTTACAGTTCGCGGCCCGAGAAGCACTCTCCGGCCAACATGCTCAACTGCAGCAACAGCTCCCAAACCGAAGGAGCCAGGACCCAAAGAGCTAGGTGGCCTGAAGGGCCCCCAGGGGGCCCCCAAGCAGCCCCTCTCCATTTGGGTCTGGGGGCTTTCGTTGGGCCGGGAACCTGGGAGATTCCTGCAAGGTTGCAGTTCGCGGCCCGAGAAGCACTCTCCGGCCAACATGCCCAACTGCAGCAACAGCTCCCAAACCGAAGGAGCCAGGACCCAAAGACCTAGCTGGCCTGAAGGGCCCCCAGGGGGCCCCCAAGCAGCCCCTCTCCATTTGGGTCTGGGGGCTTTCGTTGGGCCGGGAACCTGGGAGAATCCTGCAAGGTTGCCGTTCGCGGCCCGAGAAGCACTCTCCGGCCAACATGCCCAACTGCAGCAACAGCTCCCAAACCGAAGGAGCCAGGACCCAAAGACCTAGCTGGCCTGAAGGGCCCCCAGGAGGCCACCAAGCAGCCCCTCTCCATTTGGGTCTGGGGGCTTTCGTTGGGCATGGATACCTGAGAGGTACCTGCAAGGTTACAGTTCGCGGCCCGAGAAGCACTCTCCGGCCAACATGCTCAACTGCAGCAACAGCTCCCAAACCGAAGGAGACCCAAAGACCTAGCTGGCCTGAAGGGCCCCCAGGGGGCCACCAAGCAGCCCCTCTCAATTTGGGTCTGGGTCTTTCGTTGGGCATGGAACCTGGGAGATTCCTGCAAGGTTGCAGTTCGCGGCCCGAGAAGCACTCTCCGGCCAACATGCCCAACTGCAGCAACAGCTCCCAAACCGAAGGAGCCAGGACCCAAAGACCTAGCTGGCCTGAAGGGCCCCCAGGGGGCCCCCAAGCAGCCCCTCTCCATTTGGGTCTGGGGGCTTTCGTTGGGCCGGGAACCTGGGAGAATCCTGCAAGGTTGCAGTTCGCGGCCCGAGAAGCACTCTCCGGCCAACATGCCCAACTGCAGCAACAGCTCCCAAACCGAAGGAGCCAGGACCCAAAGACCTAGATGGCCTGAAGGGCCCCCAGGAGGCCACCAAGCAGCCCCTCTCAATTTGGGTCTGGGGGCTTTCGTTGGGCATGGATACCTGAGAGGTACCTGCAAGTTACAGTTCGCGGCCCGAGAAGCACTCTCCGGCCAACATGCTCAACTGCAGCAACAGCTCCCAAACCGAAGGAGACCCAAAGACCTAGCTGGCCTGAAGGGCCCCCAGGGGGCCCCCAAGCAGCCCCTCTCCATTTGGGTCTGGGGGCTTTCGTTGGGCCGGGAACCTGGGATTATCCTGCAAGTTTGCATTTCGCGGCCCGAGAAGCACTCTCCGGCCAACATGCTCAACTGCAGCAACAGCTCCCAAAGCGAAGGAGCCAGGACCCAAAGACCTAGCTGGCCTGAAGGGCCCCCAGGGGGCCCCCAAGCAGCCCCTCTCAATTTGGGTCTGGGGGCTTTCGTTGGGCATGTATACCTGGGAGGTACCTGCAAGGTTACAGTTCGCGGCCCGAGAAGCACTCTCCGGCCAACATGCCCAACTGCAGCAACAGCTCCCAAACCGAAGGAGCCAGGACCCAAAGACCTAGCTGGCCTGAAGGGCCCCCAGGGGGCCCCCAAGCAGCCCCTCTCAATTTGGGTCTGGGGGCTTTCGTTGGGCATGTATACCTGAGAGGTACCTGCAAGGTTACAGTTCGTGGCCCGAGAAGCACTCTCCGGCCAACATGCCCAACTGCAGCAACAGCTCCCAAACCGAAGGAGCCAGGACACAAAGACCTAGCTGGCCTGAAGGGCCCCCAGGGGGGCCCCAAGCAGCCCCTCTCATTTGGGTCTGGGGGCTTTCGTTGGGCGGGGAACCTGGGAGATTCATGCAAGGTTGCAGTTCGCGGCCCGAGAAGCACTCTCCGGCCAACATGCTCAACTGCAGCAACAGCTCCCAAACCGAAGGAGCCAGGACACAAAGACCTAGCAGGCCTGAAGGGCCCCCAGGGGGCCCCCAAGCAGCCCCTCTCCATTTGGGTCTGGGGGTTTTCGTTGGGCCGGGAACCTGGGAGAATCCTGCAAGGTTGCAGTTCGCGGCCGGAGAAGCACTCTCCGGCCAACATGCCCAACTGCAGCAACAGCTCCCAAAGCGAAGGAGCCAGGACACAAAGACCTAGCTGGCCTGAAGGGCCCCCAGGGGGCCCCCAAGCAGCCCCTCTCAATTTGAGTCTGGGGGCTTTCGTTGGGCCGGGAACCTGGGAGATTCCTTCAAGGTTGCAGTTCGCGGCCCGAGAAGCACTCTCCGGCCAACATGCCCAACTGCAGCAACAGCTCCCAAACCGAAGGAGCCAGGACCCAAAGACCTAGCTGGCCTGAAGGGCCCCCAGGGGGCCCCCAAGCAGCCCCTCTCCATTTGGGTCTGGGGGCTTTCGTTGGGCCAGGAACCTGGGAGGTACCTGCAAGGTTGCAGTTCGCGGCCCGAGAAGCACTCTCCGGCCAACATGCCCAACTGCAGCAACAGCTCCCAAACCGAAGGAGCCAGGACCCAAAGACCTAGCTGGCCTGAAGGGCCCCCAGGGGGCCCCCAAGCAGCCCCTCTCCATTTGGGTCTGGGGGCTTTCGTTGGGCATGGATACCTGAGAGGTACCTGCAAGGTTACAGTTCGCGGCCCGAGAAGCACTCTCCGGCCAACATGCTCAACTGCAGCAACAGCTCCCAAACCGAAGGAGCCAGGACCCAAAGACCTAGCTGGCCTGAAGGGCCCCCAGGGGGCCCCCAAGCAGTCCCTCTCAATTTGGGTCTGGGGGCTTTCTTTGGGCCGGGAACCTGGGAGATTCCTGCAAGGTTGCAGTTCGCGGCCCGAGAAGCACTCTCCGGCCAACATGCCCAACTGCAGCAACAGCTCCCAAACCGAAGGAGCCAGGACCCAAAGACCTAGCTGGCCTGAAGGGCCCCCAGGGGGGCCCCAAGCAGCCCCTCTCAATTTGGGTCTGGGGGCTTTCGTTGGGCCGGGAACCTGGGAGAATCCTGCAAGGTTGCAGTTCGCGGCCCGAGAAGCACTCTCCGGCCAACATGCCCAACTGCAGCAACAGCTCCCAAACCGAAGGAGCCAGGACCCAAAGACCTAGCTGGCCTGAAGGGCCCCCAGGAGGCCCCCAAGCAGCCCCTCTCAATTTGGGTCTGGGGGGTTTCGTTGGGCATGGATACCTGAGAGGTACCTGCAAGGTTGCAGTTCGCGGCCCGAGAAGCATTCTCCGGCCAACATGCTCAACTGCAGCAACAGCTCCCATACCGAAGGAGACCCAAAGACCTAGCTGGCCTGAAGGGCCCCCAGGGGGCCCCCAAGCAGCCCCTCTCCATTTGGGTCTGGGGGCTTTCGTTGGGCCGGGAACCTGGGAGAATCCTGCAAGGTTGCAGTTCGCGGCCCGAGAAGCACTCTCCGGCCAACATGCCCAACTGCAGCAACAGCTCCCAAAGCGAAGGAGCCAGGACCCAAAGACCTAGCTGGCCTGAAGGGCCCCCAGGAGGCCACCAAGCAGCCCCTCTACATTTGGGTCTGGGGGCTTTCGTTGGGCATGGATACCTGAGAGGTACCTGCAAGGTTACAGTTCGCGGCCCGAGAAGCACTCTCCGGCCAACATGCCCAACTGCAGCAACAGCTCCCAAACCGAAGGAGCCAGGACCCAAAGACCTAGCTGGCCTGAAGGGCCCCCAGGGGGCCCCCAAGCAGCCCCTCTCCATTTGGGTCTGGGGGTTTTCGTTGGGCCGGGAACCTGAGAGGTACCTGCAAGGTTGCAGTTCGCGGCCGGAGAAGCACTCTCCGGCCAACATGCACAACTGCAGCAACAGCTCCCAAACCGAAGGAGCCAGGACGAAAAGACCTAGCTGGCCTGAAGGGCCCCCAGGGGGTCCCCAAGCAGCCCCTCTCCATTTGGGTCTGGGGGCTTTCGTTGGGCCGGGAACCTGGGAGAATCCTGCAAGGTTGCAGATCGCGGCCGGAGAAGCACTCTCCGGCCAGCATGCCCAACTGCAGCAACAGCTCCCAAAGCGAAGGAGCCAGGACCCAAAGACCTAGCTGGCCTGAAGGGCCCCCAGGGGGCCCCCAAGCAGCCCCTCTCAATTTGGGTCTGGGGGCTTTCGTTGGGCATGGAACCTGGGAGATTCCTGCAAGGTTGCAGTTCGCGGCCCGAGAAGCACTCTCCGGCCAACATGCCCAACTGCAGCAACAGCTCCCAAACCGAAGGAGCCAGGACCCAAAGACCTAGCTGGCCTGAAGGGCCCCCAGGGGGGCCCCAAGCAGCCCCTCTCAATTTGGGTCTGGGGGCTTTCGTTGGGCCGGGAACCTGGGAGAATCCTGCAAGGTTGCAGTTCGCGGCCCGAGAAGCACTCTCCGGCCAACATGCTCAACTGCAGCAACAGCTCCCAAAGCGAAGGAGCCAGGACCCAAAGACCTAGCTGGCCTGAAGGGCCCCCAGGGGGCCCCCAAGCAGCCCCTCTCCATTTGGGTCTGGGGGCTTTCGTTGGGCCAGGAACCTGGGAGGTACCTGCAAGGTTGCAGTTCGCGGCCTGAGAAGCACTCTCCGGCCAACATGCCCAACTGCAGCAACAGCTCCCAAAGCGAAGGAGCCAGGACCCAAAGACCTAGCTGGCCTGAAGGGCCCCAAGGGGTCCCCCAAGCAGCCCCTCTCCATTTGGGTCTGGGGGCTTTCGTTGGGCCGGGAACCTGGGAGAATCCTGCAAGGTTGCAGATCGCGGCCCGAGAAGCACTCTCCGGCCAACATGCCCAACTGCAGCAACAGCTCCCAAAGCGAAGGAGCCAGGACCCAAAGACCTAGCTGGCCTGAAGGGCCCCCAGGGGGCCCCCAAGCAGCCCCTCTCCATTTGGGTCTGGGGGCTTTCGTTGGGCATGGATACCTGAGAGGTACCTGCAAGGTTACAGTTCGCGGCCCGAGAAGCACTCTCCGGCCAACATGCCCAACTGCAGCAACAGCTCCCAAACCGAAGGAGCCAGGACCCAAAGACCTAGCTGGCCTGAAGGGCCCCCAGGGGGCCCCCAAGCAGCCCCTCTCCATTTGGGTCTGGGGGTTTTCGTTGGGCCGGGAACCTGAGAGGTACCTGCAAGGTTGCAGTTCGCGGCCGGAGAAGCACTCTCCGGCCAACATGCCCAACTGCAGCAACAGCTCCCAAAGCGAAGGAGCCAGGACCCAAAGACCTAGCTGGCCTGAAGGGCCCCCAGGGGGCCCCCAAGCAGCCCCTCTCAATTTGGGTCTGGGGTCTTTCGTTGGGCCGGGAACCTGGGAGAATCCTGCAAGGTTGCAGTTCGCGGCCCGAGAAGCACTCTCCGGCCAACATGCCCAACTGCAGCAACAGCTCCCAAAGCGAAGGAGCCAGGACCCAAAGACCTAGCTGGCCTGAAGGGCCCCCAGGGGGCCCCCAAGCAGCCCCTCTCCATTTGGGTCTGGGGGCTTTCGTTGGGCCGTGAACCTGGGAGAATCCTGCAAGGTTGCAGTTCGCGGCCCGAGAAGCACTCTCCGGCCAACATGCCCAACTGCAGCAACAGCTCCCAAAGCGAAGGAGCCAGGACCCAAAGACCTAGCTGGCCTGAAAGGCCCCCAGGGGGCCCCCAAGCAGCCCCTCTCAATTTGGGTCTGGGGGCTTTCGTTGGGCATGTATACCTGAGAGGTACCTGCAAGGTTACAGTTCGTGGCCCGAGAAGCACTCTCCGGCCAACATGCCCAACTGCAGCAACAGCTCCCAAACCGAAGGAGCCAGGACACAAAGACCTAGCTGGCCTGAAGGGCCCCCAGGGGGGCCCCAAGCAGCCCCTCTCCATTTGGGTCTGGGGGCTTTCGTTGGGCGGGGAACCTGGGAGATTCATGCAAGGTTGCAGTTCGCGGCCCGAGAAGCACTCTCCGGCCAACATGCTCAACTGCAGCAACAGCTCCCAAACCGAAGGAGCCAGGACCCAAAGACCTAGCTGGCCTGAAGGGCCCCCAGGGGGCCACCAAGCAGCCCCTCTCCATTTGGGTCTGGGGGCTTTCGTTGGGCATGGATACCTGAGAGGTACCTGCAAGGTTACAGTTCGCGGCCCGAGAAGCACTCTCCGGCCAACATGCCCAACTGCAGCAACAGCTCCCAAAGCGAAGGAGCCAGGACCCAAAGACCTAGCAGGCCTGAAGGGCCCCCAGGGGGCCCCCAAGCAGCCCCTCTCCATTTGGGTCTGGGGGCTTTCGTTGGGCCGGGAACCTGGGAGAATCCTGCAAGGTTGCAGTTCGCGGCCGGAGAAGCACTCTCCGGCCAACATGCCCAACTGCAGCAACAGCTCCCAAACCGAAGGAGCCAGGACACAAAGACCTAGCTGGCCTGAAGGGCCCCCAGGGGGCCCCCAAGCAGCCCCTCTCAATTTGAGTCTGGGGGCTTTCGTTGGGCCGGGAACCTGGGAGATTCCTTCAAGGTTGCAGTTCGCGGCCCGAGAAGCACTCTCCGGCCAACATGCCCAACTGCAGCAACAGCTCCCAAACTGAAGGAGCCAGGACCCAAAGACCTAGCTGGCCTGAAGGGCCCCCAGGGGGCCCCCAAGCAGCCCCTCTCCATTTGGGTCTGGGGGCTTTCGTTGGGCCGGGAACCTGGGAGAATCCTGCAAGGTTGCAGTTCGCGGCCCGAGAAGCACTCTCCGGCCAACATGCCCAACTGCAGCAACAGCTCCCAAAGCGAAGGAGCCAGGACCCAAAGACCTAGCTGGCCTGAAGGGCCCCCAGGAGGCCACCAAGCAGCCCCTCTCAATTTGGGTCTGGGGGCTTTCGTTGGGCATGGATACCTGAGAGGTACCTGCAAGGTTACAGTTCGCGGCCCGAGAAGCACTCTCCGGCCAACATGCCCAACTGCAGCAACAGCTCCCAAACCGAAGGAGCCAGGACCCAAAGACCTAGCTGGCCTGAAGGGCCCCCAGGGGACCCCCAAGCAGCCCCTCTCCATTTGGGTCTGGGGGTTTTCGTTGGGCCGGGAACCTGAGAGGTACCTGCAAGGTTGCAGTTCGCGGCCGGAGAAGCACTCTCCGGCCAACATGCCCAACTGCAGCAACAGCTCCCAAACCGAAGGAGCCAGGACCCAAAGACCTAGCTGGCCTGAAGGGCCCCCAGGGGGCCCCCAAGCAGCCCCTCTCCATTTGGGTCTGGGGGCTTTCGTTGGGCCGGGAACCTGGGAGAATCCTGCAAGGTTGCAGATCGCGGCCGGAGAAGCACTCTCCGGCCAGCATGCCCAACTGCAGCAACAGCTCCCAAAGCGAAGGAGCCAGGACCCAAAGACCTAGCTGGCCTGAAGGGCCCCCAGGGGGCCCCCAAGCAGCCCCTCTCCATTTGGGTCTGGGGGCTTTCGTTGGGCATGGAACCTGGGAGATTCCTGCAAGGTTGCAGTTCGCGGCCCGAGAAGCACTCTCCGGCCAACATGCCCAACTGCAGCAACAGCTCCCAAACCGAAGGAGCCAGGACCCAAAGACCTAGCTGGCCTGAAGGGCCCCCAGGGGGGCCCCAAGCAGCCCCTCTCAATTTGGGTCTGGGGGCTTTCGTTGGGCTGGGAACCTGGGAGAATCCTGCAAGGTTGCAGTTCGCGGCCCGAGAAGCACTCTCCGGCCAACATGCCCAACTGCAGCAACAGCTCCCAAACCGAAGGAGCCAGGACCCAAAGACCTAGCTGGCCTGAAGGGCCCCCAGGGGGCCCCCAAGCAGCCCCTCTCCATTTGGGTCTGGGGGCTTTCGTTGGGCCGGGAACCTAGGAGAATCCTGCAAGGTTGCAGTTCGCGGCCCGAGAAGCACTCTCCGGCCAACATGCTCAACTGCAGCAACAGCTCCCAAACCGAAGGAGCCAGGACCCAAAGACCTAGCTGGCCTGAAGGGCCCCCAGGGGGCCCCCAAGCAGCCCCTCTCCATTTGGGTCTGGGGGCTTTCGTTGGGCCGGGAACCTGGGAGAATCCTGCAAGGTTGCAGTTCGCGGCCCGAGAAGCACTCTCCGGCCAACATGCCCAACTGCAGCAACAGCTCCCAAACCGAAGGAGCCAGGACCCAAAGACCTAGCTGGCCTGAAAGGCCCCCAGGAGGCCACCAAGCAGCCCCTCTCAATTTGGGTCTGGGGGCTTTCGTTGGGCATGGATACCTGAGAGGTACCTGCAAGGTTGCAGTTCGCGGCCCGAGAAGCACTCTCCGGCCAACATGCCCAACTGCAGCAACAGCTCCCAAAGCGAAGGAGCCAGGACCCAAAGACCTAGCTGGCCTGAAGGGCCCCCAGGGGGCCCCCAAGCAGCCCCTCTCCATTTGGGTCTGGGGGCTTTCGTTGGGCTGGGAACCTAGGAGAATCCTGCAAGGTTGCAGTTCGCGGCCCGAGAAGCACTCTCCGGCCAACATGCTCAACTGCAGCAACAGCTCCCAAAGCGAAGGAGCCAGGACCCAAAGACCTAGCTGGCCTGAAGGGCCCCAAGGGGTCCCCCAAGCAGCCCCTCTCCATTTGGGTCTGGGGGCTTTCGTTGGGCCGGGAACCTGGGAGAATCCTGCAAGGTTGCAGTTCGCGGCCCGAGAAGCACTCTCCGGCCAACATGCCCAACTGCAGCAACAGCTCCCAAAGCGAAGGAGCCAGGACCCAAAGACCTAGCTGGCCTGAAGGGCCCCCAGGGGGCCCCCAAGCAGCCCCTCTCAATTTGGGTCTGGGGGCTTTCGTTGGGCATGGATACCTGAGAGGTACCTGCAAGGTTACAGTTCGCGGCCCGAGAAGCACTCTCCGGCCAACATGCCCAACTGCAGCAACAGCTCCCAAACCGAAGGAGCCAGGACCCAAAGACCTAGCTGGCCTGAAGGGCCCCCAGGGGGCCCCCAAGCAGCCCCTCTCCATTTGGGTCTGGGGGTTTTCGTTGGGCCGGGAACCTGAGAGGTACCTGCAAGGTTGCAGTTCGCGGCCGGAGAAGCACTCTCCGGCCAACATGCCCAACTGCAGCAACAGCTCCCAAAGCGAAGGAGCCAGGACCCAAAGACCTAGCTGGCCTGAAGGGCCCCCAGGGGGCCACCAAGCAGCCCCTCTCCATTTGGGTCTGGGGGCTTTCGTTGGGCATGGAACCTGGGAGATTCCTGCAAGGTTGCAGTTCGCGGCCCGAGAAGCACTCTCCGGCCAACATGCCCAACTGCAGCAACAGCTCCCAAACCGAAGGAGCCAGGACCCAAAGACCTAGCTGGCCTGAAGGGCCCCCATGGGGCCCCAAGGAGCTCCTCTCCATTTGGGTCTGGGGGCTTTTGTTGGGCCGGGAACCTGGGAGAATCCTGCAAGGTTGCAGTTCGAGGCCGGAGAAGCACTCTCCGGCCAACATGCCCAACTGCAGCAACAGCTCCCAAAGCGAAGGAGCCAGGACACAAAGACCTAGCTGGCCTGAAGGGCCCCCAGGGGGGCCCCAAGCAGCCCCTCTCAATTTGGGTCTGGGGGCTTTCGTTGGGCATGTATACCTGAGAGGTACCTGCAAGGTTGCAGTTCGCGGCCCGAGAAGCACTCTCCGGCCAACATGCCCAACTGCAGCAACAGCTCCCAAAGCGAAGGAGCCAGGACCCAAAGACCTAGATGGCCTGAAGGGCCCCCAGGGGGCCCCCAAGCAGCCCCTCTCCATTTGGGTCTGGGGGCTTTCGTTGGGCGGGGAACCTGGGAGATTCATGCAAGGTTGCAGTTCGCGGCCCGAGAAGCACTCTCCGGCCAACATGCCCAACTGCAGCAACAGCTCCCAAAGCAAAGGAGCCAGGACCCAAAGACCTAGCTGGCCTGAAGGGCCCCCAGGGGGCCCCCAAGCAGCCCCTCTCAATTTGGGTCTGGGGGCTTTCGTTGGGCATGTATACCTGGGAGGTACCTGCAAGGTTACAGTTCGCGGCCCGAGAAGCACTCTCCGGCCAACATGCCCAACTGCAGCAACAGCTCCCAAACCGAAGGAGCCAGGACCCAAAGACCTAGCTGGCCTGAAGGGCCCCCAGGGGGGCCCCAAGCAGCCCCTCTCAATTTGGGTCTGGGGGTTTTCGTTGGGCGGGGAAACTGGGAGATTCATGCAAGGTTGCAGTTCGCGGCCCGAGAAGCACTCTCCGCCCAACATGCCCAACTGCAGCAACAGCTCCCAAAGCGAAGGAGCCAGGACCCAAAGACCTAGCTGGCCTGAAGGGCCCCCAGGGGGGCCCCAAGCAGCCCCTCTCCATTTGGGTCTGGGGGCTTTCTTTAGGCTGAGAACCTGGGAGATACCAGCAACGTTGCAGGTCGCGGCCCGAGAAGCACTCTCCGGCCAACATGCCCAACTGCAGCAACAGCTCCCAAAGCGAAGGAGCCAGGACCCAAAGACCTAGCTGGCCTGAAGGGCCCCCAGAAGGCCACCAAGCAGCCCCTCTCCATTTGGGTCTGGGGGCTTTCGTTGGGCATGGATACCTGAGAGGTACCTGCAAGGTTACAGTTCGCGGCCCGAGAAGCACTCTCCGGCCAACATGCCCAACTGCAGCAACAGCTCCCAAACCGAAGGAGCCAGGACCCAAAGACCTAGCTGGCCTGAAGGGCCCCCAGGGGGCCCCCAAGCAGCCCCTCTCCATTTGGGTCTGGGGGTTTTCGTTGGGCCGGGAACCTGAGAGGTACCTGCAAGGTTGCAGTTCGCGGCCGGAGAAGCACTCTCCGGCCAACATGCCCAACTGCAGCAACAGCTCCCAAACCGAAGGAGCCAGGACCCAAAGACCTAGCTGGCCTGAAGGGCCCCCAGGGGGGCCCCAAGCAGCACCTCTCAATTTGGGTCTGGGGGCTTTCGTTGGGCATGGAACCTGGGAGAATCCTGCAAGGTTGCAGTTCGCGGCCCGAGAAGCACTCTCCGGCCAACATGCCCAACTGCAGCAACAGCTCCCAAAGCGAAGGAGCCAGGACCCAAAGACCTAGCTGGCCTGAAGGGCCCCGAGGGGGCCCCCAAGCAGCCCCTCTCCATTTGGGTCTGGGGGCTTTCGTTGGGCCAGGAACCTGGGAGATTCCTGCAAGGTTGCAGTTCGCGGCCCGAGAAGCACTCTCCGGCCAACATGCCCAACTGCAGCAACAGCTCCCAAACCGAAGGAGCCAGGACCCAAAGAGCTAGGTGGCCTGAAGGGCCCCCAGGGGGCCCCCAAGCAGCCCCTCTCCATTTGGGTCTGGGGGCTTTCGTTGGGCCGGGAACCTGGGAGAATCCTGCAAGGTTGCAGTTCGCGGCCCGAGAAGCACTCTCCGGCCAACATGCCCAACTGCAGCAACAGCTCCCAAACCGAAGGAGCCAGGACCCAAAGACCTAGCTGGCCTGAAGGGCCCCCAGGGGGCCCCCAAGCAGCCCCTCTCCATTTGGGTCTGGGGGCTTTCGTTGGGCCGGGAACCTAGGAGAATCCTGCAAGGTTGCAGTTCGCGGCCCGAGAAGCACTCTCCGGCCAACATGCTCAACTGCAGCAACAGCTCCCAAACCGAAGGAGCCAGGACCCAAAGACCTAGCTGGCCTGAAGGGCCCCCAGGGGGCCCCCAAGCAGCCCCTCTCATTTGGGTCTGGGGGCTTTCGTTGGGCATGGATACCTGAGAGGTACCTGCAAGGTTACAGTTCGCGGCCCGAGAAGCACTCTCCGGCCAACATGCCCAACTGCAGCAACAGCTCCCAAACCGAAGGAGCCAGGACCCAAAGACCTAGCTGGCCTGAAGGGCCCCCAGGGGGCCCCCAAGCAGCCCCTCTCAATTTGAGTCTGGGGGCTTTCGTTGGGCCGGGAACCTGGGAGATTCCTTCAAGGTTGCAGTTCGCGGCCCGAGAAGCACTCTCCGGCCAACATGCCCAACTGCAGCAACAGCTCCCAAAGCGAAGGAGCCAGGACCCAAAGACCTAGCTGGCCTGAAGGGCCCCCAGGGGGCCCCCAAGCAGCCCCTCTCCATTTGGGTCTGGGGGCTTTCGTTGGGCCGGGAACCTGGGAGAATCCTGCAAGGTTGCAGTTCGCGGCCCGAGAAGCACTCTCCGGCCAACATGCCCAACTGCAGCAACAGCTCCCAAAGCGAAGGAGCCAGGACCCAAAGACCTAGCTGGCCTGAAGGGCCCCCAGGGGGCCACCAAGCAGCCCCTCTCCATTTGGGTCTGGGGGCTTTCGTTGGGCATGTATACCTGAGAGGTACCTGCAAGGTTACAGTTCGCGGCCCGAGAAGCACTCTCCGGCCAACATGCTCAACTGCAGCAACAGCTCCCAAACCGAAGGAGCCAGGACCCAAAGAGCTAGGTGGCCTGAAGGGCCTCCAGGGTGCCCCCAAGCAGCCCCTCTCAATTTGGGTCTGGGGGCTTTCGTTGGGCGGGGAACCTGGGAGATTCATGCAAGGTTGCAGTTCGCGGCCCGAGAAGCACTCTCCGGCCAACATGCCCAACTGCAGCAACAGCTCCCAAACCGAAGGAGCCAGGACCCAAAGACCTAGCTGGCCTGAAGGGCCCCCAGGGGGCCCCCAAGCAGCCCCTCTCCATTTGGGTCTGGGGGCTTTCGTTGGGCTGGGAACCTGGGAGATTCCTGCAAGGTTGCAGTTCGCGGCCGGAGAAACACTCTCCGGCCAACATGCCCAACTGCAGCAACAGCTCCCAAACCGAAGTAGCCAGGACCCAAAGACCTAGCTGGCCTGAAGGGCCCCCAGGGGGCCCCCAAGCAGCCCCTCTCAATTTGGGTCTGGGGGCTTTCTTTAGGCTGAGAACCTGGGAGAATCCTGCAAGGTTGCAGTTCGCGGCCCGAGAAGCACTCTCCGGCCAACATGCCCAACTGCAGCAACAGCTCCCAAACCGAAGTAGCCAGGACCCAAAGACCTAGCTGGCCTGAAGGGCCCCCAGAAGGCCACCAAGCAGCCCCTCTCCATTTGGGTCTGGGGGCTTTCGTTGGGCATGGATACCTGAGAGGTACCTGCAAGGTTACAGTTCGCGGCCCGAGAAGCACTCTCCGGCCAACATGCCCAACTGCAGCAACAGCTCCCAAACCGAAGGAGCCAGGACCCAAAGACCTAGCTGGCCTGAAGGGCCCCCAGGGTGCCCCCAAGCAGCCCCTCTCCATTTGGGTCTGGGGGTTTTCATTGGGCCGGGAACCTGAGAGGTACCTGCAAGGTTGCAGTTCGCGGCCGGAGAAGCACTCTCCGGCCAACATGCCCAACTGCAGCAACAGCTCCCAAAGCGAAGGAGCCAGGACCCAAAGACCTAGCTGGCCTGAAGGGCCCCCAGGGGGCCCCAAGCAGCACCTCTCAATTTGGGTCTGGGGGCTTTCGTTGGGCCGGGAACCTGGGAGAATCCTTCAAGGTTGCAGTTCGCGGCCCGAGAAGCACTCTCCGGCCAGCATGCTCAACTGCAGCAACAGCTCCCAAACTGAAGGAGCCAGGACCCAAAGACCTAGCTGGCCTGAAGGGCCCCCAGGGGGCCCCCAAGCAGCCCCTCTCCATTTGGGTCTGGGGGCTTTCGTTGGGCATGGATACCTGAGAGGTACCTGCAAGGTTACAGTTCGCGGCCCGAAAAGCACTCTCCGGCCAACATGCTCAACTGCAGCAACAGCTCCCAAACCGAAGGAGCCAGGACCCAAAGACCTAGCTGGCCTGAAGGGCCCCCAGGGGGCCCCCAAGCAGCCCCTCTCAATTTGAGTCTGGGGGCTTTCGTTGGGCGGGGAACCTGGGAGATTCATGCAAGGTTGCAGTTCGCGGCCCGAGAAGCACTCTCCGGCCAACATGCCCAACTGCAGCAACAGCTCCCAAAGCGAAGGAGCCAGGACCCAAAGACCTAGCTGGCCTGAAGGGCCCCCAGGGGGCCCCCAAGCAGCCCCTCTCCATTTGGGTCTGGGGGCTTTCGTTGGGCTGGGAACCTGGGAGAATCCTGCAAGGTTGCAGTTCGCGGCCGGAGAAGCACTCTCCGGCCAACATGCCCAACTGCAGCAACAGCTCCCAAACCGAAGTAGCCAGGACCCAAAGACCTAGCTGGCCTGAAGGGCCCCCAGGGGGCCCCCAAGCAGCCCCTCTCAATTTGGGTCTGGGGGCTTTCGTTGGGCCGGGAACCTGGGAGAATCCTGCAAGGTTGCAGTTCGCGGCCCGAGAAGCACTCTCCGGCCAGCATGCTCAACTGCAGCAACAGCTCCCAAACTGAAGGAGCCAGGACCCAAAGACCTAGCTGGCCTGAAGGGCCCCCAGGGGGCCCCCAAGCAGCCCCTCTCCATTTGGGTCTGGGGGCTTTCGTTGGGAATGGATACCTGAGAGGTACCTGCAAGGTTACAGTTCGCGGCCCGAAAAGCACTCTCCGGCCAACATGCTCAACTGCAGCAACAGCTCCCAAACCGAAGGAGCCAGGACCCAAAGACCTAGCTGGCCTGAAGGGCCCCCAGGGGGCCCCCAAGCAGCCCCTCTCCATTTGGGTCTGGGGGTTTTCGTTGGGCCGGGAACCTGAGAGGTACCTGCAAGGTTGCAGGTCGCGGCCGGAGAAGCACTCTCCGGCCAACATGCCCAACTGCAGCAACAGCTCCCAAACCGAAGGAGCCAGGACCCAAAGACCTAGCTGGCCTGAAGGGCCCCCAGGGGGCCCCCAAGCAGCCCCTCTCAATTTGAGTCTGGGGGCTTTCGTTGGGCCGGGAACCTGGGAGATTCCTTCAAGGTTGCAGTTCGCGGCCCGAGAAGCACTCTCCGGCCAACATGCCCAACTGCAGCAACAGCTCCCAAAGCGAAGGAGCCAGGACCCAAAGACCTAGCTGGCCTGAAGGGCCCCCAGGGGGCCCCCAAGCAGCCCCTCTCCATTTGGGTCTGGGGGCTTTCGTTGGGCCAGGAACCTGGGAGGTACCTGCAAGGTTACAGTTCGCGGCCCGAGAAGCACTCTCCGGCCAACATGCCCAACTGCAGCAACAGCTCCCAAAGCGAAGGAGCCAGGACCCAAAGACCTAGCTGGCCTGAAGGGCCCCCAGGGGGCCACCAAGCAGCCCCTCTCAATTTGGGTCTGGGGGCTTTCGTTGGGCATGGATACCTGAGAGGTACCTGCAAGGTTACAGTTCGCGGCCCGAGAAGCACTCTCCGGCCAACATGCTCAACTGCAGCAACAGCTCCCAAACCGAAGGAGACTCAAAGACCTAGCTGGCCTGAAGGGCCCCCAGGGGGCCCCCAAGCAGCCCCTCTCAATTTGGGTCTGGGGGCTTTCGTTGGGCCGGGAACCTGGGATTATCCTGCAAGGTTGCAGTTCGCGGCCCGAGAAGCACTCTCCGGCCAACATGCCCAACTGCAGCAACAGCTCCCAAACCGAAGGAGCCAGGACCCAAAGACCTAGCTGGCCTGAAGGGCCCCCAGGGGGCCCCCAAGCAGCCCCTCTCCATTTGGGTCTGGGGGCTTTCGTTGGGCATGGAACCTAGGAGATTCCTGCAAGGTTGCAGTTCGCGGCCGGAGAAGCACTCTCCGGCCAGCATGCACAACTGCAGCAACAGCTCCCAAAGCGTAGGAGCCAGGACCCAAAGACCTAGCTGGCCTGAAGGGCCCCCAGGGGGCCCCCAAGCAGCCCCTCTCAATTTGGGTCTGGGGGCTTTCGTTGGGCATGGAACCTGGGAGATTCCTGCAAGGTTGCAGTTCGCGGCCCGAGAAGCACTCTCCGGCCAACATGCCCAACTGCAGCAACAGCTCCCAAACCGAAGGAGCCAGGACCCAAAGACCTAGCTGGCCTGAAGGGCCCCCAGGGGGGCACCAAGCAGCCCTTCTCAATTTGGGTCTGGGGGCTTTCGTTGGGCCGGGAACCTGGGAGAATCCTGCAAGGTTGCAGTTCGCGGCCCGAGAAGCACTCTCCGGCCAACATGCCCAACTTCAGCAACAGCTCCCAAACCGAAGGAGCCAGGACCCAAAGACCTAGCTGGCCTGAAGGGCCCCCAGGGGGCCCCCAAGCAGCCCCTCTCCATTTGGGTCTGGGGGCTTTCGTTGGGCCGGGAACCTGGGAGAATCCTGCAAGGTTGCAGTTCGCGGCCCGAGAAGCACTCTCCGGCCAACATGCTCAACTGCAGCAACAGCTCCCAAAGCGAAGGAGCCAGGACCCAAAGACCTAGCTGGCCTGAAGGGCCCCAAGGGGTCCCCCAAGCAGCCCCTCTCCATTTGGGTCTGGGGGCTTTCGTTGGGCCGGGAACCTGGGAGAATCCTGCAAGGTTGCAGTTCGCGGCCCGAGAAGCACTCTCCGGCCAACATGCCCAACTGCAGCAACAGCTCCCAAAGCGAAGGAGCCAGGACCCAAAGACCTAGCTGGCCTGAAGGGCCCCCAGGGGGCCCCCAAGCAGCCCCTCTCAATTTGGGTCTGGGGGCTTTCGTTGGGCATGGATACCTGAGAGGTACCTGCAAGGTTACAGTTCGCGGCCCGAGAAGCACTCTCCGGCCAACATGCTCAACTGCAGCAACAGCTCCCAAACCGAAGGAGCCAGGACCCAAAGACCTAGCTGGCCTGAAGGGCCCCCAGGGGGCCCCCAAGCAGCCCCTCTCCATTTGGGTCTGGGGGCTTTCGTTGGGCCGGGAACCTGAGAGGTACCTGCAAGGATGCAGTTCGCGGCCGGAGAAGCACTCTCCGGCCAACATGCCCAACTGCAGCAACAGCTCCCAAAGCGAAGGAGCCAGGACCCAAAGACCTAGCTGGCCTGAAGGGCCCCCAGGGGGCCCCCAAGCAGCCCCTCTCAATTTGAGTCTGGGGGCTTTCGTTGGGCCGGGAACCTGGGAGATTCCTGCAAGGTTGCAGTTCGCGGCCCGAGAAGCACTCTCCGGCCAACATGCCCAACTGCAGCAACAGCTCCCAAACCGAAGGAGCCAGGACCCAAAGACCTAGCTGGCCTGAAGGGCCCCCAGGGGGCCCCCAAGCAGCCCCTCTCCATTTGGGTCTGGGGGCTTTCGTTGGGCCAGGAACCTGGGAGGTACCTGCAAGGTTGCAGTTCGCGGCCCGAGAAGCACTCTCCGGCCAACATGCCCAACTGCAGCAACAGCTCCCAAACCGAAGGAGCCAGGACCCAAAGACCTAGCTGGCCTGAAGGGCCCCCAGGGGGCCCCCAAGCAGCCCCTCTCCATTTGGGTCTGGGGGCTTTCGTTGGGCCGGGAACCTAGGAGAATCCTGCAAGGTTGCAGTTCGCGGCCCGAGAAGCACTCTCCGGCCAACATGCTCAACTGCAGCAACAGCTCCCAAACCGAAGGAGCCAGGACCCAAAGACCTAGCTGGCCTGAAGGGCCCCCAGGGGGCCCCCAAGCAGCCCCTCTCAATTTGGGTCTGGGGGCTTTCGTTGGGCATGGATACCTGAGAGGTACCTGCAAGGTTACAGTTCGCGGCCCGAGAAGCACTCTCCGGCCAACATGCCCAACTGCAGCAACAGCTCCCAAACCGAAGGAGCCAGGACCCAAAGACCTAGCTGGCCTGAAGGGCCCCCAGGGGGCCCCCAAGCAGCCCCTCTCCATTTGGGTCTGGGGGTTTTCGTTGGGCCGGGAACCTGAGAGGTACCTGCAAGGTTGCAGGTCGCGGCCCGAGAAGCACTCTCCGGCCAACATGCCCAACTGCAGCAACAGCTCCCAAAGCGAAGGAGCCAGGACCCAAAGACCTAGCTGGCCTGAAGGGCCCCCAGGGGGCCCCCAAGCAGCCCCTCTCAATTTGAGTCTGGGGGCTTTCGTTGGGCCGGGAACCTGGGAGATTCCTTCAAGGTTGCAGTTCGCGGCCCGAGAAGCACTCTCCGGCCAACATGCCCAACTGCAGCAACAGCTCCCAAACCGAAGGAGCCAGGACCCAAAGACCTAGCTGGCCTGAAGGGCCCCCAGGGGGCCCCCAAGCAGCCCCTCTCCATTTGGGTCTGGGGGCTTTCGTTGGGCCAGGAACCTGGGAGGTACCTGCAAGGTTGCAGTTCGCGGCCCGAGAAGCACTCTCCGGCCAACATGCCCAACTGCAGCAACAGCTCCCAAAGCGAAGGAGCCAGGACCCAAAGACCTAGCTGGCCTGAAGGGCCCCCAGGGGGCCACCAAGCAGCCCCTCTCCATTTGGGTCTGGCGGCTTTCGTTGGGCATGGATACCTGAGAGGTACCTGCAAGGTTACAGTTCGCGGCCCGAGAAGCACTCTCCGGCCAACATGCTCAACTGCAGCAACAGCTCCCAAACCGAAGGAGCCAGGACCCAAAGAGCTAGGTGGCCTGAAGGGCCTCCAGGGGGCCCCCAAGCAGCCCCTCTCAATTTGGGTCTGGGGGCTTTCGTTGGGCGGGGAACCTGGGAGATTCATGCAAGGTTGCAGTTCGCGGCCCGAGAAGCACTCTCCGGCCAACATGCCCAACTGCAGCAACAGCTCCCAAAGCGAAGGAGCCAGGACCCAAAGACCTAGCTGGCCTGAAGGGCCCCCAGGGGGCCCCCAAGCAGCCCCTCTCCATTTGGGTCTGGGGGCTTTCGTTGGGCTGGGAACCTGGGAGATTCCTGCAAGGTTGCAGTTCGCGGCCGGAGAAGCACTCTCCGGCCAACATGCCCAACTGCAGCAACAGCTCCCAAACCGAAGTAGCCAGGACCCAAGGACCTAGCTGGCCTGAAGGGCCCCCAGGGGGCCCCCAAGCAGCCCCTCTCAATTTGGGTCTGGGGGCTTTCTTTAGGCTGAGAACCTGGGAGAATCCTGCAAGGTTGCAGTTCGCGGCCCGAGAAGCACTCTCCGGCCAACATGCCCAACTGCAGCAACAGCTCCCAAACCGAAGGAGCCAGGACCCAAAGACCTAGCTGGCCTGAAGGGCCCCCAGAATGCCACCAAGCAGCCCCTCTCCATTTGGGTCTGGGGGCTTTCGTTGGGCATGGATACCTGAGAGGTACCTGCAAGGTTACAGTTCGCGGCCCGAGAAGCACTCTCCGGCCAACATGCCCAACTGCAGCAACAGCTCCCAAACCGAAGGAGCCAGGACCCAAAGACCTAGCTGGCCTGAAGGGCCCCCAGGGGGCCCCCAAGCAGCCCCTCTCCATTTGGGTCTGGGGGTTGTCATTGGGCCGGGAACCTGAGAGGTACCTGCAAGGTTGCAGTTCGCGGCCGGAGAAGCACTCTCCGGCCAACATGCCCAACTGCAGCAACAGCTCCCAAACCGAAGGAGCCAGGACCCAAAGACCTAGCTGGCCTGAAGGGCCCCCAGGGGGGCCCCAAGCAGCACCTCTCAATTTGGGTCTGGGGGCTTTCGTTGGGCCGGGAACCTGGGAGAATCCTGCAAGGTTGCAGTTCGCGGCCCGAGAAGCACTCTCCGGCCAGCATGCTCAACTGCAGCAACAGCTCCCAAACCGAAGGAGCCAGGACCCAAAGACCTAGCTGGCCTGAAGGGCCCCCAGGGGGCCCCCAAGCAGCCCCTCTCCATTTGGGTCTGGGGGCTTTCGTTGGGCATGGATACCTGAGAGGTACCTGCAAGGTTACAGTTCGCGGCCCGAGAAGCACTCTCCGGCCAACATGCTCAACTGCAGCAACAGCTCCCAAACCGAAGGAGCCAGGACCCAAAGACCTAGCTGGCCTGAAGGGCCCCCAGGGGGCCCCCAAGCAGCCCCTCTCCATTTGGGTCTGGGGGTTTTCGTTGGGCCGGGAACCTGAGAGGTACCTGCAAGGTTGCAGTTCGCGGCCCGAGAAGCACTCTCCGGCCAACATGCCCAACTGCAGCAACAGCTCCCAAAGCGAAGGAGCCAGGACCCAAAGACCTAGCTGGCCTGAAGGGCCCCCAGGGGGCCCCCAAGCAGCCCCTCTCAATTTGAGTCTGGGGGCTTTCGTTGGGCCGGGAACCTGGGAGATTCCTTCAAGGTTGCAGTTTGCGGCCCGAGAAGCACTCTCCGGCCAACATGCCCAACTGCAGCAACAGCTCCCAAACCGAAGGAGCCAGGACCCAAAGACCTAGCTGGCCTGAAGGGCCCCCAGGGGGCCCCCAAGCAGCCCCTCTCCATTTGGGTCTGGGGGCTTTCGTTGGGCCAGGAACCTGGGAGGTACCTGCAAGGTTGCAGTTCGCGGCCCGAGAAGCACTCTCCGGCCAACATGCCCAACTGCAGCAACAGCTCCCAAAGCGAAGGAGCCAGGACCCAAAGACCTAGCTGGCCTGAAGGGCCCCCAGGGGGCCACCAAGCAGCCCCTCTCCATTTGGGTCTGGGGGCTTTCGTTGGGCATGGATACCTGAGAGGTACCTGCAAGGTTACAGTTCGCGGCCCGAGAAGCACTCTCCGGCCAACATGCTCAACTGCAGCAACAGCTCCCAAACCGAAGGAGACCCAAAGACCTAGCTGGCCTGAAGGGCCCCCAGGGGGCCCCCAAGCAGCCCCTCTCAATTTGGGTCTGGGGGCTTTCGTTGGGCCGGGAACCTGGGAGATTCCTGCAAGGTTGCAGTTCGCGGCCCGAGAAGCACTCTCCGGCCAACATGCCCAACTGCAGCAACAGCTCCCAAACCGAAGGAGCCAGGACCCAAAGACCTAGCTGGCCTGAAGGGCCCCCAGGGGGCCCCCAAGCAGCCCCTCTCAATTTGGGTCTGGGGGCTTTCGTTGGGCATGGAACCTGGGAGATTCCTGCAAGGTTGCAGTTCGCGGCCGGAGAAGCACTCTCCGGCCAGCATGCCCAACTGCAGCAACAGCTCCCAAAGCGAAGGAGCCAGGACCCAAAGACCTAGCTGGCCTGAAGGGCCCCCAGGGGGCCCCCAAGCAGCCCCTCTCAATTTGGGTCTGGGGGCTTTCGTTGTGCATGGAACCTGGGAGAATCCTGCAAGGTTGCAGTTCGCGGCCCGAGAAGCACTCTCCGGCCAACATGCCCAACTGCAGCAACAGCTCCCAAACCGAAGGAGCCAGGACCCAAAGACCTAGCTGGCCTGAAGGGCCCCCAGGGGGGCCCCAAGCAGCCCCTCTCAATTTGGGTCTGGGGGCTTTCGTTGGGCCGGGAACCTGGGAGAATCCTGCAAGGTTGCAGTTCGCGGCCCGAGAAGCACTCTCCGGCCAACATGCCCAACTTCAGCAACAGCTCCCAAAGCGAAGGAGCCAGGACCCAAAGACCTAGCTGGCCTGAAGGGCCCCCAGGGGGCCCCCAAGCAGCCCCTCTCCATTTGGGTCTGGGGGTTTTCGTTGGGCGGGAACCTGAGAGGTACCTGCAAGGTTGCAGTTCGCGGCCGGAGAAGCACTCTCCGGCCAACATGCCCAACTGCAGCAACAGCTCCCAAAGCGAAGGAGCCAGGACCCAAAGACCTAGCTGGCCTGAAGGGCCCCCAGGGGGCCCCCAAGCAGCCCCTCTCAATTTGGGTCTGGGGGCTTTCTTTAGGCTGAGAACCTGGGAGAATCCTGCAAGGTTGCAGTTCGCGGCCCGAGAAGCACTCTCCGGCCAACATGCCCAACTGCAGCAACAGCTCCCAAACCGAAGGAGCCAGGACCCAAAGACCTAGCTGGCCTGAAGGGCCCCCAGAAGGCCACCAAGCAGCCCCTCTCCATTTGGGTCTGGGGGCTTTCGTTGGGCATGGATACCTGAGAGGTACCTGCAAGGTTACAGTTCGCGGCCCGAGAAGCACTCTCCGGCCAACATGCCCAACTGCAGCAACAGCTCCCAAACCGAAGGAGCCAGGACCCAAAGACCTAGCTGGCCTGAAGGGCCCCCAGGGGGCCCCCAAGCAGCCCCTCTCCATTTGGGTCTGGGGGTTTTCATTGGGCCGGGAACCTGAGAGGTACCTGCAAGGTTGCAGTTCGCGGCCGGAGAAGCACTCTCCGGCCAACATGCCCAACTGCAGCAACAGCTCCCAAACCGAAGGAGCCAGGACCCAAAGACCTAGCTGGCCTGAAGGGCCCCCAGGGGGGCCCCAAGCAGCACCTCTCAATTTGGGTCTGGGGGCTTTCGTTGGGACGGGAACCTGGGAGAATCCTGCAAGGTTGCAGTTCGCGGCCCGAGAAGCACTCTCCGGCCAGCATGCTCAACTGCAGCAACAGCTCCCAAACCGAAGGAGCCAGGACCCAAAGACCTAGCTGGCCTGAAGGGCCCCCAGGGGGCCCCCAAGCAGCCCCTCTCAATTTGGGTCTGGGGGCTTTCGTTGGGCATGGATACCTGAGAGGTACCTGCAAGGTTACAGTTCGCGGCCCGAGAAGCACTCTCCGGCCAACATGCCCAACTGCAGCAACAGCTCCCAAAGCGAAGGAGCCAGGACCCAAAGACCTAGCTGGCCTGAAGGGCCCCCAGGGGGCCACCAAGCAGCCCCTCTCCATTTGGGTCTGGGGGCTTTCGTTGGGCATGGATACCTGAGAGGTACCTGCAAGGTTACAGTTCGCGGCCCGAGAAGCACTCTCCGGCCAACATGCTCAACTGCAGCAACAGCTCCCAAACCGAAGGAGACCCAAAGACCTAGCTGGCCTGAAGGGCCCCCAGGGGGCCCCCAAGCAGCCCCTCTCAATTTGGGTCTGGGGGCTTTCGTTGGGCCGGGAACCTGGGAGATTCCTGCAAGGTTGCAGTTCGCGGCCCGAGAAGCACTCTCCGGCCAACATGCCCAACTGCAGCAACAGCTCCCAAACCGAAGGAGCCAGGACCCAAAGACCTAGCTGGCCTGAAGGGCCCCCAGAATGCCACCAAGCAGCCCCTCTCCATTTGGGTCTGGGGGCTTTCGTTGGGCATGGATACCTGAGAGGTACCTGCAAGGTTACAGTTCGCGGCCGGAGAAGCACTCTCCGGCCAGCATGCCCAACTGCAGCAACAGCTCCCAAAGCGAAGGAGCCAGGACCCAAAGACCTAGCTGGCCTGAAGGGCCCCCAGGGGGCCCCCAAGCAGCCCCTCTCAATTTGGGTCTGGGGGCTTTCGTTGTGCATGGAACCTGGGAGAATCCTGCAAGGTTGCAGTTCGCGGCCCGAGAAGCACTCTCCGGCCAACATGCCCAACTGCAGCAACAGCTCCCAAACCGAAGGAGCCAGGACCCAAAGACCTAGCTGGCCTGAAGGGCCCCCAGGGGGGCCCCAAGCAGCCCCTCTCAATTTGGGTCTGGGGACTTTCGTTGGGCCGGGAACCTGGGAGAATCCTGCAAGGTTGCAGTTCGCGGCCCGAGAAGCACTCTCCGGCCAACATGCCCAACTGCAGCAACAGCTCCCAAAGCGAAGGAGCCAGGACCCAAAGACCTAGCTGGCCTGAAGGGCCCCCAGGGGGCCACCAAGCAGCCCCTCTCCATTTGGGTCTGGGGGCTTTCGTTGGGCATGGATACCTGAGAGGTACCTGCAAGGTTACAGTTCGCGGCCCGAGAAGCACTCTCCGGCCAACATGCTCAACTGCAGCAACAGCTCCCAAACCGAAGGAGCCAGGACCCAAAGAGCTAGGTGGCCTGAAGGGCCTCCAGGGGGCCCCCAAGCAGCCCCTCTCAATTTGGGTCTGGGGGCTTTCGTTGGGCGGGGAACCTGGGAGATTCATGCAAGGTTGCAGTTCGCGGCCCGAGAAGCACTCTCCGGCCAACATGCCCAACTGCAGCAACAGCTCCCAAAGCGAAGGAGCCAGGACCCAAAGACCTAGCTGGCCTGAAGGGCCCCCAGGGGGCCCCCAAGCAGCCCCTCTCCATTTGGGTCTGGGGGCTTTCGTTGGGCTGGGAACCTGGGAGATTCCTGCAAGGTTGCAGTTCGCGGCCGGAGAAGCACTCTCCGGCCAACATGCCCAACTGCAGCAACAGCTCCCAAACCGAAGTAGCCAGGACCCAAGGACCTAGCTGGCCTGAAGGGCCCCCAGGGGGCCCCCAAGCAGCCCCTCTCAATTTGGGTCTGGGGGCTTTCTTTAGGCTGAGAACCTGGGAGAATCCTGCAAGGTTGCAGTTCGCGGCCCGAGAAGCACTCTCCGGCCAACATGCCCAACTGCAGCAACAGCTCCCAAACCGAAGGAGCCAGGACCCAAAGACCTAGCTGGCCTGAAGGGCCCCCGAATGCCACCAAGCAGCCCCTCTCCATTTGGGTCTGGGGGCTTTCGTTGGGCATGGATACCTGAGAGGTACCTGCAAGGTTACAGTTCGCGGCCCGAGAAGCACTCTCCGGCCAACATGCCCAACTGCAGCAACAGCTCCCAAACCGAAGGAGCCAGGACCCAAAGACCTAGCTGGCCTGAAGGGCCCCCAGGGGGCCCCCAAGCAGCCCCTCTCCATTTGGGTCTGGGGGTTGTCATTGGGCCGGGAACCTGAGAGGTACCTGCAAGGTTGCAGTTCGCGGCCGGAGAAGCACTCTCCGGCCAACATGCCCAACTGCAGCAACAGCTCCCAAACCGAAGGAGCCAGGACCCAAAGACCTAGCTGGCCTGAAGGGCCCCCAGGGGGGCCCCAAGCAGCACCTCTCAATTTGGGTCTGGGGGCTTTCGTTGGGCCGGGAACCTGGGAGAATCCTGCAAGGTTGCAGTTCGCGGCCCGAGAAGCACTCTCCGGCCAGCATGCTCAACTGCAGCAACAGCTCCCAAACCGAAGGAGCCAGGACCCAAAGACCTAGCTGGCCTGAAGGGCCCCCAGGGGGCCCCCAAGCAGCCCCTCTCCATTTGGGTCTGGGGGCTTTCGTTGGGCATGGATACCTGAGAGGTACCTGCAAGGTTACAGTTCGCGGCCCGAGAAGCACTCTCCGGCCAACATGCTCAACTGCAGCAACAGCTCCCAAACCGAAGGAGCCAGGACCCAAAGACCTAGCTGGCCTGAAGGGCCCCCAGGGGGCCCCCAAGCAGCCCCTCTCCATTTGGGTCTGGGGGTTTTCGTTGGGCCGGGAACCTGAGAGGTACCTGCAAGGTTGCAGTTCGCGGCCCGAGAAGCACTCTCCGGCCAACATGCCCAACTGCAGCAACAGCTCCCAAAGCGAAGGAGCCAGGACCCAAAGACCTAGCTGGCCTGAAGGGCCCCCAGGGGGCCCCCAAGCAGCCCCTCTCAATTTGAGTCTGGGGGCTTTCGTTGGGCCGGGAACCTGGGAGATTCCTTCAAGGTTGCAGTTTGCGGCCCGAGAAGCACTCTCCGGCCAACATGCCCAACTGCAGCAACAGCTCCCAAACCGAAGGAGCCAGGACCCAAAGACCTAGCTGGCCTGAAGGGCCCCCAGGGGGCCCCCAAGCAGCCCCTCTCCATTTGGGTCTGGGGGCTTTCGTTGGGCCAGGAACCTGGGAGGTACCTGCAAGGTTGCAGTTCGCGGCCCGAGAAGCACTCTCCGGCCAACATGCCCAACTGCAGCAACAGCTCCCAAAGCGAAGGAGCCAGGACCCAAAGACCTAGCTGGCCTGAAGGGCCCCCAGGGGGCCACCAAGCAGCCCCTCTCCATTTGGGTCTGGGGGCTTTCGTTGGGCATGGATACCTGAGAGGTACCTGCAAGGTTACAGTTCGCGGCCCGAGAAGCACTCTCCGGCCAACATGCTCAACTGCAGCAACAGCTCCCAAACCGAAGGAGACCCAAAGACCTAGCTGGCCTGAAGGGCCCCCAGGGGGCCCCCAAGCAGCCCCTCTCAATTTGGGTCTGGGGGCTTTCGTTGGGCCGGGAACCTGGGAGATTCCTGCAAGGTTGCAGTTCGCGGCCCGAGAAGCACTCTCCGGCCAACATGCCCAACTGCAGCAACAGCTCCCAAACCGAAGGAGCCAGGACCCAAAGACCTAGCTGGCCTGAAGGGCCCCCAGGGGGCCCCCAAGCAGCCCCTCTCAATTTGGGTCTGGGGGCTTTCGTTGGGCATGGAACCTGGGAGATTCCTGCAAGGTTGCAGTTCGCGGCCGGAGAAGCACTCTCCGGCCAGCATGCCCAACTGCAGCAACAGCTCCCAAAGCGAAGGAGCCAGGACCCAAAGACCTAGCTGGCCTGAAGGGCCCCCAGGGGGCCCCCAAGCAGCCCCTCTCAATTTGGGTCTGGGGGCTTTCGTTGTGCATGGAACCTGGGAGAATCCTGCAAGGTTGCAGTTCGCGGCCCGAGAAGCACTCTCCGGCCAACATGCCCAACTGCAGCAACAGCTCCCAAACCGAAGGAGCCAGGACCCAAAGACCTAGCTGGCCTGAAGGGCCCCCAGGGGGGCCCCAAGCAGCCCCTCTCAATTTGGGTCTGGGGGCTTTCGTTGGGCCGGGAACCTGGGAGAATCCTGCAAGGTTGCAGTTCGCGGCCCGAGAAGCACTCTCCGGCCAACATGCCCAACTTCAGCAACAGCTCCCAAAGCGAAGGAGCCAGGACCCAAAGACCTAGCTGGCCTGAAGGGCCCCCGGGGGCCCCCAAGCAGCCCCTCTCCATTTGGGTCTGGGGGTTTTCGTTGGGCGGGAACCTGAGAGGTACCTGCAAGGTTGCAGTTCGCGGCCGGAGAAGCACTCTCCGGCCAACATGCCCAACTGCAGCAACAGCTCCCAAAGCGAAGGAGCCAGGACCCAAAGACCTAGCTGGCCTGAAGGGCCCCCAGGGGGCCCCCAAGCAGCCCCTCTCAATTTGGGTCTGGGGGCTTTCTTTAGGCTGAGAACCTGGGAGAATCCTGCAAGGTTGCAGTTCGCGGCCCGAGAAGCACTCTCCGGCCAACATGCCCAACTGCAGCAACAGCTCCCAAACCGAAGGAGCCAGGACCCAAAGACCTAGCTGGCCTGAAGGGCCCCCAGAAGGCCACCAAGCAGCCCCTCTCCATTTGGGTCTGGGGGCTTTCGTTGGGCATGGATACCTGAGAGGTACCTGCAAGGTTACAGTTCGCGGCCCGAGAAGCACTCTCCGGCCAACATGCCCAACTGCAGCAACAGCTCCCAAACCGAAGGAGCCAGGACCCAAAGACCTAGCTGGCCTGAAGGGCCCCCAGGGGGCCCCCAAGCAGCCCATCTCCATTTGGGTCTGGGGGTTTTCATTGGGCCGGGAACCTGAGAGGTACCTGCAAGGTTGCAGTTCGCGGCCGGAGAAGCACTCTCCGGCCAACATGCCCAACTGCAGCAACAGCTCCCAAACCGAAGGAGCCAGGACCCAAAGACCTAGCTGGCCTGAAGGGCCCCCAGGGGGGCCCCAAGCAGCACCTCTCAATTTGGGTCTGGGGGCTTTCGTTGGGACGGGAACCTGGGAGAATCCTGCAAGGTTGCAGTTCGCGGCCCGAGAAGCACTCTCCGGCCAGCATGCTCAACTGCAGCAACAGCTCCCAAACCGAAGGAGCCAGGACCCAAAGACCTAGCTGGCCTGAAGGGCCCCCAGGGGGCCCCCAAGCAGCCCCTCTCAATTTGGGTCTGGGGGCTTTCGTTGGGCATGGATACCTGAGAGGTACCTGCAAGGTTACAGTTCGCGGCCCGAGAAGCACTCTCCGGCCAACATGCCCAACTGCAGCAACAGCTCCCAAAGCGAAGGAGCCAGGACCCAAAGACCTAGCTGGCCTGAAGGGCCCCCAGGGGGCCACCAAGCAGCCCCTCTCCATTTGGGTCTGGGGGCTTTCGTTGGGCATGGATACCTGAGAGGTACCTGCAAGGTTACAGTTCGCGGCCCGAGAAGCACTCTCCGGCCAACATGCTCAACTGCAGCAACAGCTCCCAAACCGAAGGAGACCCAAAGACCTAGCTGGCCTGAAGGGCCCCCAGGGGGCCCCCAAGCAGCCCCTCTCAATTTGGGTCTGGGGGCTTTCGTTGGGCCGGGAACCTGGGAGATTCCTGCAAGGTTGCAGTTCGCGGCCCGAGAAGCACTCTCCGGCCAACATGCCCAACTGCAGCAACAGCTCCCAAACCGAAGGAGCCAGGACCCAAAGACCTAGCTGGCCTGAAGGGCCCCCAGAATGCCACCAAGCAGCCCCTCTCCATTTGGGTCTGGGGGCTTTCGTTGGGCATGGATACCTGAGAGGTACCTGCAAGGTTACAGTTCGCGGCCGGAGAAGCACTCTCCGGCCAGCATGCCCAACTGCAGCAACAGCTCCCAAAGCGAAGGAGCCAGGACCCAAAGACCTAGCTGGCCTGAAGGGCCCCCAGGGGGCCCCCAAGCAGCCCCTCTCAATTTGGGTCTGGGGGCTTTCGTTGTGCATGGAACCTGGGAGAATCCTGCAAGGTTGCAGTTCGCGGCCCGAGAAGCACTCTCCGGCCAACATGCCCAACTGCAGCAACAGCTCCCAAACCGAAGGAGCCAGGACCCAAAGACCTAGCTGGCCTGAAGGGCCCCCAGGGGGTCCCCAAGCAGCCCCTCTCAATTTGGGTCTGGGGACTTTCGTTGGGCCGGGAACCTGGGAGAATCCTGCAAGGTTGCAGTTCGCGGCCCGAGAAGCACTCTCCGGCCAACATGCCCAACTGCAGCAACAGCTCCCAAAGCGAAGGAGCCAGGACCCAAAGACCTAGCTGGCCTGAAGGGCCCCCAGGGGGCCCCCAAGCAGCCCCTCTCCATTTGGGTCTGGGGGTTTTCGTTGGGCCTAGAACCTGAGAGGTACCTGCAAGGTTGCAGTTCGCGGCCGGAGAAGCACTCTCCGGCCAACATGCCCAACTGCAGCAACAGCTCCCAAACCGAAGGAGCCAGGACCCAAAGACCTAGCTGGCCTGAAGGGCCCCCAGGGGGCCCCCAAGCAGCCCCTCTCAATTTGAGTTGGGGGCTTTCGTTGGGTTGGGAACCTGGGAGATTCCTGCAAGGTTGCAGTTCGCGGCCGGAGAAGCACTCTCCGGCCAACATGCCCAACTGCAGCAACAGCTCCCAAAGCGAAGGAGCCAGGACCCAAAGAACTAGCTGGCCTGAAGGGCCCCCAGGGGGCCCCCAAGCAGCCCCTCTCCATTTGGGTCTGGGGGTTTTCGTTGGGCCGGGAACCTGGGAGATTCCTGCAAGGTTGCAGTTCGCGGCCCGAGAAGCACTCTCCGGCCAACATGCCCAACTGCAGCAACAGCTCCCAAAGCGAAGGAGCCAGGACCCAAAGACCTAGCTGGCCTGAAGGGCCCCCAGGGGGCCACCAAGCAGCCCCTCTCCATTTGGGTCTGGGGGCTTTCGTTGGGCATGGATACCTGAGAGGTACCTGCAAGGTTACAGTTCGCGGCCCGAGAAGCACTCTCCGGCCAACATGCTCAACTGCAGCAACAGCTCCCAAACCGAAGGAGCCAGGACCCAAAGAGCTAGGTGGCCTGAAGGGCCTCCAGGGGGCCCCCAAGCAGCCCCTCTGAATTTGGGTCTGGGGGCTTTCGTTGGGCGGGGAACCTGGGAGATTCATGCAAGGTTGCAGTTCGCGGCCCGAGAAGCACTCTCCGGCCAACATGCCCAACTGCAGCAACAGCTCCCAAAGCGAAGGAGCCAGGACCCAAAGACCTAGCTGGCCTGAAGGGCCCCCAGGGGGCCCCCAAGCAGCCCCTCTCCATTTGGGTCTGGGGGCTTTCGTTGGGCTGGGAACCTGGGAGATTCCTGCAAGGTTGAAGTTCGCGGCCGGAGAAGCACTCTCCGGCCAACATGCCCATCTGCAGCAACAGCTCCCAAACCGAAGGAGCCAGGACACAAGGACCTAGCTGGCCTGAAGGGCCCCCAGGGGGCCCCCAAGCAGCCCCTCTCAATTTGGGTCTGGGGGCTTTCTTTAGGCTGAGAACCTGGGAGAATCCTGCAAGGTTGCAGTTCGCGGCCCGAGAAGCACTCTCCGGCCAACATGCCCAACTGCAGCAACAGCTCCCAAACCGAAGGAGCCAGGACCCAAAGACCTAGCTGGCCTGAAGGGCCCCCAGGGGGCCCCCAAGCAGCCCCTCTCCATTTGGGTCTGGGGGTTTTCATTGGGCCGGGAACCTGAGAGGTACCTGCAAGGTTGCAGTTCGCGGCCGGAGAAGCACTCTCCGGCCAACATGCCCAACTGCAGCAACAGCTCCCAAACCGAAGGAGCCAGGACCCAAAGACCTAGCTGGCCTGAAGGGCCCCCAGGGGGGCCCCAAGCAGCACCTCTCAATTTGGGTCTGGGGGCTTTCGTTGGGCCGGGAACCTGGGAGAATCCTGCAAGGTTGCAGTTCGCGGCCCGAGAAGCACTCTCCGGCCAGCATGCTCAACTGCAGCAACAGCTCCCAAACCGAAGGAGCCAGGACCCAAAGACCTAGCTGGCCTGAAGGGCCCCCAGGGGGCCCCCAAGCAGCCCCTCTCCATTTGGGTCTGGGGGCTTTCGTTGGGCATGGATACCTGAGAGGTACCTGCAAGGTTACAGTTCGCGGCCCGAGAAGCACTCTCCGGCCAACATGCTCAACTGCAGCAACAGCTCCCAAACCGAAGGAGCCAGGACCCAAAGACCTAGCTGGCCTGAAGGGCCCCCAGGGGGCCCCCAAGCAGCCCCTCTCCATTTGGGTCTGGGGGTTTTCGTTGGGCCGGGAACCTGAGAGGTACCTGCAAGGTTGCAGTTCGCGGCCGGAGAAGCACTCTCCGGCCAACATGCCCAACTGCAGCAACAGCTCCCAAACCGAAGGAGCCAGGACCCAAAGACCTAGCTGGCCTGAAGGGCCCCCAGGGGGCCCCCAAGCAGCCCCTCTCAATTTGAGTCTGGGGGCTTTCGTTGGGCCGGGAACCTGGGAGATTCCTTCAAGGTTGCAGTTCGCGGCCCGAGAAGCACTCTCCGGCCAACATGCCCAACTGCAGCAACAGCTCCCAAAGCGAAGGAGCCAGGACCCAAAGACCTAGCTGGCCTGAAGGGCCCCCAGGGGGCCACCAAGCAGCCCCTCTCAATTTGGGTCTGGGGGCTTTCGTTGGGCATGGATACCTGAGAGGTACCTGCAAGGTTACAGTTCGCGGCCCGAGAAGCACTCTCCGGCCAACATGCTCAACTGCAGCAACAGCTCCCAAACCGAAGGAGACCCAAAGACCTAGCTGGCCTGAAGGGCCCCCAGGGGGCCCCCAAGCAGCCCCTCTCAATTTGGGTCTGGGGGCTTTCGTTGGGCCGGGAACCTGGGAGATTCCTGCAAGGTTGCAGTTCGCGGCCCGAGAAGCACTCTCCGGCCAACATGCCCAACTGCAGCAACAGCTCCCAAACCGAAGGAGCCAGGACCCAAAGACCTAGCTGGCCTGAAGGGCCCCCAGGGGGCCCCCAAGCAGCCCCTCTCAATTTGGGTCTGGGGGCTTTCGTTGGGCATGGAACCTGGGAGATTCCTGCAAGGTTGCAGTTCGCGGCCGGAGAAGCACTCTCCGGCCAGCATGCCCAACTGCAGCAACAGCTCCCAAAGCGAAGGAGCCAGGACCCAAAGACCTAGCTGGCCTGAAGGGCCCCCAGGGGGCCCCCAAGCAGCCCCTCTCAATTTGGGTCTGGGGGCTTTCGTTGTGCATGGAACCTGGGAGATTCCTGCAAGGTTGCAGTTCGCGGCCCGAGAAGCACTCTCCGGCCAACATGCCCAACTGCAGCAACAGCTCCCAAAGCGAAGGAGCCAGGACCCAAAGACCTAGCTGGCCTGAAGGGCCCCCAGGGGGGCCCCAAGCAGCCCCTCTCAATTTGGGTCTGGGGGCTTTCGTTGGGCCGGGAACCTGGGAGAATCCTGCAAGGTTGCAGTTCGCGGCCCGAGAAGCACTCTCCGGCCAACATGCCCAACTTCAGCAACAGCTCCCAAAGCGAAGGAGCCAGGACCCAAAGACCTAGCTGGCCTGAAGGGCCCCCAGGGGGCCCCCAAGCAGCCCCTCTCCATTTGGGTCTGGGGGTTTTCGTTGGGCCGGGAACCTGAGAGGTACCTGCAAGGTTGCAGTTCGCG